>NC_140974.1:62172679-62250179 GCF_056783735.1 Eptatretus burgeri
CCTAATGTGTCTGTTCCCCACTGTTTTGTCCCTTCCACTCCCGCCCCTCTTGTCTCATGCCTCCTTGCTGTGAGTTGTGTGTTAGCTCTCATACGAGCCTCGACCAAGGTATACAAAAAAAAAAATAATAATAATAATAATAATAATAATAATAATAATAATCGGAGCACCCGATTCAGGTGATAACGTTTCGCTTCAGGGTGGCCCCTCCTCCCACGCTGCAAGTCCTATAAAGGTCGGAGCAATCCCTCCGCCATTCTCTTTCTCGCTCGCTCTGGCCTCGCTCTCGCCTCTCGGCACGACCCGCCTCCTGCTGCCTGGACTCCGCCTCTCTCCGCCAACACGACGTCGACCCTACCCACCTACCACTCCATCCACACACTCTGGACTCCACCCCTTCTCCACTTAAGCCCCTCCTTCATGAACACGGTCTCCACACGCGCTGTTGAAGCCAGAGACGAAGCGCCAGCTGCCGGGTACCGCACCCCGGAGCATTCCTCCCGAAACGTATTGGTGGCGTGTCGTGCTATCAAGCACAAAGGTACCGGGATCGTAGCCTCAACTCTTCTCCCTTCTTGTTCCAATACTCCCTCATCAGGGTGTGTGTGTATGTGTGTATGTGTGTATGTGTGTATGTGTGTATGTGTGTATGTGTGTATGTGTGTATGTGTGTATGTGTGTATGTGTGTATGTGTGTATGTGTGTATGTGTGTATGTGTGTATGTGTGTATGTGTGTATGTGTGTATGTGTGTATGTGTGTATGTGTGTATGTGTGTGTGTGTGTGTGTGTGTGTGTGTGTGTGTGTGTGTGTGTGTGTGTGTGTGTGTGTGTGTGTGTGTGTGTGTGTGTGTGTGTGTGTGTGTGTGTGTGTCCTGGCGCCTGTCTGCTTAAGTAAGACTGCAGATCGTTATTGTTATAATTTTTCTGTTCAGTCTGATCTGTGTCCGCTTTTGTAAGTTGCTTGTTTATTTGCTGCACCACACCTCTCTCCCCTATCTCTGCACAACACACCCCAATAAATCCTGATCTTGCCACATACTATTCCTCACCCATTGTTAATAAATCATTATTAGGAATGTTCCCTGCTCGTTTTTGTCTTTTCTTCCATTGATCCAGCATGGTCCGAATACTAGTTTAGCCGGGACTTTATTCCCAACGATCCGTTCCTTTTAGCCGATACGTCCTTGGCAGTCTCACTCGGCTGCATCCGATCCGGTAAAGTGATCTGGTCCGGTAGAGTGATCCGGTTCGGACAAGGTGTACTGAGGGCGTGTTCCCCGGTAATTAAACTACGTGATTAATTAGGTAACCCGATTAACCCAGATACGGGAGGACCCTAGGTCACGTGGTTGAGTTATTGGCGTCCACGGTCGGTTAAGCAACCCGCCGCATCATGGAACTATCCGTGTGCGACGGCCTACAATTCCGGGGAGTCTGGTGGTAACCGACGTAGCTTCCCCCACCTCGTGGTCTTCTCGCCCGACCCCCCCCCAGCCCGCAACAATATATATCATCTTGATCACCACATTGCGTTGCATCACAATTGCCATCACATTCCACACCTGTTATTTTCATAGTGCCGAGTAGCTGCAACTACATCAGCTTCCTCCTGAAACCCCTTCCACGTCTGGTAATGGGACATGAGCTCCGACACGGGAAATGACACTGGTGAAAAATGGCTCTGGCTGTCCACAATGTATTTCACCTTCTGGAACTGGAAGTACATTTCTTCCTTCCCATTTTCATCCTACAAGGTTCAAGGTCCAAAAATAGGAAGAATAAATAAATAAAAGGTTAATGACCATCTATTTGTTATGTATGCAAATGTGACATGATTTAACCAAACTCTCAAATCTTTAATTTGCTTCCCACTCTATACACAGTACCTGACAATTCTCTCACATAATCCTTCATTCTCTTCTTCTTTCTCAATTTAAGCACTATCTGTATGATAATGTGCGTGTGTGCGTGTGTGCGTGTGTGTGTGTTATCGCTATAATTCTGGTTTCAGAAGGTGGAACAAAGTCTTCCCAGGACTCAAAGTATCCACCTTAGTTTCGATGAAAGATCGTGATTCATGAGCTAAGATGTGAAGTTGTGTTGTGAGAGTTTTGTTCCAAGAGCATTTTTCAGGATGGTCACCGAGCCACGGACAGCTTCCAACTGTAGTTTGATTGTGGTAATGTTCCCAGGGATGGTTTGTAGGATCTTTGTGAGGTTTTTCTTTTTTATTCAAGTTACTTATTATTCTTGAGTTCTTGATATTTGATGATTTTCTTCATTTGTGTTATTTAGATCAAAATCACTGGGTACTGAAACCTCAATTAGGAATGTTCACATCAGGTTGCATGTCAACATTACGTTCTTGTTCTCAATGATTGTTTTTAGTTCATGTTTCCATGAGTTTTGTGGAACTGGCCGATTGAAATGTCGACAGATGTGCCGGTGGATTACTCTACATACTTTAGTGTCTTTGTTTGTCCAGCTGTTCTGGCATGGTATTTTACATCTCAAGTGGCTCAAGCTTCAGGTTTCTACCTTGCAGAATCTTCATTGTCCGATTGGCTCAGTCCTGCCATTTTTTTTAAGCCATTTGTGTAGTGTCCTTGGTCTTGAGCATTTATAATGACTTGCAGAGTACCCGCCCTATGGGCGATCTTGTTCCAAGCCTGCACCACGTTCTATTGATGCATACCTTTATTTGGGCTGCATATGGGCAAGTGACAGCTCTGTATAGGAAAAATAAATAACCCGGGTTGCATGCATGAAGCAAAAACATACCTACTGCTTATAATTCAAAACACCTCATTGCACTGGAAAACGTGGGGACAGGAATACTGTACTGTAAATGGTGGAGACTAATACCCTCCCCAACCTAGAGGAAGCACAACACACTACACATTTAAATCAAGAATTAGTGTGTCTGTCTCTGTCTCGTTAACCCCCCCAAAGACTACCGGTAAAGATAAAAACACCCCGATACATTCATTGGGGTTATGCCGATTCTCGGTAGCAAGTCTGGATGCAATTGGGCCAGAACTGTAGGAGGAGTAGCAGTAGCCCAGCAAACAAACCCACAAACAAACACAATCACCAATCCATTAGTGAAAGTGAGGATTCGTTCTCCATCCCAAATGAGCTGATTCCAGTGATTCTTAGCCATTCCAGTGATCTTTCATTCTCCAACCCCAATCTGTCCAACGTTTTTTTTATATTTCCCTGATCTTTTGTCTTCCTCCCAGTTGTTAATATATATATATATATATATATATATATATATATATATATATATATATATATATATATATATATATACTGTTACGTTTGAGGGGGGGGTATGCATTCAAAGGGTAATTAGGATGTTTAATCAGGTATGCCATGCTGTTCGAGTTTACCAGGATCTCGATGTAATATGTAGCAATTCAGTGGTGATAAGTTGTCTAGTAAATGTTCATTTCTTCAAGGGGGGAAATGATAATTGTCACGTAATTAGATAGGGACACGGGATAGGGTAAGTGTGTCTGCGTAAACCCCTTTTGGTATTCTCTGGAGACTGGCCGTGACGTCACAGGACAGTGCAGCGGATGGCTCCGCCCCGTGATCACGATTGGCAGAAGGCGACGGCGGTGGGCCAATAAACGGCTCGATTGGAAGTGACGAGGACAGGAGGATAAAAAGGTTCTGTTCGGGGTTGAAAAAAAAGAGGAAGAAGATTACAACCAAAAGATCGTGTTTTTTTGGTGTAGAGGCTGCTGCGCGGAGAGCGTCCTTGTTGTTGTGCTGATTCGATCGTGTTCTTGATCGTGTCTTGGAGCCTTGCTGAGCCTCGTGCCTCACCTTGGTTGGCTCTGGGGTTCTGCTGACTCGGAGTAAGGGGTCGAACGGCGGGCGGACCTGCCTCCCTCTCCTGGTCGCAACTTGGCGCCAGAACTGGTTCCCTGGCGGCTGTGAGCGGACTTGGGCCAAGACCAGGAGGTCGACAGCACCACGGTTTCTCCTGCCCCCCTGACGAGAGCAAGGCCAGCTCGTCCGACGCCGATACAGGGACAGTTGCGTCCACACCACGGTCCAGCCTGACCACCAGAAATAGCTACGTTTTGTGTGTGTGTGTGTGTGTGTGCGCTTGGCGCCTTAGAGGGATTGAGATCTGTATATTCATTGGAATTGTCTGTGTTTTTCCCCACGCCCGATCCCACACCATCCCGTCGAATCGCCCCGGATCCCTCTTCTTGCCGAGTCTTGTTATTTCTGGTAATAATAAAAACAAATAAACATCATCAACTCAGTGAAAAGTGACTCGTGCCACCTTCCTCGTCCCGTTTGCGGTAGAGCGATTAGAACCGCCATGTTTGGGTTATAAATAAATAAACCGCCTCCATCGTTTCGGCTCATTCTACATTGGCGGGACTGTTCAAGTCCCGTGGACGTCACATTGGTGTCAGGGTGTTGGATGTTCGAACCCCTCTAAATTACATTATATTTGGTATCGGGAGAATATACCAAGATTAAAATCTCGCCACGAATTGGAATATGAAATTACTCCAGAAAAGCGTGCGAGCGCGGGAAAATTTTGGCGGGATTTTTCAAATTTAAATTAATTGGCGGCAAACGGGACTTCTGCACCATGGCGGATGTGCAGATGTTTGAGGAGGAAGGCCACGTGTCTGGCAGCGAGTCGGGGGAAGAGGGGAGAGACGGGGGTAGGGTTGGAACCTCCCCCATTCCGAGCGTGGACCGTGCTTCATTGCCCGTAAGGGGGCCGGCAGCGCCGGAAACCGGTGCGATGACGATCCAGACACTGTTGGAACGTTTAATAGCGGACATGACGGTACAAATGGCAAATCAATTCGTGACACAGAGGGCAGAAATGACGGCACAAATGGAAAATCAATTCGTGACACAGAGGGCAGAAATGACGGCACAAATGGCAAAAATGACGGCACAGGGGGCAGAAATGACAGATCAATTGGGGGTAATGGGGGAACAGTTGGGTGCATTGATTTAATGAGGGATGAATTGGGGGAAAAGATGGAGAAAATGAAAACTGAGATGCAGGAGTGTGTGGATGTTAAATTGGGAGAAATACAAAGCAAATTCGAGGATAGATTGGAGGAAACAAAGGTAGAAATTACATTGGAGGGGGAAAATATACGGAAAAAATTGGTAGATAAAATTGATGCAATGAACATTCGGGTTGATAAAGTGGATGAAAGCCTGGAACGTTATCGTGCCTGTGTGGATGCTCGTATGCAGCTGCAAGTTGAAGAGTGGGGAGAGCTGAGGAAGCAAGGGATGAATTTGGCAGAGGAGGTAAAAGGATTGGAGGCTCGTTTGGACGAACAAGATAAAATTATGAGCCAAGATGAAGTCTTGGATAAAGGCCTGGTAGAGCCGTCTTTTGTAAGTAGAGTGTCCGGGCTGGTTGAGGAACAGCTACAAACTCGCGACGGAGCCTTGGAGGAGGTTGTGCGAAACCAGAAGATCCTGCGGGAAGAGGTGAATCGGTCCATTCAACGTTTGGAACAGGAGGCAAAATTGACCCATGAGACCCTCACCACAAAACATCTTTGGCCACAGTCGGCTCCGAAATTGGATACGCAGCCACAAGGGTGTTTGATCCCTGGGCTGGATTCGGACAAGGGAGAAACTGAGAAGCGGGCCACCGTAAAAGTGATCCCCCTGGTAAATTTCGACGGGTCAGGGAGCGTTGAAGCTTTTCTGACGCAATTTGAGTGCATTTCCCGACTAAACGGGTGGAATGAGCAGGAACGTACAGGGAATTTGGTGGCACCGTTGCGGGGACCAGCCGCAGACGTGTTAAACGTGATCGCGGAGGGGATGTTGACCAGCTCCCACATCTGCGAGGCGTTGAGCCGTCGGTTTGGGTTTGCAGCAAACTGTGATCTGGTGCGGGCCCAGCTCCAGCACCGCAGATGAAAGCCGGGTGAGACAGTGCAGGAGCTGGCACAGGACATTTACCAATCAGTCAGGATCGCGTATCGGGACCTTACAGTGGAGGCATGGGACAGACTGGCACTAGAGAAATTTTTAGCTGCTCTTCCTGACCCTGAGGTCCGAGCGCTAGTGGAGCTACAGGATCCACCCACCGTGCACCGAGCGGCCGAGTGCGCAGCCAGGCTGGCCTCGTGGAGTCGGCCGGGTCGGGTGCCCGAGAGGCCATCGGTGACGATCCGACAGGCAGAGATTCAGGATGAGGGAGGGGGGGCTGGGAGAAATTGGCATTACCCAAATGTTTCAGGAAATTTGCCAGAAACTGTTAAGTTTGATAAGGGGTAATTCGGTAGTTGGTGTGCCAAAGCGGCGGGGTCCAGCCCAGCCAATAGAGCAATTCGATTATGGCCGAGGGGGTCCGGAACCGGAAGAGACATTACACCGATACCCACGAGGGCCTTTTATGGGGAGTTGTTTCCGGTGCGGGCGAAGAGGACATATGCAACGATATTGCCGGTACCCGGCGATGGAGGGACCCTCCAATAGACTTTTAGACTCGGAGAGGGTAAATCATCCTGCTGAACCGCCAGGTCTATCCGAGATGCCCTTTCATAGGTCGGGTCCGGAGATCACTGTCGGGGGTCCGGGAGACTAGATCGGGCTGAGCATATAGGGCCATGTACGGCTGGTGAGATTGTGGCGAAGTGCCTCCTTTGGTGGAAAAAATGAATTGTGGGAAAATTGGCATGGGTTTGTAAGTTCTGCTGGGTTTTAGAGTGACAATCGGGACAGTGGGTAATTGGTAACAAAGCGGGCACGAGTGGCTGTCCAATGGCTGGTGCGTGGATCGGGTGAGAAGTGCTGTGTGAGTTGTTTTAAGTTAAGAAGTGAAATGTATGGTGCACACATTGTTTTTTTTTTATTGGGCATGGTGTGGTAACAGGGAAGGTCATGGTCGGTGAAGTGTTAGAAATGCAGGTGTCACATGTAAGGCCGATTGGTGGAGTCATGTGGGTTTTGTGGGTGGGGATGATGTGCTTGTCCACAGGGATTGCTGAAGCTCACGGTGAGCGTGAATTGCGACCCCCTTCAAGGAGATTCACCACCTGGTGGCTAATGGTGACAGTGTCTGGAGGCAACTGGGAGAGGGTCTGGTTGGGCGACCAAGGCGGGTAGGACCTTGGCGACCCAGGAAGGCCAGAGGAGCAAGTGAGACCCCTTCCAGAGTGTTGTACGGGATTAGAGCTGATGGCTACCAGGGGGGAGGGAATCAAAGGGAGCGGGGCGGAGAAACGTCTGGGTTGGATTAAGCTTACCTGTGGGCATGGTTGCACCTGAGATGCCCCCATCATCTTGTGGTAACCCACCCCACGGCCACGACGGGATTCAGCCTGCATGATTAAAATGAGGACCATGACCTAGAAATGTGATGATGACCATGGTGTGAGTGTTGTGAAGATGTGCGAGTCCCACTCGATCCCGCACAACTTGACATGTGCAGCAAGGGCATGATGTCCGCATAATTTTGGGGCAAGCAAATTTGAAAATTGGCTCCCCAGGTAACGCTGGGTCTATTAGCATCCACTGGGGGAGGCGGTCAAGTGTAAATATCCTGTGAATAGTGTCGTTAAGGCTTAGAGTAGGAATGTAAAGTATAAGTGTTGTGTTTTTGTGGAACCTTTTGTTTCCCCTCCCCAGATCACTGGAAGAGTGCTGGGCAAGAGCGATGATCCAGAAGATGGAGTGCAACTTCGCTCAGTGCTCTTATGTGATAAAATAAAATAAAATTAAAAATAAAAACGAATGATTGTTTCGGCGAGGATAAGGCCATAAGGGGGTAGTACATTAAGCAAGATAGGCAAGTTAGCTGCGACTCGCTGCCCATTGCCCCTCCTACTTTATTTCGTTAGGTTAATTAGGTGTGAGTCAGTAAGTGTTAAGGCTGGTACGGTAGCGCCTGTGATATACCTTGCAGGAGCTGCGGTACCAGAGGAGGGGGCAGTGTTCCGTTTGAGGGGGGGGTATGCATTCAAAGGGTAATTAGGATGTTTAATTAGGTATGCCATGCTGTTTGAGTTTACCAGGATCTCGATGTCATAAGTAGCAATTCAGTGGTGATAAGTTGTCTCGTAAATGTTCATTTCTTCAAAGGGGGAAATGATAATTGTCACGTAATTATATAGGGACACGGGATAGGGTAAGTGTGTCTGCGTAAACCCCTTTTGGTATTCTCTGGAAACTGGCCATGATGTCACAGGACAGTGCAGCGGATGGCTCCGCCCCGTGATCACGATTGGCAGAAGGCGACGGCGGTGGGTCAATAAACGGCTCGATTGGAAGTGACGAGGACAGGAGGATAAAAAGGTTCTGTTCGGGGTCGAAAAAAAAGAGGAAGAAGATTACAACCAAAAGATCGTGTTTTTTTGGTGTAGAGGCTGCTGCGCGGAGAGCGTCCTTGTTGTGCTGATTTGATCGTGTTCTTGATCGTGTCTTGGAGCCTTGCTGAGCCTCATGCCTCACCTTGGTTGGCTCTGGGGTTCTGCTGACTCGGAGTACGGGGTCGAACGGCGGGCGGACCTGCCTCCCTCTCCTGCTCGCAACTTGGCGCCAGAACTGGTTCCCTGGCGGCTGTGAGCGGACTTGGGCCAAGACCAGGAGGTCGACAGCACCACGGTTTCTCCTGCCCCCCCTGACGAGAGCAAGGCCAGCTCGTCCGACGCCGATAGAGGGACAGTTGCGTCCACACCACGGTCCAGCCTGACCACCAGAAATAGCTACTGTGTGTGTGTGTGTGTGTATGTGTGTGTATGTGTGTGTATGTGTGTGTATGTGTGTGTATGTGTGTGTGTGTGTGTGTGGGTGTGTGTGTGTGTGTGTGTGTGTGTGTGTGTGTGTGTGTGTGTGTGTGTGTGTGTGTGTGTGTGTGTGTGTGTGTGTGTGTGTGTGTGTGTGTGTGTGTGTGTGTGCGTGCGTGCGTGCGTGCGTGCAAGGCGCAAGGCGTGCAAGGCATGCGTGCGCGCGCTTGGCGCCTGAGAGGGATTGAGATCTGTATATTCATTGGAATTGTCTGTGTTTTTCCCCACGCCCGATCCCACACCATCCCGTCGAATCGCCCCGGATCCCTCTTCTTGCTGAGTCTTGTTATTTCTGGTAATAATAAAAAACAAATAAACATCATCAACTCAGTGAAAAGTGACTCGTGCCACCTTCCTCGTCCCGTTTGCGGTAGAGCGATTAGAACCGCCATGTTTGGGTTATAAATAAATAAACCGCCTCCATCGTTTCGGCTCATTCTACGTTGGCGGGACTGTTCAAGTCCCGTGGACGTCACTATATATACATATATATATACATATACATATATACATACATATATATATACATATATACATATATATACATATATATATATACATATACATATATACATATACATATATATATATACATATATATATATATATACATATATATATATATATATATATATATATATATATCTTCTTCTTTCGGCTGCTCCCTTTAGGGGTCGCCACAGCGGATCATCCGTATGATCCGCATAGTGATTTGGCACATGTTTTACGCCGGATGCCCTTCCTGACGCAACCCTGGTCGCCTCTTACGACACAGGGATATATATATATATATATATATATATATATATATATATATATATATATATATATATATATATATATATATATATATATACACATATATACATATATATATACACATATATACATATATATACATATATATATACACATATATACATATATATACATATATATATACACATATATACATATATATACATATATATATACACATATATACATATATATACATATATATATACACATATATACATATATATATACACATATATACATATATATATATATATATATCGCATCTGTTGGTAGCTCATCTTGCATTTATATTTTGTCTTTTTTTGCAATTGGTGGGGCTGTATTTGTTGCCGTTTAGGTTTGGTGCATGACATCTTCTATTTGCACCTGTTTTTTGAAGTTTTTTTTTTGCAAGGTGAGTGAGAGACATCTTTTCTGACGTGTGTTCATGCTTGTGTACAAATTGTAGTCAGTAATCTGTTGAATATTTCATGTACTATAAATCCTAGTTGTCACCCTGTGCACTTGATTGAGTTCGATCAGGCCACCACCTCCTCCTCGATTTTGGAAGAACATTTTGTGGATGGTGAGGAGCTTCCTTGCTCTGATATCTAGTTTTCCGATTTCAGCTTGTGTCCAGTTTACTATTCCGCAGCTGTATTGGAACACTGGTACTGCTACTTGGTTTATGGCAACTTGGTTCCTTGTGGAGAAGTATTTTTTTCAGGATCAGCCTCATTCTACACAGGTCTTCTTTGATAATCGTTTTATGCCTTTTTTATGACATATTTGGTGGCCCTCTTCTACTCAAAGATATTTGTAAGATGCTGCGTTGTCAAGCTCCTGTCTTGTTGAATTTTGGTCGATTTTTATGTTGTCCATTTTTGTTTGTCTACCTTGCACGAATGTGCACTTGGCGCACTTACTGTATCATTGCCAAATTCCATTGTATTCAAATAAAAGCATTGTAGTGTTCCAATATCACAACATCATAATGCAATTGTCTGTGCTCTGAATTCTATCCATGAAACTCAATGATCATAAAGTGATGACAAGAGATCGGATCGAATGCAGGAACTGTAAAAGTGGAAATTTTCTCACATTTCACGCTACAAAAGAGAAGCGAATTTAACAACCAACGTGCAAATAGATTTGCCTTTTTAAAGAGATTAGAGTTCCAGTTCGCACAAAGAATGCTCGTGATGTAGTAGGAAGCAACGCGCTTGGCCAGCATGTATCGTGTAGGTCTACACAGTTCACAACTACAATACTGTACTGTACTTCAGCCTCCACAATTCAGTGTAAAATATGCTTCATTATTTGAAACCGATTGCAAAAGTGGACAAACTTCAATGTTTACCCGAAATCTGCAAGTTTCGTTAAACCAATGCTTGATGGGTGAGGCAGTATTATGTTGTCCTCTTTTTTTTATTTACTTTTCCATAGACCTATGGCTTTCTCAATCTTCTCAGTATAAAGTGCAAGTTAGCGGTAGCAGTCCCCCCCCCCCCCAATGGGGGTATAAAAGATCATGGTCAGATCTGTAAACCACTACTTCCACTTTCAGACAGGGGTGAAAACATAAAAGTGTGTACAGTGAGGATTTATAGACAACCGTTTTAACCTCCACGTATGCTACAGCATCGTCAACAAATTTCCTTAATCGGACTGGCACACTCGCTACTGCAAAGCGCAACACGTTTTCAGGAATGTTGGTGTGACCATTGGTTATTCTCTCCTCCAAGTTCAAGGGGTTTTTTTGGCTTTGTGCTGTTATTGGACACTCCATCATTTACATTTTGTTTTCTGAAAATCAGTTCATAAATAAAGCTGCTAAATTCCATAAAATATATTATAGAATATATAAAATAAATAAAATAAAACTATTTAAAATTGGGTATCGACTAATCATACACCCTTTATAATGCATCGTGGTTATATACTTCAGGTAGATTCTAATTGCACTTACCCATCGGCTGACATGAGAGGCCTGAAGCCGATACACACCGTGGCCTTAAGAAGGCCCATGATAGCTATAGGCTCCAACCTTCCGATAGTTGATGATCCTTTTAACAGTCTCTTTGGTTGTTTTGCACTGAACGTATAACTTGTCGGGAGGGCATGGCGATTGTGAATATGACAGCTCCGAAGAGGTCTTTGGCTTCACACCAAAAATGACACCATATGAATTTTCAGGTTACAAATATGGGTGGAGTCAAGTAAGCTGTCCAACCAATGGGTGGAAAAGAGCATTACACAGACAGACAAGTGTATTATTATGTAGATAAATGAGGAGTGGGCAATCCATCTCAGGCATTGCCAGATTGGATAAACAATGCAACGTGGCATTTTGAGTGAGTTTATTTTCAATAATTTATTTTCAATTTCTTAAAGTACAATCATGTCTTGCTGGATAAATCATAACTTTCATCAACTTATTAAAAGACCTTCATCCTCTTACCTTATCAAAGTGCAATGGAACCAGTTCCGAGGACCCATTATTAGGAGTCGGGACCACTTTCACCCAAGAGGCTTTCTTCGGGTCTGATACCTAAGGAAAATGGCAATTAAATTTTTTTTATAGAATATGTATATTTTTTTTTAATCAACAAATTACTACTCTGGATGTGTTCAATCATGCATCTTAGACATGCACAGGTGTGACACAAATCCCTCACCTGTTCACCTTACCCATTGCAGCTGGGAATTGAAAACAAACGAAAACGATTTACCATTTATGAAGAGCAATGTTCCACCAACAAATGAGCATGCAGCCAAATGGCCATTCCAGAGATGGACTAGCTTACTTACACAAAGTGGGTTATTAAGCAAAAAATAAATAAATAAAAACAATTAAAAAAAATAGAAATTACAAGAAGCGATGACAACCTGCACGTTTGAAGCTTTAAATGAACATGAAAAATATTACGTCATCCTGATATAACAAATATTACCAAATGGTCGTAGTTCATGAACTGGTCATCATTTGCGTTACAGGGTCAAAATATTCAATTTTTCAGTTTTCTCTGTGTTGATAGACATCACCAAGCTACATGCACTTGTGTGAAAAAAATTAGCAAAAAACACTAATTAACGGCGAATATGATATTTTTAATTATGAACTTTAATGGATAATGCATTACAAGGAAAACACATTTTCGCGTTTATCTCAAATTCACCCTTTCTGAGTAAATTGGATGTGGATCAGTTATCCTTTGGCCGTTTTGGACAATTCAAGTGCCAAATTAATCCTGAGAATCGGCTAGATACATAACTATGTAAAGATATTTACTAGATCTTTTAGGAGTTTGTACATATTGGTCAGGGTTTTCTGAATAATAACGAGTTGAATAATCAATTTTGCATTCTGCAACAGCAAGTCCCAAGTGTTACTCACCTAAAAAATAACAAAATAGATTAGATTAAAGCTTATTGATTGAAATAAATTCAGTTTATTCCAAATTTGACTCACCACATCCGCCGCCTCCGCCACATCTGCCACCTCCGCCTGTTTACTCCACCCCTGAATTGTATCACTTATTTGCCTGTTACACAAAAACTATTGCATATTTTTTATGTCTCTTTTTTCCACATTAAACGAAACAAAATTACCTTTCTTCTCATACTAAGATATCCCGATATCTGTGGTTTTTCTGGTCTGTAGTAAAAGTGGAAAATGGATGTTTTGAAAAAAAAAAAAAAATGTAACAACTCTGCCTTTTTAGGGTGACCAGTTCATGAACTACAACCAAATGCTTTAAAGACTCCATCAGCATTCAATCCAACCTTCTTATGGGGTCACTGGTGAAAGTTTCGTTTTGACCCAGGACTTTCAAGAGGATGCGACAGGAGCTCGTAATTTGTTCAGCGTGCTGAAGACAACTCACATACTCTTCACGAAAGACACTGCGGGATCTTTAATGCCAACCGATAGCATATCTGAAAGATCTTCACGGTCATCCGAAGGACGGAGCACCGTGATGCAACGACGTTGCGGTGAAGGACCAATCCACCAAGTATACAGTCGGGTCAGCAATCAAATCTAGATGCATATACCTCCGCCAGGCTGAACAGGTTGTGTTGTGTATCCCACCGATAGGCCGGATCTGCATCCGGACCTGATCCAAAATCGAATCAGCTTGTTCTTGTCACCTACCAAACTGTATCCACAGACTTTTGTCGTAACTCGTCCACAACTTTTTGAGATATCGTGCTATATATCGTTTTTAGCTCTTTCAATGGAAAAGAATCACATTTAAAAATTATCGGATGCGAATTTTCACCAAAATCAAATCAAATCAATTCGTCCTCATCACACACCTAACGTGTCCACCAAATTTCATGCAAATCTGTCCAAAACTTTTTGAGATGTGCTACACACAGACAGACAGACATGAAAACATAGCCTCCATCCATCTTCGGTGGCAGAGGTAAAAATAGTTAATTAAATAAATATTTGCAGCATTCGCCCAAAGATGGTCACCTACTGCCTCCTCAGTCCTCCCCCTTCGGGAAGGTACTTGGCACCAGGCATGAAACGGCACACAGTCCGAGTCGAAGAGCACTACTCGGTGGTCGAATGAGAGCCTTTCTTTCTTCGATTTTTGAACTTAGCCTTTTAATTGTGATTTCCCAATAGTGTGATGGAAACTTTGGGGTTAAAAAATAATAATAAATAAATAAATATCTATCTATAATTCCAGCAATCTCTGTGTGTGTGTCTGTGTGTGTGGCTGTGACCGCTGTTTCTCGACAACCACTGGTCCAATCTCATCGAAACTTGCCAGATATATTGCTGGGGACCTGAGGATGTGCCTTTTCAATGTTTGATATTAATCGGACAAGTGGTTCCCAAGTTATGGCCATTTATTTACCAAACCAATGACAAGACACGTTGTTGCGTGGGCGTGGCCGATGGGGAAGGGAAGCTCAGCCGCGTTCCCCATTACGTGTTACAACGTACGGACTTCCGGAGAGTGATGACTTCATGTATTCTAATAATTTCTTGATTTCTTATGCGCATTTATAGATAAACACAATGCCCCAAGTTATGATCGTTTTCATATGAGACGGTGCATAAATTTCGGTAACATCAGAGTGCTGGTGTGCTCCGAACCATGAAGTAAATTTTTTTCTCTCTGTTCTCTTCTCTTTTTGTTTTTCCTTGCCACGACATTGCGAAAAGGTAAAATACGTTGGCACCAATTGAATATTTGGGTATTAAAACTAAATTGCGAATAATATGCCAACTTCCGGGTCACGCATGTACGGGCACGCGAGAGCGAAGAAACGACCTGTGTGGTTGTTGTTTGTTACTCACGGTTTGAATTATTTTTTTATTTTTTTTTTTACGGGCACGTACTAGTATATATAAAACAATTAAATAAATAAATAAACAAATAAACAATTGCCGATACATTTAATTCACCTGTGACCACATGACCCAATCAATTACATTTTGCTCCGGTTGACTCGCGTCATCAAATACCACGAGGGGAACTCATGAGGTGAGCAGTCGAGGCTCATGAAGCAGCCCTGAAAAGCGAGCCTCGATGTGCCTACCCGTGCGTACTCGAGCAGGCACCTGACGTGCACGGACCACCGCTGCGCCAGCCACGCAATCAACTGCAAAGCCACCGCCACACCCAGAGCCAGCTCGAACCGAGGTAGACCGCCCGCAAGCACCGTGTGTAGTCCCGCACCGACCAGCGCAGACAGAACGCCGGGGGAGAAACGAAAGAGCGCGGCCCGTGGTTCACAAAGCACGATTTCCCGCACCAGCTCGTCCGGGTCTCTCACGGGCGCCGCCATCTTGGCCTCACGAGCGTCAAACGCACTTCCGTTTCCTCAGAAATCCTCACAGAAATTTTTTTTTTTTTTATAATTTATACCTTCGCATGGTATATTCGACGAGTGTGATCAAACAACTATATATATATATATATATCGCACGTTTTGACTCTCAATTCAATTTATTGCTTGACGACGTCGTGCGCGGACGGCTGATCTTTTTTTGAGGATCGGGCCGGCGCCTGAACTTGAAAGGTAAACGGATATTTTATTATTTAATATGTCCTCAAGGGGTCTTCAATCCAACTTGAAATCCAATAATCGAGGAGACCCTCATGCTCCTGTTTTCTTTGAGTTACCAGGATGGAGGTTTACTGACGAATTCCATTCCTCAAGCTCCAAATCCTTATTGAGGAGTATATGACACAAATTTTAGACAGGTTGTGACACACATCGTATTCGGTGATGCGACACCAATTGTTTCGTCACAATCACTTTGAGTTTTTTTTTTTTTTTCTGGGACGAGCCCCGTCAGGACTGACGTAAACAAACGGTTGAAACGTAGCTCGAACGATCGTTGCTTTCGAGGTGTTAGCGTTGCCGTCGCATTTATTCGGTGCGGGGAGGACGTACATCTCACTTTGGTGGTGTGATCTCCAATTATTTCCACTGAACTATCAAGTGTGCGTTCGATTCCGACGGGGTGTTATAAAAAATAACGCCAGCAGGGGGCGCTGCATCTCGAAGCACCCCCCGCCCTTCCAATGAGTATCACAAATACGTCGTCCCGCCTCGAGTGATGTTTGTTTGTACATTTTCCGAAGTGATGTTCATATTATGTGGCCTATTACTCTTAATGTGCCTTCATTCATGTGCATTTTGTTTTTGTGTACCGAACAGATGGATGTCTGGGCTCATGAAGGATCGAAACGACAGAGGGCAGCAGGTTCACAGGATTGCACGGCAGGTTGACTGACATGCCTGACAGAGAGGATCAGAGGAGAACAGGGAGACAAAGAAATGTTACATGAGTGAATGAGTGGCAGGAAGGAAAGGTTCGGGGTGGGGGTCAGTTCAAGAAGATGAGAGCAGGGATGGGTATGACATGCAAGCATGAGGTGACTATGGGCAGCACTGTTGAAGGATTGGAGGGACAGCAATGAGACAACATACACGGCGAGTCTCTCCTGCAGACGAGAACCAAGAGGGATCCAGGTGAACGTTCAGCTTATATTATAGGAGAGGGAAGCAGGTGTCAGGATTGTAGGAGAACATGTTCGACTCGAGGCAGGTCGTGGGAAATTAATTTCAGTTCTATGGAATTGGATCGAATGATTAAGGGCGGTTGGTCACCAACTGAAGTGTGGTGCACAGGTATCGCACGCAGTGTGCACCGGGGTATTGTCATGTTATTGTTTTCTTGCATTGGTTTTTATTTTTATCTCCATGCTTAAAAAAAAAACAAGCTCAAATGAGCTAAGATCCTCATCCTCTTAATGATGACGTCATAAAAACGAATATGACGTCATTGTGATGTATCAGGTTTGCGATAAATTATCTGTGCTAATCCCCGGCTTGATTCCCGCAAACAAAATTCAAACAGCTTGCCTCGTTTCAGAGATAATGGTATAGGCGATTTCCATTTGCGGCGATATTATGACGTCAATTTTTTTCTATGAAGAATTTCCAAATTAGGAGATGGTTACTGTCTGCGCGTGGGCTTTCTGCATATACAGTACATGGCAAGTTTCACGAAGATCCGATGAAAACTCTGGGTTGTGAAACAAAAAATGTCAAAAAATAGGAATGACGTCATAGATATTGATATGACGTCATAGTGATGTATCATATACGTGTGGTAATTCATCTCTGCTAATGCCCTGTTCGATTCCCGCAAACAGAATTCAAAAAGCTTGCCTAGTTTCGGAGATAATTTTTTAGGCGATTTCCATTAGCGGAGATATTTTGACGTCATAACTTTTTTTTCTCGGAGGAATTTTCAAAATCGGAGATGGTTACTGTCTGCGCAGGGTATTTTTACATATATACGCCAAGTTTCAGGAAGTTTCGATGAAAACTGTAGGCTGTGAAACAAAAAGTTCACAAGAAGAAGATGAAGAACAACAATGTGAGTAAGACTTCGAGATCCTCCACGAGGATCTAAAAAAAACAGGGGATATTGTCATCAGGCTACATCTGTCTGTCTGTCCGTCCGTCCATCCATCACGCGATCTCATCCTAAACGGTTGTGAAGAAATTCACCAAACTTTGTTGTTCGGATCACCATCTGGCAAGAAGGTGCGAGAGCAGCATCATGTTTGGTGCCGCCTGTATCCCTGGGTTGGAGTCAAAAGGTCAAATTCCACAAAATGTGACTACAGGCACATTTTAATGAAACTTTGTATATTCAATCAACATTGGGGGACGCATGAAATATATTACGATTTAAAAAAAAATTTATTTGACCTCCAAGTCATGCCTCAGGAGGTGGGGAACTTGGGTCACAGGGGTCAAAGCAGATTTCTCTTGAACTCAAAATTTGATATTGGGTCATTCCAGGTGGAACGTTTTCCCATCTTTCAACTTTGCTTTCGGTGGGAAGTGTGGGGACTTGCGATGGCGCGCCATCGACTTCGCTCTCGTTGTTTTTATGAACAGATGCTACACAATCCTAACCCATCCGTTCTCTTTGCGGTTCCTTAAATGCCCCACTTTCACCAATACTCCGTGGAATGTGTACCACATCCATCTCGGATGCTGTTCCGTGAACCCTTCCTTTGCTTAGGCTGATTACTTCCAATCAATCGCTGAAACACAGCGTCATAGAGTTATGGATTATTCTTAAAGGTTAAGAACCCAAGTTGACCTGTTTGTTATTCCCATCTGAGCATATCGCTCACGAGGCTGTATAATCCCAGGTTCAAATCTCCAGTAACACTGATTGCTCCATCATCTCCCAATGTCCTTGTAATTCATATAAAAGTACATTTACATATAATAATGTCCTTCTCCTGCATGTGATACATCCAAACTTTTCCATGAGCTGAGGAATATTTATAGACAAAATCAAACTGGACACACACACACACACACACACACACACACACACACACACACACACACACACACACACACACACACACACACACACACACACACACACACACACACACACACACGAGATATCCTGTCACAGACAGACAAACGGACAGACATGGGTGAAAACATAACCTCCGCCCACCTTCGGTGGCAGAAAAAGAGAGGGAGGGGAGGGTTTGGGATACACACAAACAGCAGGTTTAACTGTTGAGAGTCAAAATAGTAAGAGACCCAGAGAAATTATGGATGTGTGGAAAGAATGAGGGCAAGGGGGAGGACACAGGGGGTGAACAAGATGGATACAGCTGCAAACTCTCAATCACAGAAGTGGAAGGAAAAATTGGAAACCCGGTAAGAGATGGGCTTGTGGAATGTTTAATAATGGGGGTACAAAAGATCATGGTTTTGGATGGGGGATGATCTGAGATGGTGGCGACTTTGAGGGAAGAGTAAGATTGAAGTGAATGTGGAAGTTAGTTCCGCAGGCAGGACAAAAGGAATGAATGAGCGGATGTGAGAAGTGATGTCGGATTTTGGGAGTATCAAAAGAAGGGATTGATGGTGCACCGTGAGCAGGCCTGCAAACACATGATGGGGACAGAGCATGGAAAGGGCAAAGAGTGAAAGACCAGAAAGGAGGCGGTAGAAGACAGAGAGACCACCGATCTGTCTGCAATGGCGAAGCGATAGACCCATTGACTCAGCATCATAGCGGGACATTTCAATCATCTTGAAAGCTTTGGTTTTCATGGCATCAAGCTGAGAAAGGTGTGAGGTAGGGGCACCATCCCAAAGTGAAGAGTAGTACTCCCTCAAGCTGCGGATGAAGTCCTTGTGGGTTGATAGGAGCTCAGGTGTGCCAAGGAAGGACTTTGGATGAGGGGAGGATGCCCAATCGGCAGCTGGGTTTGAGGCCAACTTTGAAAGGTGGTTTTCCCAATAAAAATCGTGGTTAATAGTGAGACCCAGGAATTTGAATGACTAAATTTACTCAAGAGGATTGTTAAGAAGTAGATGGGAGAGTTTGTCAGATGATCCTTTCAGAGAGAGACAATGGGAATGTTAGATTTATCAGGATTGAAAGACACATTCCAAGTGTTTCACCAGCTTGTGATTTTTTTTCAAGGTCTTAAGAGAGTGAAGAGGCTGCAGCCTCACTGTCTGAAGGATGAGGGATGTCACGACAGAAGGTGGAGTCATCAGTGAGTAGATAAAGAGGATTTTCCAGAGAGTCAGAGAGATCATTGATGAAGATCAGGAATAGGACTCGGCCCAGAACAATGCCTTGGGGCACTCCAGCCTTGACATGGAGAGAGGACATGAAAGGATTCCATTGAGGGCCACACGTTGGCTGCAAGAGTAGAGGAAGTCAGTAAGCCACGTGTGGAGTAATTGGGGCCATTAACAAAATAATATCAGTTGTGCCTGGTGATTGTCAGATGCTGTAGAGCCAATCAAGTACGCACACTCACCTGTAAGCTGTCTAGCCTGGGTTCGAATCTGGACCCCACTACAAACTGTCATCCTGGTGTTTCACAGGTAAGGTGATTCATCAATGTGTGTGCGTCCCTTGGATGGACGTTAAACTGGGCGACCCATCTGTCAGCATTAGTTGGTGGACGTTAAAGATCTCATGGTGTTCTTCTTGAAGAGTGGGCGAGCTATCACCAGCACCAGAAACAAATTCCAAATTCCTTCCCCTACTACTGTTGGGGGGTGTGGGGGGGTGGTGGTGGCAAAACTGCCAAGTATAACCCTAATCCCAGAAATGCTTCGGCAGAACCACGCTCTCTAACAGGGTTATGGGTGCATCAAAATCAGAATCGGTGACTCGTTGATTTAATCCATGAATCCTGTCTTCATCATCTCTTGTTTCGCCTTCGTGTCTTGTTCATCCAAACTCCACTTTACAGACGTGTATTACTCAACATTATATTTTGTGATCCAAGTCGTTTAATCCCACCTGAGTCAATGCTCCCTTTGTGTTCATTCATTCGTTACTCCTTCAATTTACTCTTGCTATCTCCAGTGGGGCTGTAAAAAATATTTCATGTTTGTCTCCTCTTGCTATATGTAGATATGTACATTGTACACTGTTGTAAGAGCTGATCGATAAGTCCGTGGCTGGGCATGTACAAATCAATCAATGACCAAACCATGGAAAAACAATCTCAATGATTTTGGAACAATTTTAAAGAACTGTCACTTGATCTTCATTGGAACAATTTGAAGCCTTCTACCGAGCAATTTAATTTTTCGGTTTCAACATGAGACCATGGAATTAATGATCACCTATAGATCGGGCAACGATCATTGAGATAGTTCCCATGATTTTGACATGTTTTTAAACCAATACTGTGTTTGTGGTCTCGGTCTCGGTCTCGGTCTCTATCTCACTCTTGTTTTTACCCAGAAAGGCTCACCAGTGGATTCATATTTTTTTTTAAAAACCAGACTAATGTGTCCGCAAACGACCTTGATAATAAGCCCACGGTTTACCTGTATCAAATATTAAGTATTGAAGTCGGAATAAGAATTTTTAAAATAAAAAAGGCCAAAAGTATTTAAACAACATGGAGTTTTTTTATTTTTTATTTAATGAACCATATTTATCTTGGAATAAGCTTCAAACGCACAGTCATGGAGCGGGGGGCGGGGGGGGTACAAAAAAAAGCACACGGGTTAGCATTTTCTCTCCACAATTTACCAATTTTTCACTTCAGTCGTTAAACCGTTAAAGCACATCGTGGAACGGGAAAAAAAAAAAAAGACACAACCAGCCCCCCCCCGGTCCCCCCATTCTGCGTTAACGATGGAATCGGACTTGCGTGCGCCGAACATTGATGCAACCATTCCCACGTGCTGCAAGTGCAACAACGACCACTGAGAGAACGGTCCAGTGGGCGTGGCTGCATATTTAATTCAAAAGGCGTACCGAGAAGCACGGGAAAGCGCGCCTGATGGGGGTAATGAAAAGACGCGTCTCCCGGGACGCCTGAGCCTTATTGGTCAGCTTTGTCCTGGACATAATCTCCCCGCTTGGGAAAAAAAAAAAAACTTAGGCCGTTTAAAAATATATGTCGGGACAATTCCCTCTGCAACAAATGCGGTGTTATGCGAGCAGCCATTAAGCACTGAGAATATGTAATGATATCATTGGCCGGATATTAAACCTGTAAGGGCACGTGCTTGTCCCAAGTGGAACACATTTCTTTGTATTCGGCGTCGAAGCTCGCAGAGGAGCCAGGGAACACCGAACGGATCAGCAGGTAACATGACAAAAGTAGA
The DNA here is from genome assembly GCF_056783735.1 of Eptatretus burgeri. NCBI lineage: Eukaryota > Metazoa > Chordata > Myxini > Myxiniformes > Myxinidae > Eptatretus > Eptatretus burgeri. The sequence continues at coordinate 62,194,446 of NC_140974.1, forward strand.
ACAGCGCTCGGTGGAGCACGTACCTCCGCCAGGCTGACGCAGTTTACGGTTTGTTGTCCCACCGATAGGCCGGATCAGAACCTGAACCAAAATCGAATCATCACTGAACCAACTCATTCACCAAGTTTGGTCATAACCCGTCCGCAACTTTTTGAGATATCATGCTATATGTATATCATTTTTGGCTCTCTCTCTCTCTCTCTCTCAATGGTGAAAAATCACTTTAAAAACTTCTAGGATCCGGATCTTCACCAAAATCAAATCAATTAGTCCTTGTCGCACACCCAACATGTCCACCAAATTTCATCCAAATCCGTCTGCAACTTTTTGAGATATCTTATTCACAAACAAACAGACTCACAGACTTGCGAAAATATAACCTCCGTCCACCTTTGATGACGGCGGTAAAGAACAGCATAAAGAGGGAGGAAGGGATGGGGTACAGACCAACAGCAGACTTGACTGTTGAGGAACAAAATAGGAGACCCAGAACAATGATGGATGTGGGAAAGAATGAGGGCAAGGGGAGGACACAGGGGGTGAACAAGATGGATACAGCCACAAACTCTCAATCACAGGAGTGGGAGGAAAAACTGGAAACGTGGAAAAAAGGTGGGCTTGTGCAGGATTTAATAATGGGAGTACAAAAGATCATGGTTTTGGATGGGGGATGATCTGAGATGGTGGTGAACAGCTGTCCTGAAGACGAGGAGGGAAGAGTGAGATTGAAGAGAATGTGGAAGTTGATTCCACAGGCAGGACAAAATGAACAAATGAGTGGATGTGAGAAGTGATGCTGAATTTTGGGAGATTTACACGAAGGGATTGCTGGTGTACCGTGTGCACCCTGCAAAAACATGATGGGGACAGAGTATGGAAAGGGCAAAGAATGAAAGACCAGAAAGGATGTGGTACAAGACAGCGAGACCACCAACCTATCTGCGATGGTGAAGTGATAGGCCCATAGACTCAGTTTCATCATGGGAGATTACAATGATCTTGAAGTCCTTGGTCTCCACGGCATCAAGCTGAGCAAGATGTGAGGCAGGGGAGCCAGCCCAGAGGGGAAAGCAGTATTCCATTAAACTGAGGATGAAGACCTTGTAGGTGGACGACTGAACCTCTTCAGGAGGATTGTTAAAGAAGTAGATGGGAGGGTTTACCAAACAGTCTCTTCAGAGAAACAAAGTGAGTCTGTGAGATTTGTCAGGATTGAAGGACATATTCCAAGTGTTTGGATCCTTTCTGCGAGTTTATCAGTTGTTCACGGGTACACGGCTCTCAATGTCTAGAGCACAGCCACTTCTGGCTGACCCGGTTCTGGGTCCCACTTGAGAACAAATCAGGCCGAAAGCAGCGCGTCTGTGCCGTCTAGCCTGGGTTTGAATCTCGGCTATCGCTGGCACCTTGAACAGATTCTAAATTCATGCCCTCACCTACAGGGGGCATTGCATTAGTGGCACAGCAGAACCTCCAGTCAATTACGCTAATGACAGCCTTGTGCTGCATACGAAAGAAGAACACCCGAAAGCAAGGCGGTTATTCCATTCAGGAGCATGCAATCGTTTGTAAACTGCCTTAAGCCGACTTTCCTATTGTCTGCTCTCACTTGTAAACGTTAATGATCTTTACTGTTATCGGTTATTACTGTACCCAGCACACATCACACCATGATGTAGCTGAATCTGGAGCTGACCACATTGTAAAGCACTATATGGTGTGTGCTGGGCTAAAAGGTAGGCCATTTGGCCTTGTACCTCGTCAGAATTCCTGTACGGGTCGAATGGTCAAATGTGGTTTGTTGGTTATTTTTCATATGGCTGAATTTTGGACCTTTTCTATAGCCTAAACCACCACAGTGGTCCCACGAGGCTCTATGGACAAATTGAGACCCAAATGGGCCAAGTCAACCATGTTTGCGACGCACGTTTGTCTTTATTATTTTTCTTTTGATTCTATCCAACTTCAAAATGATGGAACCGTTTCTACAAAGAAAATTGTTAAATAGCCATCCAGAAATCCAGAAAAATAATGCATTCGTCAAGTGGCTTTAAAATTCACTCGCTCGCCATCCCTGGTACGTGTCTTATTAAAAAAGGGACAAACATTTGAAAATGAGTTGAAAGGCCGAAGATGTTCTTATCTAGATATTGCTTCTGGGATGTGCTGATAAAGTATGATTATTGGGTTCCAGCACGTAAGGGATGAAACTCCTTGGGACCAGTTTTATTCCTGAGCAATGCAATAAGGCTGTGGCAGCGGTAGGTGAGCCCAGAAACTCCCTGATGGGTGGACAGGAAATCCCCTTACGCCTTTAGGTTTTCCATCTTGTGAGGTGAGGGGTCGATGTGACCATCACTGTTTTCCCGAAAGAGGATGACGTCTCATCACGTGATCCTGTTACATCACGTTCTTATTTACAGGTGTAGTTATCTCATGCGTTACATTTGCATTAGTCAATTGTCACGTTTGTCCTGTATAGTAGTGCTGTTTTCACACAGTTTCCTTGAAGTTCCTTCGCGCATCATCTGCATTATAATGTAATAATGTTGAATTATAATTCATATATTATTATAGGTATGGAGGTTGAGTGAGGTTGAGAGAGACTCCAGGATGCAGAGTGCCAAGGAAGTTGCAAATCATTATTGAAATGATTCATAATTCAATGTCTTTTAAGTAAATTAATGAATAGTTCAATTAGCAACTAGAATGGCACTCAGTGGAGCACATACCTCCGCCACGTAATATCTGATCCACAAGAACATATCATGCTATCTAATACTATATGCTTTTTGGCCTTATCTCTAAATGGTGAAGAATCACTTTGAAAATTAAATAATTATCGTATCCAGATCCGGATCCAGATCTTCACCAAAATGGAATCAATTCGTCCTTGCGACACATCCAACGTGTCCACCAAGTTTCGTCCGAGTCCGTCCACGTTTTGAGATATCATGCTATATTTCGTTTTTAGCCCTATCTCTCAGTGGTGAAGAATCACTTTCAAAATTCTTGTAGTCGGATCCGGATCTTCACCAAAATCTAATCATTTCGTCCTTGTTACACACCGAACCTGCCCACAAAATTTCATCCGGATCCGTCCACAACTTTTTGAGATATAATGTACACAAACAGACAAACCGACAGACAGAAAGGGGTGAAAACATAACCTTCTTCACCTTTGGTGGTGGAGGTAATAAACTATCACAACTGGACTGCATTTGTTAAGGGTGAAGGATTTTTTTGCCAAACTCATCTGAATCTTTATTTCAAGAGTACACTTCATGAAACTTGAAGAGTGAACTTCAAAAACACAACTCAAGAGAAATGTGTTAATTGGTAAACTTGCTACATACAAGCAAAAATGTCATAGTAGAATACACAAATCGAAATATTTGGCCTAACTTAGAAGTACTGTTCAAAAATCAAGTAAGGATGATTGTTAAGTTAAAATTGTTGTAAAAACGGCCTTTGAGGAAATGTGAAATCAACGATTTAAGGAAAAATCAAACATTTTAGTTAACATCGGTCGCTGGCGCTTTGTGCCAGGCCGAAGGGCTCGGATGCAAACGAAAGATTCAGAAAAGCAAAGCAACACAAACGAGTTCAATAAATCCCACGAGTGCTAGTTTAAATTACATCTCAAAAGGTGAACGAGTCGAGTTGAGGTTCCAAAAAATGTTTTTCAAAACGCCAGTAGGAGGCACATAGGGTCAACATAGTGTGAAGAGCAGCAAGGAGCCATATCAAATTATCCGAGGAGTGCTAGGCCTCCGGGCTGCAGCTCAATTATTCAGGTGGGTGAGGTTGAGAGAGAGGAGAGAGGAGAGAGGAGAGAGGAGAGAGGAGAGAGGAGAGAGGAGAGAGGAGAGAGGAGAGAGGAGAGAGAGAGATGTAAATAATTCCTTCAACTTAATGTCTGCCTGATTCGATGCCCATCCAGATCATCATCGATATTTTGACATTTCAATCCAATGTAGAAACTCTCCAAACGGTGGGTCCACAACATTAGTTGTGTCTGAAGGTCATCGAATCAGGCAAGGGGAGTGGGAGGGAGGGCATCTGAGGGTGGGAGGGAGAGGAGGAGGGGAGAGAGAGAGAGAGAGAGAGAGAGAGAGAGAGAGAGAGAGAGAGAGAGAGAGAGAGAGAGAGAGAGAGAGAGAGAGAGAGAGAGAGAGAGAGAGAGAGAGAGAGAGAGAGAGAGAGAGAGAGAGAGAGAGAGAGAGAGAGAGAGAGAGAGAGAGAGAGAGAGAGAGAGAGAGAGAGAGAGAGAGAGAGAGAGAGAGAGAGAGAGAGAGAGAGAGAGAGAGAGAGAGAGAGAGAGAGAGAGAGAGAGAGAGAGAGAGAGAGAGAGAGAGAGAGAGAGAGAGAGAGAGAGAGAGAGAGAGAGAGAGAGAGAGAGAGAGAGAGAGAGAGAGAGAGAGAGAGAGAGAGAGAGAGAGAGAGAGAGAGAGAGAGAGAGAGAGAGAGAGAGAGAGAGAGAGAGAGAGAGAGAGAGAGAGAGAGAGAGAGAGAGAGAGAGAGAGAGAGAGAGAGAGAGAGAGAGAGAGAGAGAGAGAGAGAGAGAGAGAGAGAGAGAGAGAGAGAGAGAGAGAGAGAGAGAGAGAGAGAGAGAGAGAGAGAGAGAGAGAGAGAGAGAGAGAGAGAGAGAGAGAGAGAGAGAGAGAGAGAGAGAGAGAGAGAGAGAGAGAGAGAGAGAGAGAGAGAGAGAGAGAGAGAGAGAGAGAGAGAGAGAGAGAGAGAGAGAGAGAGAGAGAGAGAGAGAGAGAGAGAGAGAGAGAGAGAGAGAGAGAGAGAGAGAGAGAGAGAGAGAGAGAGAGAGAGAGAGAGAGAGAGAGAGAGAGAGAGAGAGAGAGAGAGAGAGAGAGAGAGAGAGAGAGAGAGAGAGGATCCAGGATGCACAGAGTTCCAAGGAAGTTGCAAATCAGATTTCCAGGCCTCGGCACATCCATCATCGCAGACGCAGCATCCACTGCCTCGGCCTTTCTACCCCCTACCTCTCATTCCCAATGAAGCAGCAATCATTGCTCCTGCCCGCCCACCAGCCACACACCCTAGCATAGCCGGCGGCCAGAGGCGGGAACTATGGCAACCATGGTCGATGAGACAACCGCATTATCAGGTCTCGGTGTGATGGCTACATGTGTGTGCATTCTTCCCCCTTTAATTTCTTGCCTTCTCTCCCCTTTACTCTTTCCATCGCTAACTCCAAAAGGGGCTCAATTAACATAATCACCAAGAACGGTTGTCATTTTAAGCTTTTTGCAGGGAAGAAAGTTCATAATACAACAGCCAACCAAGAGGATGCCTTCTTTCATACGTAACTGTCTGTGTTTTCTGTCTACCTCTGTTTGTTAGGCTTTGTTGATCACATGTGAAATCAAGTTCCCTCGTGGATCGCATCCTGTGAGTCTGGCTCGCGGAACACAACCCACTCATCTCTTTCTTTTCTGCCATGCTAACCTCAGGCCTGTTCCACCTGCCCTCCCCACAGGATGCTTTCATAAGCTTACCCTGCTCCCTAAACATCCATCTTTCTGGGCAGCTCACAAAAACACAGTTCCAGCTTGTAGTGAGACAAGTGAGCAGCAAGAAAAGGGAAAGGATGCTTAAAGTGAAAATATGGCCGTTATTTATTTTCTTCCTTTTTGTGTATAGTTTCCATTGCTTTGCACTTTTATTACAGCTTGTCCTGCTTTACACGAAATACGTGTTTATGACATCTAAACTTTAGTTTTGAAATTGATCTCTGTGGAGATATGCAAGGAAATATTAATATGCACTAAATCAATCAAAAAAAATTATGCAATAAATGAATCAATAAATCAAAAGTATTGATTATGAAACAAATTAATCACCAGAAATATTAATGTGTGTACGCAAAAATAAGTCACCGGAAATATTAATACTCAATAAACAAATCAAATTATTCATTTGAAATAAATCACCGGAAGTATTAATACTATGTGATAAATCAATCCAATATTAAGTCGTAATAAATCAATCAATAATGTAGAATATTAATTTCCCATAAATAAATATAAGTATTATAGTGTGATAAATTTATATAAATATTAACATCTCATAAATTAATCAATTGCATATTAATATTTCTATTAATTTGCATTTAATATATATTAATTTGCAATTGCAATAAAATAAAATGTTATGCAATAAATAAATCACTGAAATATTTATATTCAATAAATAAATCAAAGTATCAATGTAAAATAGATCATCGAATGTATTAATATGTAATGAATTGATCCAAATATTAAAAGGTAATAAATCAAACAAATAAAGTAAAATATTAATTTACCATAAATACATCACCAGAAATAGTAATATTCAATAAATAAATCAAAATATTAATGTGAAATAAATCACAGAAAGTATCTCTGTGATATGTTAGTGATAAATCAGTGTTAGTGTTAGTAAATATATGATAAATCAATCCAAATATTAACATCTAATAAATCAATCAATAAAGTAAATTCTTAATTTTCCATAAATAAATCACCAGGAATATGAATACGCAATAAATAAATAAATATTAATGGAAAATAAATCACTGGAAATATTGATACGTAATGAATAAATATATAAATAATAATGGAGATAAATCACCGGAAATAATTTGCAATAAATAAATTAAAATATTAATGGAAAATAAATCACGAGAGGTATTAATATGTGATAAATCAATCCACCCTGTGTTCCCTGCCCCATCCCTCTCCCTTTCACAGATCTCCTCATGTCTCTGTTCCACACTGTTTTGTCCTTTCCTCTCCCACCCCTCTTGTCTCCTGCTCCCCTTGTTGTACGCTCTGTGTGTTAGCTCTCATACGAGCCTCAACAATGTATACAAAAAAAATCTAATAAATGAATCAATAAAGTAAAATGTTAATAGGCAATAAATAAATCACCGAAATATTAATATGCAAGAAATAAATCAAAATATTAATGTGAAATAAATCACCAAAAATATTAATATGTGATAAATCAATCCAAATATCAACATCTAATAAAGCAATCAATAAAGTAAAATATTAATATAAAATAAATACATCACCAGAAATATTAATATGCAATAAATAAACCACCAATATATTATAAATAAATCACTGACAAGAGAACATAGGGACTATGCAGAGGACCCCCTGATTATAATCTGATGTTGTTTTTCTTTGCGACATAGTTGGTTTGTGATTTAATAATTCACTTCACTGTCTGTCATATAAAATGCCATCCACATTTCTTCCTGTTCTCAATACAGTATTCGAAGAAAAAAAAGAATATGAAGATGAGAAGAAGATGAAGAAACAAGACATTTACACAAATAACGGAGAGGAGAGATCCAAGTGAATCATAATTGGTACTTTTTCTCTGAGTTTGTAAGTTTCCCCTTTAAAACCAGTTAGTGTACAAGTTGTTCCATTCAAAGTCCACCACAACGAGGTTGTGTGTTTGTGTGTTTCTGTGTGTTTCACTGTGTGTTTCAGGTTCTCCGTTTGTTAAACCTCTGAAGGCTTTTCACAATTTCCATGGACAGCCAGTGACTTATCAAGCCCTTGTTACCCTCCCGAAGGAAAGGGCATTGCATTTGGGTCCGTTTGTTTGCTTGTTTGTCTGTTTGTTTGTTTGGCTGCATAGCACTTTTGTGTTTTTCTCCGCAACCGCTTGTCGGACTGAGACGAAATTTTCACCATTGGTGCGACTACTCAGATAGAATGTTTTGAGGATAATTATGATGTCATAGTTCACGTGGTGTGGCAGCCATGTTGGAAAAACAGAAAAAAATTGGACCTCTGCATCTCTGAAACCATACCAAGGAAAAAATTGAAACTTGACACATAGCAAGGACTCCTCATGGGGAATGAGTGTGATTTTTATGACGTCAAAGGTGCCTTCATAATGACGGCATAATTGCATATGTAGAACGTCACATCCGATCAGTAAGAGCATTTTTGAGGGTCATCTAGGGATATAATGGTACACAAAAATGTTTTTGATGATGTCATCGGTCACGCATTTCGGCAGCCATGTTGTTTTAAAAAAAAGAAACCTTCAAAAATCTTCTCTAAAATGGCTGAACAGATTGAGGTGAAACTTTACACATCTGACCACCTATCCATGAGGAGCAAAAGGGTCACATATATGATGCCATAGGTCACATGGTTTGGCAGCCATATTGGATTTACCCTGAAACGTATAAAAAAAAAATACACCACTAAAAAGAAGTCCTGGCTTGGGTCTGCAATCTCTGATTGCTCTTTTTCTTGTTGATTTTGGTAAAGGCTGAAGTGATGACGTGTGTGCATATGTTATCCTGTATTCCTCTTTCCTATTTTATATGATGTGTTAAATGGCAATTTGTACATATGAGGAGCGTTCAAAAAGTTATTGGAATGAGATACTCCCAAATAAGCCAACAATGTAGCACAGGCGTGTTGGGTTAAATGGCCTGTGGTTCATTTTTTTCAGCGTGAAATTATGCATATATATGTTGGAAAAAAAATAAACCGTTGGCCTTTTCTTGTACTATTACAAATGTCTCGTTCTTATAAATTTTTGAACACTCCCAAGTGTATTTCACCGTCTTCAGAATGCTGAATTATTGATCTTATCAATGTAAATAACTCGGTTGTTTTTTTTTACCCCACGCACATGAAGCGAAAAGCGGGGTTAAGCAATTGGTTCACTCTGTCTGTCTGTCTACAAACGTCAGTTTATGATCGAGGAACAACTTAATTCCAATTCAATATTACATTGAACACGAATCGGAACATAAATCAAAAAACGAACTTGCAGTTTCACAGTACTTTGGCTCTGAGTTTGTCCTGATCGCACATGCGTAAACACAGTGAGATAATTTTTTTTAGTCTGTCTGCCTGTCTGGACACAAACTGGCTGGACTGTCTGGACATAAAGGACACAAACAGGCACGAAGAACTAATGCAATGTGTTAAATAAGGTGGTGTAAAAGACGCCATATCAACTGCATTAAACCTCTGAAATTTTTTTTAGACTAACTTTAAAAGTTTTATTTTATTTCAATTGAATGATATACTTGAACACTGTTCAGAACACAAATCGTCTTTTTGACACTTTCCAAATCCTCTCTTTTAGCAATACTTGAACAAAATATTACGGCGTTTTACATCATCTCGACCCATCAAATTTGCTGCACGCAGACCCCGCTCATGTCCTTTTTTTTCTCAAGACTGCGTGGGGTAAGGTGTTCTATTAACTCTCTAATTTGTTCCCGTAATGGTCATATTTTGTACCTGCCCTGTGACGTTGAACACCACACACTCTGACTCGCAAATAACTTGCAAACACTTTCTCAGATGCAGATTCAGGATCTTAAAATTGTGCAATTTTATTTATTTATTTTGACGGAAGGCAGCATAATGACCACAATTATCACGGACCCAAGGAGCCTTTGAGCTCTAAGTATATAAGACGAGGATGTAGGGAGTTTGACTAATTGTACCTGAGAGATGCTGGTGTCACACACCACCATCAAGGGTGTGTGCACCTGATTGGCTCTGATGGAGAGCTGTAGTGTAAAACTGCACGAGACTTGCTAACAGGAAAATGCGATTGTGGATGTTGCGTGCCGATGAATATGAAAATAAGGGAAAAGTGGCTGATGATTGATGCTAGTTTTCATAATTTTATCACCAAAAAACGCCCATTCATCATGTGGCTCTTTAGGCGATTTCTAGTGCGAAACATCACTAAATAGCTGCGACAAGCCTGGCGCAAAAAAAAAGAAAGAAAGATCAGCTTGCTGCTTAACAAGCTTGTCTGGAGAACAAGATTTCACCTTCCGCCCTTGTCATTGATCAGAGCATTGAGTATTAAGCAGACTACTACTACCTCTACTACAACCACTACTACGACTACTACTGCCCCAATGATTCCCATGTTGTGGGGTCAGCCGGGGAAAGTTTTTGGTGCAAGTCTTTCACGAACCAGCTGTTCAAGCCTGACGTTCGACTGAAGGTAATTTGGGAAGGAATTTGTAATTTGTTGTGAGTATCATCAATAACTCGCATACTCTTGCCAAAAGTCACCGTGGTATATTCAACTTCCATCAACAACCAGTGCTGGCAGACAAATCCTCCGCAGATTAATGTCTTCCAGGTGGACGCATCAGCCTGCATGCGAAAGACCCATTGCATAGTTGGATCAAGATTCGAACCCAGACTGAACAGCTCAAAGGCAAGTGCTCATACCTATAATCATTTCTGCAGGTCCGAAATGTTGAGCCGACTGTACAGTACATTGCTTTGTGGGTCTTGATCTGCATTGCTGACTTGCAAATACCCCACCCCCAACTCCACCCTAACCCCACCTCCTCCTCCCCCCCCCCCCTTATAAACGTTTTCTTCACTCGATTGCTTCAAATCCGACGAGATGCTTGAGCCAAGGCATGCTGGGTATATAAGTACTAGGCCTGGAAGCCACAACGCTGGGCATAATCAGTCAGGGATACATAATGAGTTGTAAAGAACGTTAGTTAACTGCAATAACAATGTGCACATAAAGTGATGGAGATTTCACCCCCCTTGGCCATATGTTTATTTAATGGAGTTATTTATTTATGTACCTCATCTGCACACTGCTGCATTCATCCCTCCATGTAGCTTGGCTTCCTATTAAGTTTCGGAGTCAGATGTGTGATTTCATCACCCATGGAGCAGGAGCAAGATGCATAAAATATGTTAAGATTAACGACAATACTGATCCAAACACTGATCCATATGTCCCTTTTGTATGCAGTTGATTGATGGATTAGGAAAATAAGTACTCGTGTACACATATCAGAATGGGTTTGATGTGTTGATACCTCCATGATGGATAAATTGGCCTATTCCTGTACCTGTTTTTTTTTTGTATACATAGTCGAGGCTCATCGAAGATCGACAGTACACTGAATGGATCAAAACGTAACAGACAAAAACAGGACGCAAAACACACTTGCACGAGGTGGACAAGTTGGACAGAGAAGGTGTCTGGGGGAGTGGACTTGGACAAACAATATGTGTGGGGAGGTGGGGGGGATGCTTTCCTCTTACTTATTGGCCTGATAGTGGATGAGCTAAAGATTAAGGCAAGAATGGGTGACAATGATATTTGGAACCAAAGAGGAAATTATGACAGCTGGGACTGCAAAATTATTGGCCGAGTCGCCAGAACTTCTAGATTGCTGCCTGAGCAACCAGACCTGTGAGCTTATAGGATTGCAGGTGTTCAAACCTGCAAGCTTATTGAGTCATGGCGGTTACCACATAACCTTGCGTTTCCGGATAAACTATTACTGGGAAGGCAATGGCAAACCACCCTCTATAATCCTTGCCAATAAACTGTTTCAGCAGCACCAATACTCTGTAACAGAGTATGGTACATCAGATCAGATATATATATATATATATATATATATATATATATATATATATATATATATATATATATATATATATATATATACATATACATACATATCGAAACATGTGGAGTGTGACGAGCACTCCGCCGATCTCCATTGGACATCGTCCTACACCAAAGCGTCACCTCCAACCCAGAGGCCTCGGCCCGGCGACTCTGTCAAACAGACAAAGATTACATGGTCAACATCAGTAAAACATCAAATGGAGCCACCGATCCGGATTTCGGACCTATTTGCCCTCATCAGGATGGCATACCGAGAAATATCTAAACAATGATGACCACATTCGTCATTTAGACATCAGACGCAACTCCTGATTGTTATGGTGAGCATCAATGCAGATTATGCCTCACATGGTAAAACCACATAATCTGCAAAGAACAACCGTCTGTCTGCTACCAAGACAATTGTTCCCGCTAATGCAAACCATTCAACCAGAAAGCACGTGACGTGATCGGCGGGTAAATCGAAACATATGGAGTGTGACCAGGCAAAAAACAACATGTGGACACTGTATGTGTGTGTGTGTGTGTGTGTATATATATATATGTATATATATATATATATATATATATATATATTTTATCTCTCATATCAGCCTCGACATTGTATAAATAAATAACAAAAAACGTTTCATATTATACAATTGTAATTCCCATGACACCGGCATAACTATTATGATTAAAACAATTTTTTGTGACAGTGGCCCATTTTGGTTGAATTGTTAGACTTACTCTCTCAATACACCTTCAGTATTTGCCTTCAATATGGTCAGTTTGGCAGAAAAATCTTTACCTTTGACTTTTGCCTTTTCTCAATGATGGCTTCTTCCTTAAATCACTGTCAAAAATAATTACTGACCATTTGCAAAATGTCTTCTGAGGAGGCAAGTAAAGAATGAAGAAGAAAAAAATGTATAGTTGGCAAGCAAAGAAGTAAAATGAAAATAGTGAAAAGGTATGGACTTTTCAAAACCGATTGACCGATAGTACAAACCGATCTCCTGTTTTATCAGGATGGACTGACCACTTAAATGAAAGACATAACCAGAAGCATACACTTTAAAACCAAGTACAGGTACTTTCCAAAGGCTCTCGCCTTTCTCGCTGTCCTTCAGGCCGAGAGCCTTCCATGTTCCCTGCGGCACAAATATTGGACGCTTTATTGGCGTCAATGGCGGGCTCGGGCCCGAGGGATACCGTGACTTAATTGAATGCGATAGCATAGATCCGATGCCGTGCCATGGTGTGCCATTAGCATTGTAAGCCTATTAGCTGGCTGCGCCTACGGCCCATGCCGCTCCATTGGCCTTCTAATTGATGAGGCTGCATCTGTCTTCATCCTCGTGGCCATTTTGCCATGCTCCACCTGCCAAACATGGATGCAGCGTACTCATGATTGCGACCATTTCTATTATTATCCATTATTGTTCTTCCTGCTCCACCTTCATCACAGAACTATAGTTTATTTTAACCACTTCACTTCACTCCAGGTTCATCAATGAAGGCATCCAGACTTTGTACCGTGACCCAGCAAGCAAGGATCGGGGCCAACGTTTCGACAACCGAGTTGTCTTCGTCTATGACTACGAAAAATTCTCGGTCGTCAAAAACCTTGGACATGAGCATTGCCTGCTATACGAGTTGGTAGTACATCCATTTTGTAATCGGGATCTTCCTAACTGCAGCCAGTTTTTTGCGAACTTCCTTCCAGGTGTATTTCCTTCAATCTTTTGACCTTTGACATACACTTATTTCCACTCCAAATGTACTAATATTTCCTCTCTCTGACCACCCACATGCCCTCTCCCTTCATGTTTCCAAACGCTGCATGATTCATGAGCAATGACCCATCAGCTGTGAAAAATATTCCTTTCAGCCAGTGCAGCCTTCTCAACAACATTGAGTTCCAAGACCATTTTAATTCTTCTTCTACAATGTTTGTACATGTTCTTCGCTCTATACTCGTCCACAACCCCCACCTCAAACTCCCGGGTAAAGACACGACTGGCTGGAGCTGGTGCTCATTGCTAGGCGGGTGGCCAGCAGGTGGTGACAAGCTGCCAAAGGGTGGGTTTCCCCTTAGGCCCGGGTCTCTCCCAAGCTGTCCCTAACCCACAGCCCCTCTTTTCATCCCAACCCAGCAGGGAAGGAAAAGTAACCTCACAAACACCTCCCACTTCATGATTCTCCCATGCCTCTTCTTTCTCACAAATTCATTTTATTCATCCCTATCACTTGTGCAATCTTTGCTTTTATCCTATTCTATTGCATTATTAATAGTTTATCATAAAGGCAGATAAATGTTTTAATTAACATTTCAAACGTTCATGATTATGTAAATGGCGATAAACCTTTACAGCAGCTCACCTATCACACAATCTGTCATCATTGCCATTGTGCAATGAAGCCTCTATAAATCAGTTTTCTGAATGCAAAGGAGGATTGTATGTGTGTTTATTTCACAGAAAACTACTCTACCTTAAAAAACAAATCCATTTCTCATGAGATTTGATTAAATTCTCATAGATGTCATAAAAATCCTCGGGATATTTTGTAAGGGCTGTAATATATATATATATATATATATATATATATATATATATATATATATATATATATATATATATATATATATATCTTCCAGTGTTTGATGTGGCAAAGAGCTAGCACGATATGTAAGCAACACCATAAAAGCAGAACCTATACATGGCGAACTAGGCCCCAGAAACAGAACTTCCACTGGGCTAGCTTGACTAGAGAAGCAGAGCGAGGCTATTTAGACCAGCCGTTGGGCTATTTAGACCTTCAAAGCAGAACCTCTACTGGGCTAGCTATGCCCTAAATGCAGAACTGCCATTTGATTAGCAAGGACCGAAAGCAGAAATGCCACTAGACTAGCTAGGCCATAAAACAGAATTGCCACGAGGCGAGTTTGGCTCTAAAAGCACAACTGCCACTGGGCTAACTCGACCCAAAAAGCAGAATCTCTCCTGGGTTAGCTATAGGCACTAAATACAGAACTGCCATTGGATTAGGTAAGACATAAAGCAAAATGCCACTGGGTTAGCTAGGCCACATAAAACAGAATTGCCACTTGGTAAGCTTGGCCATAAAAGAACAACTGCCACTGGGCTAACTCGACCCTAAAAGCAGAACCTCCACTGGGTTAGCTCTAGGTGCTAAATACAGAACTGCCATTGGATTAGGTAGGACCTAAAGCAAGATGCCACTGGGTTAGCTTGGCGTTCAAAGCAGAACTGCCACGTGGTTTGCTCGATCTAAAAATCAGAGTCTCCATTGGGTTAACTTGGTCCTAAAAGCACAATTGCCATTGGGCTAGCTAGACCATAAAACAGAATTGCCACTGGACTAGCTGGGCCCCAAGAGTATAACTTTCCCTGTACAATTCACACCCGAAGAGAAGATAGAAGCTCCATTGGGCGAGCTATAGGTCCTAAAAGCAGCACCACTCCAATATTGATGATATTGACTTTCTTTACCCACCTCAAAGCTTCTCTATCTCAAATAGAAGAGTAACTTTGTACAAATGGTTGACACAATAATTAGTTAATTCTATTATATTGTTTCCACATTTCCTCACTTCTCAAGCACCTTTCTGAACCTCATTTAAATGAAAGATAATTTTAAAGGATTGTACTTGATTCAAAAGTTTGTGTTAATATCAAATACAATGAGGAAGGCATGGAGATGATGACAAATCGTGTGATGTTTGCATACCCACAATGCTTTGGGCCTCTAAATTGGCATTTTCCCAATACACTGCTCATGTGTACGACAAAAGAAACAAGTCTTCAATATTACCTTTATTGTTTGGTGGAGTGTATCGATTTTCCTGACATTGCGCTGCCTGGACCCTGGCTCGCTTCGGATGGGCGTACAGCCTTGGGCGACAGCTACAAAGACAAATCCAAGGCCTCGCGCCAGTCCTGCCGTTCCCGTCTCTGGCCCTCGTCCAACCCCATGGGGCCAGTTCCTTCGGTAGGCCTGCTCCCGGGGCAGGTGGCCGGTCTGTCGTGGCCCGTGGCCCTATCCTCGAACCTGCCTGACGGTCCTCGGGCAAGAGCCCTCAAAGGAGACAAAAATTCAAATGCAAAGGGTAGGAAGGAGAGGGGGGTGGTGAGGACAAAAGGGACGCCATTTATTGTGTCCACGGCTTGGTCACGATCAGCCCTTTTCTTCGTCTGAAAAATGATCACAAACCAAAGTGCCTCTGGGCAGAGGAGCAGAGTGTGCGTCCTTGCTCGCTCTGCAGTGTCCTTTGCCAAAATTGTCAACGGTTTATCATTCAGCAGGTACTTCCTCATCGGGATTGTTGTCTTTGGGAAGGTGTCTCCCTCTGCCTCACAATATTCCCTTTCTCCGTTTTATCGATGGTATGGAGCATGCTCTCAACATAACTCCATCTACATTTTCTACTCAAGTGCCCTGTTGCTGAGTATGAAGGGGAATACCGCATCTTGGAGCACAAGCTTTTCTGAATGGACTTTAAGCCGGCTTGTTCATCCATATTCTTATTCTCCATATTCTTGTTAACGATCATTCAATTCAGTGAACATCTTGATAACATCCCATGCTGAAAAATCCTCGAGTATATAGTTTGCTCTAGTGTGTTTGGACTTCGTAATGTGGACACCCTGTCCTGAAATGGCAACCACCATAGTGCATCTATTTGCAATGTGCATTTTGTGAACAACAAAAGATATTTTTTTCATTATTCTCTTCCTCATCACCCTGATCTACTTTAATTCCTGTTGACATCGCAGTTTTCTTTTCCTTGATCACCCCGGTCCGAATTCATCATCTTCGTCATCATCAACGTTATACTAGTCGCAAACATAATCAATAAGTTTAGTCATTCATTCATCATCAGTTATATCTTTCGTCACCACCATTACAACCATCACATTGTTTATGCCTTAATCATTGTCAATATCACTCACAGTAATAAAATATGGTAATAATAATAATAACATGATGCACATTTAATAGCAGCATGAGCTACCCCTCTTTAATTCACTTCGTTATCACGGTTATTTCGATTACAAGTTACAAGGACGTGTTGCTTTATTAATTTCCATTTCTCAGTTTAACCTGAAACTCCAAATCTCTGATGATAAAAGTATGACGAGCATTCAAAAAGTTCTCAGGACGAAGTACAGTACTCAAAGATGGGCAAATATAATATATAATTACATAGTGAATGTGTATGTGTGTGCAATACATATACATATACATATACATATACATATACATATACATATACATATACATGCCTGGTGTTGGCTTAATGGTTTGGGTGGTAGTAGCTCCGAGGATCTGAGGATCCTCTTGGGTAGGCTTGGGATCTGAGGATCCTGAGTTTAAATCCCATTTGGCTGTTGAATTAATACCAGGAGGGGTTGACTCTGCCTGCCATCCTTTCAAGATCAACAAACTGAGTGCCAGCATGTTGGTATCCTGTGTTGGAGTGGTGACCCGTCCAGGATTGTGCCCAATCGCCAAGGAAACTGCGTTGGCTGCACCAACGCTCTGTGCAGAGTGTGGTCCCAAGGAATGGCCATATATATATATATATATATATATATATATATATATATATATATATATATATATATATATATATATATATATATATATATATATATATATATATATATATATATATATATATATATATATATATATATATACACACACACACACACACACACACACACACACACACACACACACACACACACACACACATAGTTTTTTTTGAATAAGATTGGAGCAGTTGGGATTACACCTTTTTAAAGAAGAAGAAGGCGCTTCCAACCAAAAGCAAAAAACTAGATCGACTCCACTAATTTGAGCAAACAAGCAAGAGGCACAACAGACGATGAAGCTGCGCCTTATGAAGCCGGTGAAACGTTGCCTGAGACCGGGTCTGCTCTTGATTTTTTGCTGAAATTTGCGGAGCCGATCTAGTTTTTTACTTTTGTTTGGAAGCGCCTTCTTCTTCTTTAAAAAAACATTTTATAAACGATATATATATATATATATATATATATATCCATGTACATGAAATTGTCCATTTCATTAAGATTAAAATTGACAATCTTAGTCAAAGCTCAGGTCAATCAGATGAAAATTGATTATTTTTCAGAATGAAATGGACGATTTTAGAAGTTTGACCTTAAGTTGACATTTGACCTTTTGACCTCAAGTAGTTGGTCCCAAATCAGTGATGCAATATGCAAATCCTGTTCAAATATCAAGTCAATCAGATGAAAAATGACAATTTTAGAAATGTTCACCTCAAGATGACCTTTGACCTCAAAATCAATAGGTTTCTCAGTTGAGACAACCTCTACAACTTGGGAAAGTTTCATGACGATCGGTTTAGAATTGTGACTTATAGGCGATTGACAGACAAAAGGACAGAATAACAAAATTGACTGCTGACCAATATACCTAAAATATCTTCGATTTTGCAAGTAATGAAGAAGAAAAATAGCAATCACAGATTGCAGACCCTCGCCAAGACTTCTTTTCTGTGGTGTATTTTGTGTGGTGTTTGTGTACTTGGGTGTTACGTCAATAGGAGACATAATTAGAACTGCCACTTTATAACTGCCTGCAATGATGACCGGGTACAAAAACGTCCCGCTTTGATGCAACCCCGCTTTGATCGGACACCTCATCCTGACCCATGACGTTTTTTCTTATTATTCATGATTCAAATGAACACACGATGTGTGTATGATGCGTGAACGTCTTTATAGCTCTGGAGGAACTCTGGGAAGGGTTCAAAATAGCAAAGCGCTTACCTTACGTTGGTCTTTTTGGGTTGCTTTATGCAGCTTCTTCAGCTGGAGGAGTGTAAGAGGTGTCAATTATTTATATAATCCTAGCCACCTGGGTTTAGTTGATTAGGTGAGAGCTGATTGACTATTCCCTCCATTCACAGCTGAGAGATGTGGGTGGATCTTACACACACGCACATATATGTATGTATATACATATATATGTATATATATATATATATATATATATATATATATATATATATATATATACATATATATATATATATATATATATCTTCTTCTTTCGGCTTCTCCCCTTGGGGGTCGCCACAGCGGATCATCCGTAATGATCCACATACTGATTTGGCACAGGTTTTATGCCAGATGCCCTTCCTGACGCAACCCTGGTCGCCTCTTACAACACAGGGATAAGGATTGGGTTTCGCAATGATTCCAGGCTGCCCTGCACCCTCTCAAAGCACGGCCCAGTGCAGAGCTCCCGTCCTCAAGCGATCCTCCAACCTAAGCCTCCGAGTAGTCGGATTACAGGCGCACGCCACTACGCCCGGTTACATATATATATATATATATATATATATATATATATATATATATATATATATATATATATATATATATATATATATATATATATATATATATATATATATTGTTGTGGATTTTCGCCCGCCGGGCATGTGGGCGACAGTCTTTAGCTAAATTGCGGCTGTGCGCGCCCACCGAATGAGCAATCTCGTCGCAGCTTTCGGATCAACGCCGAAACCCAGCTACGGGTGTTGTTAACCACACCATAAACCAGCCAACTCTTCTGTCCACGTGCTACAGAGTCGATCACTGAATTGTCGATGTACCTAATTATTCGCGCAGACAGAAATGCCAGGAATTTACACCTCAATGGAGCCTGCACGAAAACGAGCCGCTTTAAGCAGCTCGTTCCGTTTGCGATTGCCGAGCGGTTTTATATCGCCAAGCCCCGTCGGACCAGATGCACGTTTTATCGGCTATTAATCAGCCAGCTATTTATTCCGAATGCAATTATGGCAGTCAATGGCAGGAAAGGATGCAACGAGCAGGTGACATTTCAACAATGGAGAACATTTATTTGTACATGCAAGCAATGCAATGAATGGGGGTCAGGGACAAGAGATGAGTAAAAACCTACAGCCGATATCTATGTATTACATACATGCACTTACAACAATTCTACTTACGGACAAGGCGCCACAGACTTCCATGCAAAAACCCCAGAAAAGAAAGATAGAACTGGGCTCGTAAGCCTTTAAAGTTCCTCGGAGCTGGGATGACCGAAGGAGCTCCGCGAGGCCAGGCAGGTTACCTTTGTCGCCCTTGAGGTGACCCGATGGGTCTTTTGGTCGGCGACCCTCCGTATGTCTCTATTGTCAACGCGGCAGCTGTTGTAACGGCGGCTTGGTTGGTCCAGGGCCTAGCAGCGCGCCCGACTTTCCACGGCCGTCTCCCGAATCTGACTCTCGTCTCCCGACTATGGTCTCCAGAGCCGAACTCCACTTGACTCCACCAACCCTGCACTCGACTGGACTCACCAACTCGACTCCACTCACCCACTCGACTCCCGGCGTTCCAACGCGGCCCTTTTATCGGGTCCGAGGCATCCGCCCCTCTCTTCTCGGCGCGTGGGGGAAAAATCCTAGGAGTGATGGAGTTGTTTTTCTTCGGAGAATACTTTTTGTAACCGTCACTTTTGTTTACCCGTTCTGAGGGACACGCCCCACGCCAATCCTGTTTTCCTCCCAGAATATCGGGGAGGGAGTTGTTGAGTTGTTCTTTTTGGTTGTAGAGATGCCATGGTGGTAAACTTTGTGGCGTTGTGGTGGAGGTGGCGTGGTTGTGGAGGTTGTTGGCATTTTGGTGGAGGTGGCGTGGTTGTAGAGATGTTGTTGTTTGTGGAGATGTTGGCAGTTGTGGAGAAGGTGGTGAGATGTTGGCGGTTGTGGAGAAGGTGGTGAGGAGATGTTGACAGTTGTGCATGTTGTTGCTGGTGAAAAGATGGCGGTGTTGTGGAGATGGTGGCGGTTGTGGAGAAGGTGGTGAGGAGATCATTGTTTAAAATAAAGATAGAAAAGAATAACACTTCCTCAAGATTCACAGCCCAGCACACAAATAATTTCCGTTATACATCGGTGGGGAAATCTAACCTGGACACACACTTATCGACATAACTGATCTTCGGGGAACCTGAATGGTGATCTGTGAATTTCCACAACCGTAACACTACCCCCCCCCCCTTTTTACAGACTCATCCCGAGTCGTCAAATTTTCGTGTGCCTTCATGTGTAAGTTCTCCCCTAGTACGATTTACCTTCGGATCCCTGAGAGTGACATTTGGTGTATCCGTGTCCCAAAAGTAAATAACCTACGGGCTGTGTAACTAACTAAACAAACTCACTCATACAGACGACTTAACTACAATTGCCGGCGCTACGACAAACATGCAGGGGGAGCAAAACTCATTTACAATTTTAACTTAACTTATAAATTTTACACTAAACCATGGCCCACGACTGATGGACTCTGTGGGGAAAAAGAGCATGGCAAAGTTAGTCATAGTTTGAGGGTGAGCGCCCCCGCAGCTGAAGGTCGGATGTCTTCGGGGCCTGTTCAAAAGGCCCCGTTGTCTGTCACAGAACCTTTTTCATGTCTTCAGCTGCTGGAGGCAACTCACCCCAACCCGGCATGCCATATGCCATCCCACAGGCCATTCTCGAAGCAGGGAGCCAGGCTGCCCAAATGCAGTCTCTGGCTCATGAAACAAATGCAGGTATGAACAAAGAAGGTAGCTGGCTGCCCAATGCAGTCCCAGGCTTCCCCCTTGAAATGAGCGCAGTTGAACAGTGAACACAAGCGGTGCACGGGCTGCACCAATGCAGTCCCCATGTGCGGCTGCCTGCAGAGCAGTCCCTGCAGAACACTGGATGGGCACTGACGCAAGCAAACACAACGGTCGGCGGGGCTGCCTGCAGGGCATTCCCCACAAATTTTGCGATGATCCTGGCGCACATGGTAATGGATGGACACAGGGGCAAATGCAAACAAGGGCTAGCAGGCATGGGGTCAAGGCAGAGTCAGGCAGACAAGGCATGGCAAGGCAAGGCCGGAACAGGCCGCTGTAGCACAAACAGGCCGGCATATGCAGCTGGCCGGCCTCTTGTCACGTTCTGGAGGTTTGTGGAGGGAGTGCAGTGGTGCCGGCCAGTCTGAAGGCGGGCTCGGACCTACCCTACTGTCTCCCTCCCAACCTATCGCCTTTGCATGTCTCTGTCCATACCCACTCCCTTAGTTAGTCAAAATCCAAATTTAGCCCCATCTTATTTATTTATTTTTCCCATTTTAATTCGTCTCCCTAACCCCCTTTATTGTCTCTGTCCGGCTAACCTACCATGTCACCGAGCCTACTCCCAACCCCTATGTTTCCTTCATGGAGGGGAATAAGGGAGAGCTAGCGTCCTGTCTTGAGGCCCAATTAAGCCTCAGAATGGCCTCCTCAGATCTCAGCGATCTAACCCAAAGTGGGTCCAGCAGCCTACCGAGAGCGAAGGGATGGATGGTGCGGAGGCGTACACTTTCCTATCTACTCCTAACATTTACTAGCCCTAAACTACCCCGGGGCTTTCAACAAACGCCTCTCACTTAATCTATTGGTTCTACCAACCAAGATTCCCGTCACCTGTGTTGCTGTCCTCACAAATTTGGGCCTTGCCCTCAAATTTTCCCTCGTGCCCTCGCACGGTTTCGTGGCTGGGCCGCGTGGCTCACTTGGCAGGAACTACCCTCTGCCGATTCTCCAACCATGGCACCCCTGGGCCCTGAGACTGTCTCCGAGCCTACCAGCTCCCTAAAATCTGGGAAGTGCCCCTCCTGGGCTAATCCCCCTCGATGCTCACGTGGCAAGCTGGCGCCTTGGACCCCTTTCCCCGGGTGCCCGTGCCCACAACGCTGCCCACGTGGCTATTGGCGCTACGGGCCCCGCATCATGAGGGCCCACCCATGCCCACTATGCTATCCCGGCCCCTCTTGGACCCTTGGCCGACTAGCCCGGTGCCCGGGGTGCCCACTAAGCGATACTCACCGTTCGCAGCCACGCTCCCAGCCCGTCAACAGGACTCCTGCACCCCTCCAAACAGGTTTCGAGCCTACATTCGCACCAACAGCAAAACGACCTCCATTTTGTCAATTTGACTAACCCATTAACTCACATTCCTCTGACCCCGGGGTCCCTTGGGTGGGAATCACTCCTCCCCCCAATCACTCATCGCACCATGCATACCACATTCGCTCCATACACTCAGGCCCGCTGACCCTCATTCACTCAACATGTTTCCTTTTGTTTCATTCCATCGCTCACATCACTGAACACTGCCATTCTGCTGACTGCATCCCCTAACTACCTCATACTCCCTCGTCATCCCTTACAATACAGCACATCCTTTTAACTCTACGTAGCTAAGCTATGTCCCCTCTACACATTTCCAGTCTGTCACTGTCTCCGAAAATCCTTTTCCCATTTCTAAATCTAAACTAACATTCCCACTAACTAACCATTCCACGGGCCCCATGAGGACTTGTCCCTGCCCCATGAAGCCGGTCTAACTAAACTCTAACCCATCCCACAAGCTAGTGCCTTCATGTGCCCTAAGCAAGGGGGTCTCCTACCCCCTGCCAAGGAATCCTGTTCACCCGAAGTGGCGAGGCTTGCTTTTCTCTCCTTTTTTTCCTATGCGCACCAGCGCGGCAACTCGCAACCTGCGCTCCTTTCCCGTGATATAATGGCAGCTGTTCGCGCTTCGCGCACCTCGTCCCTTCTCGGATGGTAACATCCGGCAGGGATTCCCCTCCTACCGGATTCCAACCATACGTGCCGCCACGAATTCACTGTGGATCCCAAGCAAGACTTGCGTTTCGAGGGGTTCCCCACGCGAGCACATGTGCTCTGCTCGTCCATAACCCGCGCTGCGGAATCCCCGATGACGTCACTGGCACCCCAAAACCACGCGATTTCTCGCGCAAGCCGGGGCACGCGTAATGCATCGGGGAAACCGCTTCACACGCTCTGCGAACAGAACGTGCGACGCAGGCCACACGGAGCTTTATGCACATGCTCGCCTGGAGAACCCATCCGATCCAAATTAATCTATCCAGCCTAGCTTCTGTCTGTCCGCGGGATCGGCTTACATCCACCACATGCATTTCCGGACCGGATTTCACTCGCGCAGGCATGCACGTGGCGGCCTCGTGCGAAGCACAGCACAGACCCCGCGCGCGCTGCTGTGCAAATCCGGCACGGTCACCAAAATAGCAACGGCCGCTACACGGCCTTTGTCCCTCGTCTGGCGCCGTCTTCATCGCCATTCAACACACGCACTCCCTCGTGCCATGACGCTTACACACCTTACCATGACACTTTCACTCGGACACGCGGTTGCGTGTTCCCACATACCAACCGCCATTTCCTTCTCATACCGCGCTCTCACACCGCGGTTTCTCTCACACACGCGGTTTCTCTCACACGTCGTGCTTCTTCCATGCATGACCTTTCACTCACGCATGCCATTTCACCCACGCTATGCACGCATTTCAACACGCATTTCGCCACACTCGTAAGCATACACACCGGGACAATCGCACTGGGGATTCGCGCTACCACAAGCGCTCCCGGGGTCTCCGTACCCCCCAAGCTCTGCGTGTACCTGTTCACAGCACTCGCCCCCCCCCCAACTTGCAAGGCTCGACCGGACCCACCTGGTCGTGATCCGTTTCAAGGGAGCATAGCGTCTCCCTCCGTTCCTGAAGGAGGCTATCCTGCTGCTCGCACCGGGTCACGGGACATTTCCCAAGTCCCCCTCATTGTCCCTCGCTAACTCCATGTGTGTGTGTTCGTCTTTAGTTTCATTTGATTCACCCTCTATCTCCCATGTCTGTTATTTCTTTTAATTCCTGTGTCTCCCTTTGTGTCTCTATTAATTCCGTCACCTCATTCATTACCTCCGTTTCTTCCTGGCTCCATTTTCCTTCCTATTTGAGTTGTTCTTCCTCTTTGAGCCTTTTTAGTTGTTCGTTATCTTTCCGGAGTTTTTCCATCTCCGTGGACTGCAACTTTGCTCTCTCTTTGAGTTGGTCAACCTCAAATTCGTTTTCTTTTTGTTTTCTATCGCACCGTCTCTCATGTTCTTCATTCTCCAATGTCATCGTTTCCTTCAATTGGTTTATCTCCCTTTCCTGTTTCATTCGTTGTTCTTTCACTACTCTTCCTTCCCTCTCATTCTTGAATCTTAACATCCACAGCTCGTTTTGTAATTCCCTCTCTCTGTTTTGGTGTTTCTGTAACTCAGAAGCTTTTTTTTCTAATTCCTTTCTCGCCTCCTCACCTCTTTTGCATGCTTCCTCCCTCATTTCATCCATTCTCTTGCTCATCTCCGCACTTCTTTTGCATGCTTCCTCCTTCATTTCGTCCATTCTCTTATCGTATGTCTTCCTCATCTCCACACCACTTTCCAATGCTTCCCTCTTCATTTCGTCCATTTTCTTACTGTATTCCTTGTTAATTTCCAGAAATTCCTCTCCTCTTTTTATCTTCCGTTCTCAGCTCTTTCCTGATTGCCTGTTCTTACCTCTTCCTTCAGTTGTCTCAATTCCAAATCATGTTTCCGTTTTTCCTTTTCTGGCTTTGTTTTTTCCCGTTTTTCCTTTTCCAGCTTTGGCTTTTCCCATATTTCCTTTTCCAGCTTTGTTTTTTTTCCGTTTTTCCTTTTCCAGCTTTGTTTTTTTTCCGTTTTTCCTTTTCCAGCTTTGTTTTCCATTCTTCTTCCAAGTTCTTCCTATCCCGAGAATTACTAATTTGCTCTTCCTCTATTCTTTGTTCAGTTCGCTCTTCTCTTGTTCCAACTCATGGGTACTCCACTCTACTTTACTCATTACTCCCTGTAGTTCTTTGAAATGTCTTGACTTTTCCAACAATTCTTCCTTCCTTTGCTCCAGAGATTTCTCTCCTCTTTTTATCTTCCGTTCTCGGCTTTCTCTTATCTAATTGCCTGATCTAACCTCTTCCTTCAGTTGTTCCAATTCCAAATCGTGTTTCCGTTTTTCCTCTTCCAGCTTTGTTTCCCAATGTTCCTCCAAGCTCTTCCTATCCTGGGAGTTACTAATTTGCTCCTCCTCTTTTCTTTTATTCTGTTCACTCTTCTTCTGTTCCAACACAATGGTAAGCCACTCTATGTTATTATTTTCTCCACGTAGTCCCTCCACTGTGTTGGCTAAGTCCTCTTCCAGCCCCCGAATTCGTTCCTGTGCATCGGCCAATTGTTGTGACTCCTGACGTGGATTTTTTAACCCACCTTGTTATTTCGTTGTCCTCCTGAAGGATTCTAACTGGCCGATTGTGGAATCCTATTTGACTTCAGACATGCGGGTGGTTGGAGTGTCAATGGAAGATGTGGAGGATAGAGCGAAATGGGGACGGTTGATCCGCTGTGGCGACCTCTAACGGGAGTGAGCCGAAAGTAGATATATATATATATATATATATATATATATATATATATATATATATATATATATATATATATATATATATATATATATATATATATATATATATATATATATATATATATATAGATATTGTTGCTGGCCCAGGTTCACAGGGGAACTTGAGGGTGGGGGTATTCCTGGACTCACTGGGAATTGAGGCCATCGCACATGAATAAGTCCGTGTCGTGGCAGGTCGCTAATCGACTGCGAACGCCAACAATTTAACCACGTGACCCAGTGTCCTCCGTCTGACTTCTGTTTAACTGTGGTACATGCAGTCTCCTTCTCAGGGAATTGAGCCCTCAGCGGTTGTGCTACTTTTATCTTTATTGGATCTTGATTAAGGCAGCCGAGCTTTCCGATAGCAAAACGCTGGACTGATGTGAGAGCCAATCCGTTGGGGAATTTATCTGCCGGCTAATCTACGTACGGACATTGCTGGACCAATGGAAGAAAGGACAACCACTGGCAGACTGGAAATATAATTCAACAAGAATAATTTATTGACAACAAGCAATGTGGGGGACAGGGAAGGAGAGACGGGAACTCAAGGGCTTTAGTCGAGTCAAAGGGCAACCAGAGCAGTAAAATGGGAAATGCAATAAAAAGCAATCAATGTGTGCATTTGCAAAAGGAAAAGAAAATGCACATCACAGACTTAACTGAACCTACTCCTTACCTACCGGATAGCACGACAAGGGTACCCATCAGACACTCACACAGGGGATACAATTAGGAGGGGCAGGGTGGCCTCAGCCTACCGGTACGTGGAATTGTCGCCCTCTCCAGCTTGGTACCACTCTCCCTGCCACTCTCCGGATTGGCCCCAACACTGCACTCCACAATTTTCCTCACCCTGGATTAAATAAAGGCTCCATGTGTGTGATGTTGTGTTGGCCTTCCGTATCAGTTGTGTGGCCTGTGTCGTTATTTATTTATTAATTGTCTGTCGTCATACCGATATGATTTGCTTGTATCATTTTGCCTTCTGTGTTCCCCGTCCCTTGATGCAAATCAATTGATTGCATTTCATTGTGTTTGACTTTGTGACATTTGTTTATGGGGCTGTGTTGTAAAAACTGCATTCAAAATAACAAATGCATGATGTTTACACACAAGTTTGGATTGAAGTGTTCAAGTCACAAGCACCCCTGAGTTGCCAGTGTGGCAGTCTAGAACTCTACTCCTTGCACTCACCCTTAAGTTCAAGCTTACAAAAACTGCTCGGCTTGCTTGTGAGCCTCGGCCCAGCAGGCCAGGACTCGGACTTAGGGTCACTGATGTTGCTGGGGTCACTGGTTCACATGCAACACTCATCGTTGGGAGTAACGTTTGGAACTTTGGTTCGAAGTCACTTGTAATAATTGGTGTCAGGAGTGGGATGGGGTGAAATTTTAAGCAAAAATAAAGACAAAAAGTCCTATTTTTGATCCGACAACAGCTGACCTGGCATGTCTTATGTAACACACCTTAAACATCACAAATCGTCATCCATGCTTTGCAAACTATTGACATCCCCTCGCAATCCCACTCCTAACACCAAGTGTTATGGTTGTAATTGAAGACAGATAAGCGAAGTCGGTGGGGTATGGTGTCGACCCCAGCCTCACCCGTGTGTGAGCCAGATGGCTCACATGGTAACGAACAGGATGTGTGGTGCGGGGGAGTGAGAAGTGCATATGGGAGGTGCGGTGTACACAGGTTAGGCTTTTCACCTCTTGTGAGGCTTTTCACTCTAAGATCATCTCTCAGCAACACATCCCATGTTTTCCTCGGACGGCCTCTAGCTCTCCTTCCATTCATATTTATACACCTCCTCACACAACGACCCGACCACATCCTTTCCACATGTCCAAACCATCTCAACCTACCCCTACGCATAACCTCACTAATGCTTTCTATACCGAACATATTTCTTAATTCCACATTTGCTTTCCTATCCTTCAGTGTCACATTACACATCCACCTCACCATTCTCATTTAATCTCATTCACACCTCTGTTCATCCTCCTTTTTGATCACCACGTTTCGCTGCCATACATCATCACGCTTCGAACGCAAGCTGCATTAAGTTTTCCCTTAAATCGGGTAGGTCCCTTTCGATGTCAATAGGAGTAAGAACTCCCTAAACTTCCTCCAGCCACTTCTAATTCTTGCATTCACTTCTGCCTCCACACCACCACCTGCACTAATCATATCACGAAGGTAACAGAATTTATCAACACATTATAGAGATATATCCCCATAAACTAACCTTTCCGCTCCAACTGGAGTCACTTGTTTACCTGCGCAAACAGCACATTTTAGGTCAGGTGCCACCTGCAGTCTACACCTGATGCCACTCCACCTCTTGTGCATCCAGCAGTTGCAGGATTTAAACAATATTGAATTGCTCCCTCCACCTTTTTTGCAGACAGCACAGGGCCCCTCCCTCTTTTTTCCACATCACTAATAAATACTTTCGTTTTCCCTGTATTTACTTTCAGTCCTCTGGCCTCCATACCCTCCTTCCATACTGCATATTTAATCATTACCTCTTCCACACTGTCAGCTATCAGCACGAGGTGATCAGCATACAGGAGTTCCCAACGTGTCTCCTCCTCTAAATTTCTGTGACATCACCTCAAGTACCATGATGAACAGGATTGGACTCAAGACTGACCCCCTGATGAACACTCACTTTCACTTCAGAATCCTCACTCAGCACTCTATTTACCGTCACAGAGGTTTTTGGGCCATCATACATTGATATGACTACCCTAACTAACCAATCCTCCACACGTAACTTTCTCATGGACCATTGCACCACTTCCTGAGGAACCCAATCAAACACCTTCTTCAAGTACACAAATATAAAGTACAGTTATTTATTCTTCCCCAGATATTTTTCTTGTAATTGCCTCTATCGTGCCCCTTCCTGTCATGAAACCAAATTGCATTTCTTTTCTATTAACATTCTGTCATCAATTTATCCAGGACTCTCTCTCTCTACCACTTCCATTCCATAGTCCAGCAACCTCAGACCCCTATAGCTACTCTGAACTAAGGCATCACCCTTCCCTTTATAAATATTCACCATTACACTCTTCAACCAATCATCTGGGACAGATGTCTCCCTTATAATTGCATTCATCAATTTGGTAATTAAATTCACTCCAATATCACCAGATGCCTTCAGCATCTCTGTGACCATACCAGTGCTGCTCGCCACTTTACCATTCTTCATTTCATCGATGGCTTTCTTCACCCATTCATTCTTTATCTCAGATGGTCGGCCCTGCACTAGCTCGACTGCCTCCAGAATATCCCTATTACAAGAGAACTCCTCATTTAGCAGGTGCTCATAGTAACTCCTCGAAGCATTTCTAATCTCCCGATGGTCAACCAGGACATTTCTCATATCATCCTTCACATATTGTTCTCCTACAGGATCCTTATGTTGACCGATCATTTGCTTTGCTATCCTAAATATCTCCCCTCGACTATCTGCATTATTTATCACATCTGAAAGTGAATCCTGCACTCATTTTTTAGCCTTGTAAACTTCCCTTCTCACCCTAAGTTTAGCCACTAAGTATTCCTCCTCATCTCCTCCCTTTTTCCAAATCCTAAACAGTTTTCTTCATTCTTGAATCGCCATATCCACCTCATTATTCCACCAGAATGTAGCCTAATGTCTAGCTGGGCCCTTCGACCAGCCACATGTCTTTTCAGTAGCACGCAGCAGCCCATCTTTTAAAGAGTTCCAACAACTCTCTACATCCTCTCCTACCATAGATTCATTTCCAGAAGTTCTCTATAGAAATGTTCCTTTACATTCTCATCTCTTGGTTTCCATACTCTTCTCCTTGGGACGTAAGGTTTCGTCTTTTCCCTGCTCCAACTTATCTCTCCATCATACACTAGCAGCCGATGTTGAAGGGTACATTCTTCTCCACCTATTGTTTTCACATCCTTAACCAACTTCCTTTCTAATCTCCTATCTACAAAGTAGTCTATCTGGCTCTTTATACCTCCTGACTCATAAGTGATCAGTCTGCTCGGCCTCTTCTTAAACATTGTGTTGCAGACGACCATATCGAAAGCATCCCCAAACTCAAGTACTCTTACACCTACAGTGTTTCTAATTCCGAAACCTAACCCACCATGCACACCCTCATATCTTTCTGCCAATGCTGCAACATGTTCATTCAAATCCCCTCCCATCACAACAACTTCTCTCTCGCTAATCCCTGAAACAACATGCACACGTGTGTCCCAAAACTCCTCCTCCTCCTCACTTAATCCTATCTGTGGGGTGTATGTTGATACAACAGTTAATATACACTTATCAAACAACAGCTTTAGGACTATAACCCCTACATTTAACGCCTGGTGTTGGTTTAATGGTTAGGGTGGTGGGCTTTGGATCCTAGGGTCCTGAGTTCAAATCCCACTGCACTGTTTAATTAATACCAGGTGGGGTTAACTCGGCCTGTCATCCTTCCGAGGTCGGAAAAATGAGTGCCAGCATGCTCGTATACTGTGTCGGAGTGGCGACTCATCCAGGATTGTGCCCAATAGCCAAGGAGACTGCTTCAGCAGCACCAACGCTCTGCACAGAGTATGGTCCCAATATCCTCCTCCTCCTCCTCCTCCTCCTTGCATTTACCCTCCAAACCTGCAACACCTTCTCCACCCACTTCTCAACCACCATAATCCCAACACCACCAGTTCCAGTCACAACCTATCCAAAATAATTTATACCTATCATTTCTCTTCTTCATCTTCTTCTTTCGGCTGCTCCCGTTAGGGGTCGCCACAGCGGATCATCCGTTATTATCCGCATAGTGATTTGGCACATGTTTTATGTCGGATGCCCTTCCTGACGCAACCCTGGTCGCCTCTTACGACACAGGGATATGGTACACCTATTTTAACCGGGGTATACACCGGCCCAGTACACTGGTACTCACTTCGCCGACCTCGGAAGGATGACAGGCTGAGTCAACCCCTATACCTATCATTTCTACCTGTGACCATTCTTGGAGCACCTCCCCTCCACCTTGTTTCTTGTACACAGCATACATCCACTCTTCTGCGGCTCAAAGTTTCCACAATCGTCACCACTAGCATTTAATCCCATGGGGTCCAGAGCTATTTTTATCTACCCCATGGTGTGATGAAGACTGTGGTGAGCTGGCTCTTTTTCTCGAGTGGGAGTTACCAGTAACCATGGGTTGCGTCAGCCGTTCCGAAGAATCTGGAAGTGGAGACGCGATATTGATTCTGCTGGCATTGTCATCGGGTGTGTATGGGTTGCTCTACATGACGGTTAAGATTACGGAAATCCACACACATCCGAATCTTCCCGTTAGCCTTGGGTGTGACGACGAGGGGATGGCACCACGCTGATGGTTCACTGCCCATCAGCGCAATGATGCTTTTTTGTACATGCTATCCAACTCGGATTTTACCTGGTCTCTCCAGGCGAGTGGGATCGGCCGTGACCTTCATAGCTGGAATGGCACCGCATCGTTGCGGAGATTAATGATCATCGGTGTGCTGTTCATCAATTGTAGGACCGTGGCATCGAACACATCGCTGAATTCAACCACAAGGTCTGCCTTGACCAGGTTCCTTAGCTCCGGTGATGAGTCAGTATCTGGGTTAATATCCAGTACCCATACCGAATGCGTAGTTGTTCCGGTTGTCTGCTTGTCGCACCAACACCAATGTAGGTCCTGTAGGTGCTGATGAGCTAAACATGCCTATGCACACTGTTACGACCTAGCCCTCAGGTGGACGGCTCGGGGTACTGTCTATTGTTCTGGAGGTCCTAATCGACATGTTCAGGAGACCAAGACGCACCCCATGTGCGGTCGCGCTCTATCGGTAGTCAGATGTGACCAAGCGAAATTAACATCCTAATGCTGATGCCAATTCACACCTCACTCTTCAACACACAGTACTGTATGCAAATCCAATAATACAATGTAAAATTCAAAACAAGAACCAATGCAAATGTTTTACTCAGGATAAAGAAACACAGGGTATACTACGAAGCAATGGATGTCATGTCACTAAAAAAAAAAGAATATAAAATATATGCAGTGGTAATAATTAAGAAATTAAAGGACAGGCACCAAGACAAAATGGACAAAAGAATTCCATGGTCCACCAGGTATCCCGAGCGAATCCCGAGGAGGGGGGGGTGAGTGGAAGCAAAATAACAAGAGTATTTGCCAAGATATAAAGAAAATAATGTGTAAAGGAGAAAGGTGGGGGAGGGGGGAGAAGAATTCAGGCCTGTTTGAGTTGACGTTCCAGCGGCCTCACCCCAGCCACAGGCCACAGGCCACAAGGATGATGGCTCACCACCACCCTTCCCTCTCTCTGGAAGGGTTCTCAAACTTTGCCAACGAACGAACCGGAGAAATTTCTGCAACACCTTGAAGCCACACGTTGCTTCATGTCGGCTCAGGTGACTCAGGAGGAGGAAACGCTTCTGTTCCCTCTCCGATCAACGTGTCCCATTGAGGTTCTCCTCTGCCTCAGTATCTTCAACACAGACGGTGCCTCGAACAGCCGACCCTCAGAGGGATCACTCCACTCAACAAGGCCTTCCAGGCCAGGTCTCTCGTCACACAGGCTAGGTCTCTCATCACACAGGCCAGAGCGCACGTCCTGCGTTCATTCCCGCATTTTTCTCTCATCCTCTCACCAACCTTTATGCCCGTCGTGCCCGCTCACGCTTTCATTTTCTCACCACCATCGTTGTTATTTTCGTTACTTTTCTCACCCAAAAAATCCACACAGTTTTTTTCAAACGAGAACGCATGAGACCTCAAAGGGGGAATACAAGGCAGAAGGAGAAGGAAGGTCCCGTAGCAGAACGATCGAAAACAAAACAAGAAAAAATAAGGAAGAAAGAAACCCATATTGAGAACCACAGCAATCACAGCAAAACCGACGTTGACTCATCACTTATGTGACAGATCGTGTGGATGGTTCCAGGCACTGCATCGAGGCACCGTCTGCACCGGTAACTCGTACATCACCAGGTACATCTTCCAGATTATCTAAGTAGATACCAGCAGCTTCAGATGCACAGCACCAATAACCGTGGGAAGAAAAGTCACTTGGCCAAGGGCGTCGTCGTCGTCAAAATCTGAGACGTCGATCTGAATATGCGGTTTGCTGTGCAGGTTATTCTGAGTGGTACCTGCTACCAGCACCACGTGACGAATGGCTGATTTGGACGTTGTTGCCCCTGTGGCTCTGGATTTCTGGCACACTTTTCCAAAATGTCCAAAAATACCGCATTTCTGATACTTCTTGCCTTTTGCAGAGCACTTGGTCATGTCAGAGTGTGGATTGCCAGCACACCTGCCAGAATGATGGCTGTCACGTATAGGTCGATATACCGCTGGCCAACTGATTCGGGGTGCCATCTTGGCGACAGATTTCAGGTTGGTCCCACGAGTCCGCAGAAACCATCACGTCAGCCATTTTACCTGCCTCCTTGTCGGCATGTAGCAGTTGCTGTTTCAAGGTCGAGGCCCGGCTTTGCAAGCAGTTTCGACGGATATCCGGATCGGGAATCCCAGTCGCTCTCGATCGAGTGCAGCCTGTGGCTGCTGGTTGCATCATTGGTTGGGACGCAGCTATGCTGCTGATGCAGTGTCCCCTTACCAGTGCACTGGTACTCATTTTTCCGACCTCGGAAGGATGACAGGCTGAGTCAACCTCCTGGTCTATTAATTCAGTGGCCCAACAGGGCTTGAACTCAGGACCCTAGGATCCCAAGCCACCACCCTAACCATTAAGCCAACACCAGGCTTATATTAGGGAATCCCAGTGATAATCCAGATGATGAAATGGCGATCGACCATCATCTCGTCCCCTTCCTCGCTGCGATTTCCAAAGGAATGAGTCAAAAGTCACACCTTCCTCCTGCTTGCGCTCATAAAACTCCACCAGGTCGTGAATCTGCTGACGCTGTACTCTCAAGTATGCATGGATGGCGGTGATCGCTTCATGAACAGTGGTATCGTTAGTCAATTCCACAGCATTGTTCCGCACGGATTGAACTCTCACATTGAAATGTTTTCATTGAGCACGGGTGGATGAGGTATTGAGCTCTTAGACGATGGTCGAGGTGGTCGAGGACGTGAAAGCAATGCCTCATGCAACAGACATATATTTTCGGCATGACAGTACTGTTGTGCTGCCACCATGTCAGTGAATGCTGCCATTATCGACGCCCTGTCCGATGATCCGCTGGCCTGCTCGAGATTCGACGTCCCGGCCGTTGTCGGTTGCTCACCAGTTTTCTTTGGCATCCTGTTCTCGCTGTGCTCTGGTTGTCCATGAAAGAACGACACCGACGACGCCATGTTATGTTTGTAACTCGTGACTAGACACAACTATAAACCGGAGGTCGTTTGTTTCCACTCCGTAGTGCGGTACATGTGGAAGCAGAAGTAAAGAATAAGAATCACAGCTTGACCTATTGCATCACAGAGTAACCCGTGGTTATAATAACACAAGAGTTGGCCGTTGGGTCTATACTAAGTGCCACATCACGTGGCGCCATCAGAATCACTCAGCAGAAGGAAAATATTTAGAGAAAAGAGAAAATTTTAGGCTTTGGCGAACTCTGCGCTCACGCAACACGGGATAGTGAGCCCGACGCTTTCCTATGCTGGGGAAAGGCAAGGGAGAGGGGTGTCACTGGGATGGAGGGTGTCACTGTGCGGCCAGGTTATTGTTCCACTTCGTCCCGTAGTGCCCCGCTGCGTCCCGTGATGCCCTGCCACATCCCGTGGCTCCCCGCTGCGTCCCGTGGCTCCCCGCTGCGTCCCGTGGCTCCCCGCTGCGTCTCGTGGTGCCCCGCCACATCCCGTGGTGCCCCGCCGCGTCCCGTGGTGCCCCACCACATCCCGTGGTGCCCCGCTGCGTCCCGTGGTGCCCCGCCACATCCCGTGGCTCCCCGCTGCGTCCCGTGGCTCCCCGCTGCGTCCTGTGATGCCCCGCTGCGCCCTGTAATTCCCCGCTACGTCATGTGATGCCCCGCTGCGTCATGTGATGTCCCGCTGCGTCCTGTGATGCCCCGCTGCGTCATGTGATGCCCCGCTGCGTCCTGTGATGGTCCGCTGCGTCATGTGATGCCCCGCTACGTCATGTGATGCCCCGCTGCGTCATGTAATGCCCCGCTGCGTCATGTGATGCCCCGCTACATCCCGTGGCTCCCCGCTGCGTCCCGTGATGCCCCGCTGCATCTCGCTGCGTCCCGTGGCTCCCCGCTGCGTCATGTGATGCCCCGCTGCGTCATGTGCTACTCTGCTGCGTCTTGTGATGCCCCGCTGTGTCATGTGATGCCCACTGCGTCATGTGATGCCCCGCTGCGTCTCGTGGTGCTTCACCTCGAACCCACCACCAGAAAGTGCACCCATAATCAGGCCGAAAAGAACCTCATATAAAACCTCAGAAATATCTCCTGTGTGGTGAATTAACGTGAATCGAGGGACATGACGCGGGATCACATGTTGTGCGTCTCGCGTATAAGGGGATGTCTCTGCGGCACGAGTGATTGTCCCCGGGGCATTGCTATTGACATCGGCTGTCCACTTGATGCTCGTTAACTGAAGGTGCTCATTGACTGGTGAGAATGGAGATTATATCGAACTCCGTGCTTACGCGGATTTAGTCTGCAATGGTTAACTGCACATGTATACGTTACTGCTTATGTACTCCTAGCTGAACCTGTATTTCCTGGTGTGCCCACAGAAGCGGCTCCAATCAAATGGAATAAAGCCTAAACTCTGAAGGTTCATCTCTCGCTCTCATTTCAATTTATTCCATTTGATTTTCTCGGCTCTCTCAACCAAAGATGGACAAGATCTACAAACCAGAGAGGTTCGACGCAGACCCGAACGCGACTGACGCAGAAATGAAATGGTCACATTGGTTCTGCTCCTTCTCACACTATCTGACCATCATCGCGGAGGGAGCTGACAAATTTGCCGCTCTCGTGAATCATGTCTCGCCCGGCGTGTACAGGCTCTTCTCGGGGTGCGACACTTACGAAGCAGCGATCGACGTGCTGCAGGCGCTCTACGTGAAGCCCAAGAACGAGGTATACATACGACATCTTCTCAACACACGCAAGCAAGCAGCCGGGGAGACAATCGATCAGTTCCTGCAAGCTCTGAATCAGCTGGGAAAAGACTGCAGCTTCCGGGCGGTAAGCGCCGAGGAACACCGAAAGGAAGCGACCCGGGAGGCATTCATCCAAGGACTCAGATCAGCCCACATACGGCAACGCTTACTAGAGAAAGCGCAACCCACTCTTGACAAGGTAGTCGATCAGGCTCGAGCGATGGATACGGCTCAGCAGCAATCTGAGTCATTTGGGACACCGATGCTGCTCATGAACGCTGCTACGATGGGAACCCAAGGAACCCCACTGGCACAGACACAGCCAGACATGAGGGATGGAGAAACACCCGAGGAGCCGGATACCCAGACCTCGTCAAACTCCTCAGCAACTGCTCCGGTTGGTAAATGCTTCTTTTGTGGGTACAAAAGGCATCCTCGTCAAAAATGTCCTGCCAGAGATGCCACATGCATGAATTGCGACAAGAAAGGGCATTATGCCAGGGTATGTAAATCTACTCTAAGGAGAAATAAACCCACTTCTGCGGCTCTCTACTCGCAAAATAAATTGACTGCAGCCTCCCCGGGGAATCTATCCAAGGCTATCATCAACGTACGAATTAACGGGCATATGGCTGAGGCACTGATTGATACCGGTAGCTCTGAAAGTTTCGTCAACAGCTCGCTAGTGAAGGGCAGGAAATGGGTAATCCACCCGACTGACAATACGGTATGCATGGCCGCCACCTCACTACAATCCCGCGTACGAGGGTACTGCAATGTTGAATTGGACGTAAAAGGGTACACGCATCGGGATGTAAAGGTGCTGGTGCTTCGTGATTTGTGCGCAGACGTAATTCTGGGTCATAATGTCCTCAAGCAGAACACGAGCGTCGAAATACCCTTTGGAGGAAGCAAGCCTCGTCTAATTTTAAATGCGTTGACCACCGCGGAGGTGACGTCCCGCAGCTGTTCGCTAACTTGTCGCCGGTCTGCAAACCGATAGCGATCAAATCGCGGCGATATACCACTGCTGACATGAATTTCATCACTTCGGAAACCAAGCGATTACTGGAGGAGGGAATTATAGAACCGAGCGATTCGCCATGGCGCGCACAGGTGTTAGTAACCAGCAGTCAGAACCATAAGAAACGGATGGTTGTCGATTATTCCCAAACGGTCAATCGCTTCACCCAACTCGACGCCTACCCCCTGCCGCGCATAGATGAGATGGTCGAACGCGTGGCCAATTATAAGGTATTCAGTACCATCGACTTGCGAAGCGCCTATCATCAAATTCCCATCCGAGAGGAAGACAAACCGTACACTGCATTCCAGGCAGGGCGGCGCCTCTACCAGTTCAGAAGGATACCATTCGGTGTCACGAATGGAGTTGCTTGCTTCCAACGGGTTATGGACGACATCATCTCAGATGAAAACCTCGAAGACACTTTTGTTTACGTGGATAATGTCACAGTGTGCGGTAGGGATCAGAGGGAACATGATAGGAATCTGGACAGATTCTTGAGCATTGCTGGAAAATATAATCTGACTCTCAACTACGAGAAATGCGTATTCTCGGCAAGGTCAATTGACCTTCTCGGCTACACAATAGCCGACGGCACAATTAAGCCTGATCCTGAGCGATTGCGCCCGCTCCGTGAGCTTCCACCACCTCAGGACTTGCAAACAATGCGCCGGGTGATCGGGATGTTCGCTTACTATGCAAGATGGATTTCGCAATACTCCGAGAAAATACATCCCCTAGTGCATTGCAAAAACTTTCCACCAGATGCCGCTGTCGTAAAAGCTTTCCACAATCTCAAGGATGATATCAGTAAGTCCGTGGTTTTATCGATCGACAGCTCGGTGCCCTTCGTGGTGGAGACCGACGCTTCAAATCACGCCATAGCTGCTACACTTAATCAGTCTGGGCGGCCGGTCGCTTTCTTCTCGAGAACTCTCTCTAGAAGCGAGCAGAGACACTCGGCAATAGAGAAGGAGGCGTACGCCATCGTCGAAGCGCTGCGTAAATGGAGACATTATTTACTGGGAAACCACTTCACGCTCGTTACGGACCAACGATCCGTGGCTTTCATGTTTGATGGGAAAAATAACGGGAAAATTAAGAATGAAAAAATTATGAGATGGCGGATAGACCTAGCTTGCTACAGATACGACATTGTTTACCGGCCCGGGAAAGAAAACCCTGCTGCAGATACCTTCTCCCGGGTCTACAGTTCGGCAACAATCAGTCAGGCTTTGCAAGACCTCCATGTGTCTCTGTGCCACCCAGGGGTAACCAGGATGGCACATTTCGTACGCAGACAAAATCTTCCCTATTCTGTTGAAGATATTAAACAAATGAATGCTTCATGCCCTGTTTGTGCTGAACTAAAACCCAGATTCTATGGCGTGGCTTCTGGCAGACTGATCAAGGCTACTTCCCCCTTCGAGAGACTAAACATCGACTTCAAAGGGCCCCTACCGACCGAAACAGACAACAGATACATATTCACCGTTGTTGATGAATATTCAAGGTTCCCTTTCGCGTTTCCGTGCTCGGATATGACCTCGGGCACTGTCGTAAAATGTCTCTCTGACCTCTTCGCTATGTTTGGGAGACCTTCGTACATACATTCAGACAGAGGGCCGTGTTTCATGTCGGCCGGGCTAAAACAATTCCTATTAGAGCACGGCATAGCAACTAGTCGAACGACGGGTTACAACCCACAGGGAAACGGGCAGGTGGAACGGTATAATGGAGTAATTTGGAAAGCCGTAACTCTGGCGCTGAAATCGAGAGGACTGGGCCCCGAGCGATGGGAGGTTACTCTTCCTGACGCTCTGAATTCCATACGCTCTTTGCTCTGCACGTCCACAAATGCCACTCCTCACGAACGTATGTTTACTCACCAACGACGTTATGTTGACGGTCAAACGGTGCCCAACTGGCTGACCCATCCCGGTTCAGTGTTCATGAAACGCCCGGTACGACAAAGCAAGTATGAACCCCTGGTGGAGGGGGTCGAACTCATTGACACTAATCCAGAGTATGCTCATGTCAGGCTCCCGGATGGCAGGGAGACCACTGTGTCGGTTCGCCATCTGGCTCCCTCAGGTACTCCTCCCGCCGGTACACCACCTTCTGGCACTCCTCCTTCTGACAATTGCGCCCCAGGAACTCCGCCAGGCGACGGGGCTGCCGCGTTCCACCCGAGAGCGATCGAGGAGTCATCCCCGGCACAAGTCGAGGCTCACCAAGAGGATCGGGAGTCTCCCTCAAGTGAAACTGCCGTTTACTCCCGGAGAGGTCGACGAATAAGGCCCCCTCGACGACTCAATCTGTAAAGGGGATTATCGGCATTCTCGCTGCTCATGCTCCTATATGCTCATTATATCATATATCGATGCTCATTTCCATGCTCCTACAACTCAAAATAATCACTGCTTGGCATGTATGCTTCTGTAGATCTATTAGTCCGCGTTGCTTGAAATGTATACTCCTATAGTGCTAAAGCAATCATGGTGTGTAAGATGGGCCCCTAGTTACATTTTAAAGGTGGGGAGAATGTGGTGAATTAACGTGAATCGAGGGACATGACGCGGGATCACATGTTGTGCGTCTCGCGTATAAGGGGATGTCTCTGCGGCACGGAGTGATTGTCCCCGGGGCATTGCCATTTACATCGGCTGTCCACTTGATGCTCGTTAACTGAAGGTGCTCATTGACTGGTGAGAATGGAGATTATATCGAACTCCGTGCTTACGCGGATTTAGTCTGCAATGGTTAACTGCACATGTATACGTTACTGCTTATGTACTCCTAGCTGAACCTGTATTTCCCGGTGTGCCCACAGAAGCGGCTCCAATCAAATGGAATAAAGCCTAAACTCTGAAGGTTCATCTCTCGCTCTCATTTCATCCTGAATGAACCTCATGAAAAGCCGCAATGAAAAAACCTTCCAGAATTACCTCACGAAACCTCTGAAATGTCTAAAATAACTGAATCCTTCTGGTCTTCTGGAACGCCATTTTATACGCTCCGAGTGAGGCGGAGCCCAGCGTCCCGGCATCTGGAACCGTGCCGCGTGGCAACCAATGTGTGCTCCTCGTGTTCCGAGCACGCTATATTCATTGGCTAAGACTTCGCCTGCGTCCTGACGTCACCCGCTCTGCAAAGCCGTCGGGCCGGAAATGGCTGACTTAGTCTTTGAAGCAAGTCACGGGATGATCTCGCGAATTAACATCGGGCCGGTGTGCGCCGCTCCCCACTCGTAGCGCGAGTCCTGGAGTGTCGCGGATGGTTGTTCCACGGGTAGTGCGATGGTTTCCGCCGACAGGGAGGAACAACAGAAATACCAGCGCAAACTTGCGCTCGACGGCAGCAAGCTGAGTTTGGTTTGTGGCGATCCGAGCGAGGGCAAAGCGGAGCCCCGAGCAGGCGCCACGGTGGTGGTTTCTGTCGTCGATCAAAGGCGAATGGTTGAGATGGTGGTTGGAGGCTTGGAGCGGTGTTTAGAACGGCGCCGCAGTGGTAGAGCGATGGTTTACGCTGAACTAGGTGGTGTGCGAGTGAAGCTTGGCGCGATGGATGTTGATTGGTGGTGTGGAGGTGGTTGAAAGTGGTGGCGGTTGAATTCTGGCGCAATATGCTAATGAGGTAACTCGCGGTTTCAAATGTGGTTTCAATTAAAAGATAGAAAAAATGGGGAGAAAGTGGGGAAAAACCTCACTAATCGCACACAACTCATTATCCCCCTTTGTAACATGGGGAAATGACTGTCTGGAACACTTAATAACAAATAATCCCCCTCGGCATCCACTGTATGGTGGTTGTCATTAGTGTAGTAGATAGTAGAAAAATCGCGCAAATTATGATACAAGCATCACATTTGGCATTTCTGTTCTGCAGGGCTTTCTGATCAAATCTGCTCGATTGGCCATTTGAAAATCCAAATTTTGAAAAATTTGAAAAAAAAAAAAGAACTTCAAAACAATTTGAAGTCACAGCTGGCTGAAATTCTTGAAGCGCAAGTGAACATCCCAGACAGAGAACCAAGGGGAGATGCAGTCATCATTGATGGGTCAGCACTTATCAATGCCCTACGTCCACGCACTTCAAAGATATTTGATGACTATGCTAAAGAAGACATCATCCCAAAGGTGGAATCCTATGGTGCCAGGTACGAGAGGGTGGACGTAGTGTTTGATGTGTACAAGAAGTCAAGTCTGAAGTCCGAGGTAAGGCCGAAAAGGGGGCAAGGAATCAGAAGAAGAGTGACAGGAACCAGTAAGACCCCAAGTAACTGGAGAAGCTTTCTTCGAGATGACAGCAACAAGATTGAGCTGTTTCACTTCCTTGCGGAAAAGATGTGTGAAGCACGGACGACAAACACAGTCATTGTCACAAAAGGAGAAGATGCCATTAGCAACACAAGGAAGTCACTGGATGCTGTGTCTCCATGTTGTCATGAAGAAGCTGACACTCGAATATTTGTACATGCCAGGGATGCAACGACGGATGGGAGCAAGTCCATTATCATTAAGGCTAATGACACGGACGTACTAGTCATAGCAATATCTGTACTGCCATCCTTACAGGAACTAGGTCTTGAGAACATGTGGATTGCCTTTGGCCAAGGAGCCAAGGCACGATGGATTCCAGTCTATGAGGTAGTTTCTGCAATTGGGCCTGAGAAAGCTAGAGGGATCCCATACTTCCATGGGACGTCGTGTCTGCCTTCCGTGGTAAAGGGAAGAAAACTGCATGGCAGACTTGGAACGTCTTTGATGATGTTTCTGAAACATTCACCAATCTCAGCCAGCATCCAACATTGATTCGTGATCTTGACTTTTTTGAAGTTTTTTTATATTTTTTTTCAAACTTTTCGAAATTTGGATTTTCAAATGGCTAATCAGGCAGATTTCATTAGAATCCCCTGGAGAAGAAATGTGCCAAATTTGATGCTTGGATCATCATTTGCACGATTCCTCTCAAAAATTGCTGTTATCTGCCCCACTACATTGCTCAGGGAGTGACGGTTCGCTAAACCGTAATAATATATTATATATTTATATTGTTACGGATTTCAGAATCCGGTCTGATGAATGCATCCACACATCCAGGTCCTCAGACTGTTATTTCCTGAAAGGCATGTTCAGATTAGCCCCATCCCCATGTCT
Organism: Eptatretus burgeri; assembly: GCF_056783735.1. Lineage (NCBI taxonomy): Eukaryota > Metazoa > Chordata > Myxini > Myxiniformes > Myxinidae > Eptatretus > Eptatretus burgeri. The sequence continues at coordinate 62,236,628 of NC_140974.1, forward strand.
AATGGGATTTTAAATGTGATGCGTTGAGAAGGGCAAAGGATCGATCCCCTCTCTTATGGAAAGCCTTTTTTTCTTTACGACAGACATGTTTACACACATTTCTTTCACGAGCGCTGGTGCCCGCCTTATTTTACCTCAGCAACGTTTATGCACATATTTATTTCGCGAGCGCTGACACCCGCTTTTTTTCGAGCGCACGGGTCGTCATGGTAACGGTGTGCAGGTGGGGCGGGGTGAGCTTGGGGGGACTCTGCGCCTGCCAGACGGGCCACAGATATAAAAATAATTGGAGGTCCGTTCTGAGGGAGAAGAGAAACGAGCAAGAAGCGGGCAAGTGAGCCGAGAAGTAAGCAAGAGAGGAAGCGTGCGAGAAGCGAGCAAGAAGCGGGTGTAAGTGCGCGAGGGAAGAAGTGAGTGCATAAGCACGCAAGAGAGAGAAAGAAAGCGAGAGTTGAAGTGTGTCAGAGAGGAAGCGTGCGAGCCCGCAAGTGAGGAAGCGAGCGTGTGGCGCACGTATGGGTGTCTGACCAGCACCAACGAGACAATTTGTCCTTCCCAGTGCTTGATCAAGCGAGCGTGTGGTGCGTGTGTGGGTGTGAGTAGCGCCGACAACAAGTGAGGCACGGGTCAGTCACTAACGAGTGAGGCGCGGGTCAGTCACTGATGAACCCTGTGGGTCACTGGACATCACCTGTTTCGTGAAGTGTGAGGAGCTGCCTGTGTCGCAGAACCAGGGTCTAAACCCGCGACAGACGATCTCGGTGCCCTCCAGACTTCGACTGGCGTTCAAGTCTGTGCGCGAGAGGGGTGCACAGCAAGGCTGGGTGCTGTCGACGGACGTGAGACGCACACACACATTTCAGGACGTTTTCACTTCACGGACGACTACTCTCTGGTGAGCAAGATGCCTCTTCTCTCCCCCCCCCCCCACCGATAAGCATCCTCATTTCGATTGCGTTGGAATTTATTCATTTATTTACCTCAGAAAATAAAGTTCTTTTTATTAATTTATTTATTATTAATAAATTATCTATTGACTTCCACCCTGTCCATGTTTGTCCTTTCCTTCAATTGGTCTAGCATTGTCCGAACCTCGATAGACTGGGATGTAATTACCACAGATTTGATCAAAAATAGTCGGCACGCACCAGTGGTTAAAACGCTCGCCGCCCTAATTAAAATCTAATCAGATAACATTGATGCTTTGCCGAGGGCGCGCTCCCCGCTCAGGTAACCACGTGACCTCTAGTTAAACGGCATAATTTGATGGTGGACACTGGAACTCGTGGTTAACTGGGTGGTGTTCGTGGTTTTAAAAAAACCCACCGTACCACAATGTTAATTGTGAGTGGTGGCCCCAGGTCCGGCTCTTCTGAGGACAACCGGGGATTAATCCCCCTGAGTGACAAGCTGGTGTCTCGGTACCCGTGGCTACAATATATATATATATTGTTGTGGTTGACGAAATTCACAAACCACCATTCAGGTCCCTTAGGTGAGATATCTCTGTAAGTATATGTGTAGTTAGGCCCAAACCCGTTGTCTAGAGGGAATAAATGTCATTCATGCGGGCTGCGACTCTTCAGGATAGCCGTTTTTCTTTTACTATCTTTATTTTGGACCAGCCGCCATTATTACCACCACCAACCACATCTCAACAGCCATCACAACAACAACCACCAACCACAACGCCGCTTCACAATAACAACCACCAACCACAACGCCGCTTCACAACAACAACCACCAACCACAACGCCGCTTCACCACAACCGCCACGACCTTTACCGTCACAACTCGCCACCATCGCATCCACACCATCTCGCGCCACTCGTGGGCGCCGATGCTGGACTCGTGCAGGGCGCGCACCGAGCAGCGTGTTCAGAGACATCACAGACTTTCCGCAGAAAAACGGATCAAAAACGACTCACGCCCACTTCTGTTCCGTCCTATCGGTGAGCGAGGGGCGATTTGGCCCCGCCTCCAGGGCGTTGGAGGGCGGTCGCTATATGCAAATACATGGATCAAAAAGCATTCACGCCCACTTTTCCTCGGGCCAATGGGGAGCCAGCAAGAGAGGTGAAAGGTCGGAGGCAGAGGGTCAAGGGTGAAAGAGCGAAGCCACGGGGCTTATAAAAACGGCTGCGTTCGTCAGTCAAGGAGTTCAGTTGGAAGTTGGAGGAGAGTGTGCGGAGTTCAAGAGAGTCGTCGGTGGAGCTGGAAAGAAGTGGTACTAGTCAGAGTGAAGAGGACGGAGCTGTGGAGAGGTGACGGCGGCGAAGGCGGACGAGGGGGTGCTCGCGTCGGTGCCGGGAGCTGCACACCAGAGAGGCCAGCAACGCGACCGAGGTGGAGGAGGAGATGCTCGCCGCGGTACCCGAGACAGGGTAATATCCTCCTTCCCCCGAGCATCAGCAACCCCCTCCTGTTTCCCCCGCGCTGAGATAGTGCGACAAAGGGGGCCCCCTTCCCACCCCCTATCAGACACTGTCCGCGAGGCCCGCGGAGTTGAGGCACCACCGCCGCTCCGCGTCTCATCATCAGACGGGTAGGCCCGACACGGTCTCGGCCCCAGGCCCGCCTACCCCCCTCATCCTGGAGGGTGGTTCTCTTTTCTTTTGCTTTGGGAATATGTGTTGTCGGCGCCGTCTGTGAAGTAAAATTGTATAAGTGTTGCCGTGTGCCCGGTAGTCGGATAGATCTGCATTGTTGCATTTGCTTTTTGTGTAATATTGCATTGTCTTCTTCTTTTACATGTGCTTTTGGTGGAATTGTATATGTGTGCTTTCCGTTCATCGCGAAATAAATGTGCTTATTGTTGAACTGTTTTCCCGCTTCGCTTCGTCTTTTCTTTCATTGAATCTCCATCTTGCTTCACATAAAGGGTTGGTCGTGGGCTGAAACGCCCGATAATTAATCGAACCATCGAGGCCGACGAATAACACCGCTCGGTTATCCCGATAGTACGGAACGGGTCGCTTAAAGTGGCCCGTGTCCGAAGTCGACCTGCGGCGAGGTGCGATCGCCCGGTCTACCCTCCGTGTGGGTACTTAGGTAGGTCGAATTTGGCGAGCAACCCTATCCCACGCGGGGGCCGATTGGCACGATCGTGGTGAGACCGAAAGGTCCACCCGTGACTGGTTCCCGGCGTTAGTCCGAGAGGGTCACGACTGGATTGTCTGTCCGGTGGGCAACGTGCCGCGATTCGAGTTACGTGGCCGTCCGCACGCCGGCGGGCGCGAATCCGCAACAATATATATATATATATATTGATTATATTGATTATATATATTGATTATATATATATATATATTGATTATATATACATATATTGATGATGTATACAGGGTGTGCCAAAAAAATACTTTTCATCTGCAAAGAGGATAGTCATAACATATATTTTTACAAAAGATATATGGTTGGATAGAAAGCTGAAAGGTTGTAGTTTATTGTACCAATGTCAAAATTGCCACCAAAATTTAAATTTTGGTATGGAATCGTCGTTTTCTTTTAGACCGCATGTTCGACGTAGGCTCCACGTTGTCCGATCACTGCCTGCAAACGCGTTGTTATGTTCTCCATCACTTTGGGAAACGTTTCCTGAGGAATGTTCTGGATTTCTCGGTGGATGTTTTCCTTCAGCTGATCAAGAGGCTGAGGCCTAGGGTTTCCATGGATCCTGTCCTTGAGATACCCCCACAAGAAGTCTGGAGGAGTAAGGTCAGGGGAATACGGTGGCCACTCAATGTCTTCGTAGAGGGAGATGAAGTGGCCCTCAAAATGTTGGTTGAGAAAACGCCTTGTTTCCCTGGCTGTATGGGGCGGTGCCCCATCCTGCTGGAACCACTGGGTTCTCATCTGGATCAGGTTGTTTCTCCTACGGGCATGAGTACGTAGCTCAGGCAGATAGAATTCCTGAATCATTTCGTGATAGTTCCTCTGGTTTACCGTGCAAGTGCGTCCCTGGTCATCTTCAAAGAAGTATGGACCAATTATCCCATACCAACCAACCGCCACCCACATGGTAACTTTGAGAACAGATCAAGGCACCAGTTCAGTTGATGCATTACCAGGATTTTCAGTTCCCCAGTACCGAAAGTTTTGCTTGTTTACCTCCCTGGACAAGTGAGCATGGCATTCGTCCATCATGTGAAGTTTTTTGAGGAAGTCTGCATCTTCCTCCAACTTTCCTGAGAACCAAATTGCAAAGTCTAGTCGTTTGTGTTTCTGTTGATCAGTAAGCACCGTTACCGTTTGAATTTTGTATGGAAAGGTATGAATGTCTTGGCGAAGGATCCTCTGAACGGTGCTCTCATGAATGTTTGTCTCAGCAGAAAGTCGTCGAATCGATTTCTTTTTTGACTCTGAACGAGCCTGTCTCACCATTTCCACATTTTCTTCACTACGACCTGTCCTCTTCCAACCACTGAAGGTCACAGATGGTTCCCACATTGGTAAACTTTGCGATGGTGCACTTTATTGTCCGAAAGTTTGGTGCATGGCGCAAGTGGATACCGAAATTTCTCGAGTAAAGACGTTGCACCTGTATGACACTTTTCGTCTGGTGCCAAAGTTCAACAATTTTCGTCTGTTGTTGTACCGTCAGTCTTGGCATTTTTGTGGCGCTTGCTTGGTATCAAAATAAACTTCAGGGTCTCTGCAACAAGAAATGAAGCATTAGTGACAAAATTACTGCTTTTTAGGATCAAACGAAGCATTTTAAAAATTGTATATGTTTTTTTGGGACACCATATATATATATATATATATATATATATATATATATATATATATATATATATATATATATATATATATATATATATATATATATATATATATATTGATGATATATGTTGATTATATATATATATATATATATATATATATATATATATATATAATATATTGATGATGTGTATATATATATATATATATATATATATATATATATATATATGTATATACAGTATATTGATTATATGTATAGATGATTATATATATTTATTTATTTATTGGTTGATTGATTGATTATTATATGAAATGTTGATGAGTATCAGGTTATTTTATCTTCTTTCAGAGGACTTTTTGTCAACTTCACATGCTTTCACTCCAATGTACACATCGTGCCCGACTTTGTACATGTTGAGCTCTGTCGGACTGATTGTTAAACTTTGATGAAATTCCATCAGGCCGTGCTCGAGACAGACTCGATGAAACATCTCCACGCAGAGGTCGTGCCGATGACGTATGAGAGGTACCACGGTAACTGTTTACCCTGGGCACACTCATCGAACCAAAGGACATTACGATAGGCATCAAATGAACACAGGACGCTTCAAGACCCCTCCAGGATATTCAAATAGGAATTCGTAGGGAAGGGATGTGGGGCAATTGAGGAGACCTCATGTCGTCGTCGTCGTCGTCGTCGTCGTCGTCGTCGTCGTCATCATCTCCGTTATGACGTAGCAGCTGCGGAGTGCATGCAGAGCCCCTTCCAAGGCTGCTTGTCATGGAATCAACATCTCGGAATCCTGGCGGATTAAACCTGATCCGCAGGAGGAAAAATTTCATTTCATTTCCCGCGCCGAGCCTTCGGCTGGTATTTTCAATATAATCCGCCATGCCCGCGGCTACAGGCTCGGTATTAAAGGAGAATTTGTGAAATCAAAGTGCTTTAATGAGGTTAGCCGCGTCTCTCTTTTCGGACCCTTCTTTTTTTCTTTTTTGCTCATACGTGCGATTTGATTCGCATCGTTTAAAGCGCATTCGGGCGACGTGTCGCTCGCAAATGGGAAAACCGGCAATTTGGGAACTCTCCGCCATTGTTTTTACAAACATCCTCTCAATGCACGGGGAAAGGTGGTGGTTTGGGGTCAGGGGGGTCAACGGCGAGCCTTTATCACCTCTTGCGCAAGATGTTAGTGTATATATCGCTCTTTACTAGGAAAACGGCTCCAATTATTCCCACCTCCTTGTGGGGTCGTTTTTGGCTCAAGTCTTTCACGAGCAAGCTGTCGGGTCTGCCGTTCTATCTGAAGATAATTTGTAATTTGTTCCTCTCCAAATCACCTTACATCGGAAAAGTGTTCAACCCGATGGTGCTGGTGATAACTCACTTACTCTTCGAGAAAGACACCATCGGGGTCTTTAACGTCCACCAACGACCTGCAGTGCTGGCAAGTGGGTCCTCTGGATTAACGCTGTTCCAATGTGTTAGAGTTCACGTTGATGCCTCGTCCTGCCTGTGAAGCACCAGGGGGGCAGTTTATAGCTGTGTCAAGATTCAAACCCAGCTGGCCAGCTAAACAGTTCATAAGTGAATGTAAACATACATATATACATATATATTTATTTATATACCAATATATTATCACCATGCCTTGTTTTGTTATTTCCCCAGTCTCTGAGTTCTAAAATTTCCTGTACCTGTCACATCATGCCCCCCACCAGCCTGGTGTTGTCTTAACGGTAAGGGTGGCTGTCTTATTAAGATGTTTGGGTCTTGAGTTCCACCACTGAATTAACACCAGGCGGGTTGACTCAGCCTGTCGTCCTTTCGAGGTCGGCGAAATGAGTACCAGCTTTCTGGTAACAGGGGGCACTGCATCAGCGGCACATTCGTGCTCCCAGAAAAATGATCCATCCAAGCAGCCATAGGCTGCACACACCCTCTCCTTCCCACGTTACCTCTATCCATCTGTCGCTTGGACCTCATTCACATTTACATCTGATCAATGCTCATTCCAAAAGTGTTAGCATTGAGCCAACCGTGGCCCTCTCTGCCTCAGTCATGAATCGTGATACAACCAACCAAGACCGTCGGCTGACTCATAATTAATCGAACCCCGGTCCAATATGCATTTGATGGATATGCTTACATCTGTTTCGATAAACTGTTCTTGGTAAAGCTTACAACCAAATTTAAATGGGATACAAAACGAAGCAATGCACTACATACAAAATAAAATAGCTGACACCAAATATAATACAATTACAAGGATAACTAGAGAGGGAGCACTCGGGAGAGTGCAAAACCTCCGCCGCCAATACTGCTGGGTCACTCAAGTGAAGCTTATATCTTATTCATTAAATATGTCAACAGTGCTGACAGTTATAGTTCTTTTCTCCAACGTTTTTTTTTTTGGGGGCGGGGGGGTTGGAAATCACTTAAAACATGTAGAAATGCAAAAAAAAGCAATCGAAATTTTGTTGAAAAAAAAGTTGCAAAAATTTTTTTTCTCTAACAATTTTTTTTTTGGGGGGGGGAGGTTGGAAATCACTTAAAATATGTAGAAATGCAAAAAATAAAAAAAAACTCAATTTTTTGGGGGGGTTGGAAATCACTTAAAACATGTAGAAATGCAAAAAAAAAATTTTCTCAAACAATTTTTTTTGGGGTGGGGGTAACAATTTTTTGGGGGGGGTTGGAAATCACTTAAAACATGTAGAAATGCAAAAAAAAAAAATTTTTCTCGAACAATTTTTTTTTTGAGAGGGGGGGTTGGAAATCATTTAAAATATGTAGAAATGCAAAAAAAAAATCTTTTTTGGGGTGGGGGTAACAATTTTTTGGGGGGGGTTGGAAATCACTTAAAACATGTAGAAATCCCCCAAAAAAAATTCTCTAACAATTTTTTTTGCGGGGGGGGGGACCAAGTTCAAAATTTAATTGCATGATCCTTGGACCATACCTAACCCCCCCCCCCCGCCACCAAGGTTCGTCGAAATCCCGTCAAGGATTTTTTCCGTAATACTGTTCACAAACAAACAAATAAACCAATGTCACCCGCAGGGTGACCCGTATCTTGCCAAAAGGTGACCACGTGTGACTTCTTTAAGGTCACACTGAGGTGAACAGAGCTGCTATCCACCAGGAGAGACTCCTTGAGGAATATCTGCCTACGAGAGATTCCGATGAGAATCGTTCTACAGAGTCAGCATAAACAATATGCGTTTGCCTCATAACGTCACCAAATGACGTCATAATGTCTCAAGCTTGACATATCGAGAAAGCACTCATCGAGGTGTTCAATTTGAGGTACTACACGATATGGTTCCTAAAACTTGAAAATTTGAATTGGGGTCAAATATGTTTGACCTCAGGCGCTAACCATGAAGGTCAAGGCCAATCGCCACCAAAAATTAATCAGCTGAGCGCCAGACCATGAACTATATTCCCATGAAGTTTGAAGACGATCCGATCAAAATTACTCAAAAAATAAGGGTTTCGTCGACTCCCCTGATTTGCGACAAAGTGACCTTGACCTTTGACCTTGACCTTCAAAATGTTATGCGCTGAAAGGGACCTCTTGAGGCCTCTGAAATGCGAAGTTACAAAAATTTCCAATGATATCTGTGCTCTGCAGAATTTTTTTTCGTGATTACAGACAAACAAACAAACAATAAAAAAGCATACAGACTGACTAACATATTGTTGTGGTTGACGAAATTCGCAAACCACCATTCAGGTCCCTTAGGTGAGATATCTCTGTAAGTATATGTGTAGTTAGGCCCAAACCCGTTGTTTAGAGGGAATAAATGTCATTCATGCGGGCTGCGACCCTTTTAGATAGCCGTTTTTCTTTTACTATCTTTATTTTGGACCAGCCGCCATTACCACCATTACTACCACCACCAACCACGTCTCAACAGCCATCACACAACAACCACCAACCGCAACGCCGCCTCACAACAACAACAACGCCAACAGCCACGACCTTTACCGTCACAACTCGCCCTCGCAACCATCGCATCACCGCCATTCCCGCGCCGCTTGTGGGCACCGATACTGGACTCGTGCAGGGCGCGCACCGAGCAGCGGGTGCAGAAACACCAGCCTTTCCGAAGAAATCGGATCAAAAACTATTCACGCCCACTTCTGTTCCGTCCTATCAGCGAGCATGGGGCGATTTGGCCCCGCCTCCAGGTGCGTCGGAGTATAATCGCTATATGCAGATTCGCGGATCAAAAAGCATTCACGCCCACTTTTCCTCTGTCCAATGGGGAGCCAGCCAGAGGTAAAGGGTCGAAGGTGAAGGAGCGAAGCCACGGGGGCTATAAAGGGCCGCGTTCGCTCGCCAAAAAGGCAGTTGAGTTGGGAAGGAGTTGGGAAGAGTGAGTAGTTGAGTTGGAAAGAGTCAGTCAAGGAGAATTGAGAAGAGAAGAGTCGGAGAAAGCAGTTGGACGGAGCTGTGGAGAGTGGGAGAGTGGGAGAGTTGGAGAGGTGGCGGCGGCGAAGGCAGTCGAGAGGGCGCTCGTGTCAGAGTCGGGGAGCTGCGGAGAGGGGAGGCCGATAACGCGACCGAGGTCGCGGTGGAGACGCTCGTCGCGGGACCCGAGCCAGCGAGATATCCTCATATCCCCGAGCATCAACAACCCCCTCCTGTTTCCCCCCTTGCGCTGAGATAGTGTGAGAAGGGGGCCCCGTTCCCACCCCATTCCAGACACTGTCCGCGAGGCCCGCGGAGTCGGGGCGCCACCGCCATTTTGCGGCTCATCACCAGACGGGTAGGCTCGACGCGGTCTCGGCCCCAGGCCCGTCTGCCCCCTCATAGTGGAGGGTGGTCCCTTTTTCTTTTGCTTTGAGTATATGTGTTGTCGGCGCCGTCTGTGAAGTAAAACTGTATAAGTGTTGCCGTGTGCTCGGTAGCCGGTAGTAGATCTGCAGTGTGTGTTTCTCTTTTATATTTGCTTTTTGTGCATTATTGTGTGTTTCTTCTATTTTTACATTTGCTTTTGGTGTATAATTGTATATGTGTGCTTTCCGTTTGCCGCGGAATAAATGTGCTTTATGTTGAACTGTTTTTCCCGTTTCGCTTCGTCTTTTCCTTTATTGAATCTCCATCTTACTTCACGTAAAGGGTTGGTCGTGGGCTAAAGACGCCCAATAATTAATCGAACCGTCGAGGTTGACTATAACACCGCTCGGTTATCCCGATAGTACGGAACGGGACGCTTAAAGTGGCCCGTGTCCGAAGTCGACCTGCGGCGAGGTGCGATCGCCCGGTCTACCCTCCGTGTGGGTACTTAGGTAGGTCGAATTTGGCGAGCAACCCTATCCCACGCGTGGGCCGATTGGCACGATCGTGGTGAGACCGAAAGGCCCACCCGTGACTAGTTCCCGGCGTTAGTCCGAGAGGGTCACGACGGGATTGTCCGTCCGGTGGGCGACGTGCTCTGATTCGAGTTACGTGGCCGTTCGCACGCCGGCGGGCGCAAATCCGCAACAATATCTTGCAAAAACTTCGTTTTAGCAAGATAACAAACAAACAAACAAACAGAAAGGGGTGAAAACAGTAACCTCCGTCCATCTTCGAAGATGGCGGAGGTTAAAATAGGGAACCTTGTTATCCGCACACTTCTTGAAAAAAAACGGGGCAATATTGGATTTGGCTGTCCGTCTGTCTGTGTGTCCGTCTGTCCGTTTGTCCGTCTGTCCCTTCGTCATGCTATCCCATCTTAAACGGTTGTGCAGAAATTCACCAAACTTCGTAGTTATGATCACCATATGGCAAGAAGGTAGAGAGCGGTGTCATTTTGATCCCACCCCCTGCGGCGGGGTCAAAAGTTGAACTACCAAAAAATGTAATTCCGGGTACATTTTTTTTTAAACGTTTTTAAGCACGCTTTGTATATGCAATCAACATTGGGGGACACATGAAATATGTAACGATTTAAAAAAAAAATTGATCCTCGGTTCATGCCGCAGGGATGGGGACCCAGCTTGGGTCACAAAAAAAGATGTTTTTTTTTTTCAAAAAAAATTCAAAATTGGATATTGGGTGATTCCTGGTGGAACTTTTTTTTATCTTTCAGCTCTGCTTTTGGTGGTGAGCATGGGGATTTGTGATGGCGCGCCACCGACTTCGCTCTGTTCAAATTGTGAACATCTTCGAGGAAGGCGTGATTAAATGCCGTGCAATTTTCATTTTGAATGGAACAATGTCAAACAAGGTTTGTGATGGTGAACGTAGTAATAAGTTTGAGGTGTTGGTCAGCAAATAACAAGGACCAATCACACCACACTATACGAGTGAATGATATAAACGACAGTACAAGGCAAATATCCGGCCTTTGTGAATCATAATCACCAAGTCCCCCCAATCCGATGTACCACACCCTGTTACGGAGCGTTGGTGCTGCTGAAACAGTTTCTTAGCAAGGGTCATGCTGAGCATTTTTTGTTTCTTTTTGTTATATAAAGTCAAGGCTCATGGAAGAGCGGGAACACAGAACGGATCAGGATGCAACAGAACAAAAGTTTCCCATCCCTCTCCCGGCAGTAGTTAAGGCAGCAATTTGGAATTTGTTCATAGGTGCTGGCAACAGCTTGCCTGCTCTTCTCAAAGGACACCGTGGAGTCTCTAACGTCCATGAACTAATGCCGGCAGACGGATCGCTATCCAGTTTAATGTCGATCCGAGGTGCAGCTCATAAATTGACGAATCACCTGTGAAACAATGGAATGACAGTTCATAGCTGGGTCGGGATTCAAACCCAGGCTTGACAGCTTAGAGGCAAGTGTGTGTACCTCAAGGCCATCCTATGAGTCTGAACAAGTACCTGGTGATATTAAATGTACCCAATTAAAAAGTACCTGACTAAACAAAAGAATGTTTCTGATAGAAACACAAAGGTGTCGCGTGCACGGCCTGTACACTGTATTGTCTGCCTTGCGAGTCTAAAACTCCTTGAAGGAGTACCAAGGGTCCCACGATACGTCATGGATGTCTTCGTGGCTGAGAACCAAGCCCGAGCATGAGGTCTCCACTCCATCACAGAGTGCTGTTGGTTGGGGCAGGAATTTGGAATTTGGCCGGACTGCTGTTACACAATGGCCTACTCTTATGAAAGAGACCGTGGGATCTTTAACGTCCACAAGGAAATGCTAACAGGTAGAACACCCAACTTATAACATCTTGTGCCAACACATCTGTGCCACAGTTTATGCTGATATTTAGAAAAAAAACTTCTAGAGTGGAGGCTCGAAGGTGAGTACACCAAACCTCTGCGCTTTCCTGCCAGCCCTGGCCTATACATTTCAAGGCGACAGCCAGGACTCGAGAAGTCACAAATACACAGAGGGGATGGTTTATTTTGGGGCTTCCCCTGAAGTGCCCAGATCCGATGTACAAACACAGATGGACGTCCGTCTCGGCGTCTCTCCTTTCTCAGCTCAACACCATTTTAATTAAACCGGGCCTTTGCCTGAGAAGATCACACCGCTCGAGCTTGAAAAGATCACAGGACTAATATGGCGGACCATTGTAAGGTTTGCCATATTACGCCTTCCACTGTTTGAACAATCACTTATGGCTGTGGACCTTTTTGTTCATAAACCAAGATTCCGTCAAACGTCACCCAAGTCTGTCTTATTCTCCATCTGCCTTTGTCCACTTCTCTGTATACGAGCATATATATATATATATATATATATATATATATATATATATATATATATATATATATATATATATATATATATATATATATATATATATACATATACACATACATGATGAAGTTTAACACGATGAAACTCCATAGATGCTCTTGTGATGTAACCTCCATATTGTAACCACTCATGTTTTGAGGTGAAGTACTTACAAAACCGTCTCTCGAGATCTGATGAGATTTTCATGAGATCTCATGAGGTTTTTGTTTTGGACGAAGGAGTAAAATGTAATTTCAACAGATTTTTCCTTTTCAATTCAACCTTGAAAAGTGTATCCTTGAAGAATAAAGGATGAAAGAGGGGTTGAGGGAGGACATGGAGGTTCAGGTGAAGTGACCAGGTGGCTGCGGAGCAGTGTTAATTAATTAAGTCTGCCGCATTCAGTCGAAGAGCCGATATTGGGGCCTGTAAGAGGGAGTGCAAACAGCATTGGGGGTTGGAGGTTCTGCGAGGCGTTTATTAAACCAGCTATTCAAGCCACACTAAATGAGCTTCTCTTGTGCCCCCTTCCACCAACACCACCACCACCACCTCCCCTTTTCCCCCCACACCTTATATCCACCCTCCCAATGTTCTTCACCCTGCTCTGTCTAACCCAGTGAAGACGTGGCCTAGCCATGCCGTTGCTATTCCATACACTTGTATTTAAACTTCTTACTCTTTCTTTCTTACTGCTCAAAATTTGGACTATAGTCTTCCTTATTGGGTCTTCGTTCAGAGTTTGGACCTTTTGCCAGATACTTCCTAATACCGTGATGAGCTCACATCGCATGGCATGTGTTTGAGGGTGTTGGTTGGTGTTTGTTGAGGGCTGTTTTGCTGGAAGGTGTTGTTGGAGACAACATACCACACCAAAATACTTTGCATTTGTTGGAGAAAGTTCGAAACATTGGATGTACTTCGATCTGTGACATGAATGTGACATTTCCTTGAGGGTATGTGGTCACTGTGGTGTAGTGTGATTCATCAATGTCCCTCGGATGGACGTAAAGCTGGGGGTCCCATCTGCTCGCATTAGTTGATATCCAGCCTGGTGTTGGCTTAGTGGTGAGGGTGGCAGCTTGGGATCCTAGGGTCCTGAGTTCAAGCCCCGTTGGC
>NC_140974.1:62255179-62285179 GCF_056783735.1 Eptatretus burgeri
GGGAGGGGGTAACAATTTTGGGGGTTGGAAATCACTTAAAACATGTAGAAATGCAAAAAACAATTCTCTATTTTTTTGGGGGGGGGGTAAAAAAAAATTTGGGGGGGGGGGGTTGGAAATCACTTAAAACATGTAGAAATGCAAAAAAAAAAAAGAAAAAATTTTTCTCTAACAATTTTTTTTTGTGGGGGGGGACAAAGTCCAAAATTTAATGGCATGATCCTTGGACCATACCTAACCCCCCCACCAAGTTTCGTCGAAATCCGTCGAGGAGTTTTTCCGTAATACTGTTAACAAACAAGCAAACAAACAAACAAACAGAAAGGGGCGAAAACAGTAACCTCCATCCATCTTCGAAGATGGCGGAGGTTAATAAGTACAACAAAATTAATATTTATAAAGACAAGAGGGCAATGCCTCACGTTGTAAGGAGTGCTTTTGCTGCCACAACGATGTCAATTCGGGGTTCATCGCAGCACATGCCACAGGTGTGATCACAGGTGCGAGCCAAAGGTGTTAGACGATTGAGGTAGTCGAACGTGAAACGAGATGGTCATCGGCCGATGGATGGTAAAACACTGCCGTGGTGTTCCCATCAGGTCCATGAAAATGGTCATCATACCTCAGATACCATGCACACGAACATTCACTGTTGAAAAGGAACGGCCATTGGTTGTGCATGTGGTTATACCATGCTGTGATGAACCAAACCACCAACTGGGATTGGTTGATGAAAGCATAATTAAAAGGAATGAAAGATTGTTGACACGATATTAACTGTGTACGTGTTGTTCTGCGTATTATACCACAGACACACTGTTAGCATACCTCTTCGTACCTCGCTGTTCCATGGATCTGTACAAATAATATACCTAAACTAGAGGGTTCAGAGAACATGATACCCCACACAATGTTCACGTACATTGTATACAGCACCACACTGCACTGCAAGTAATAAACTTCAATTGTTTAAAATATATATATATATATATATATATATATATATATATATATATATATATATATATATATATATATATATATATATATATATATATATATATAATGATTTTAACGATCATTAAAACAAATTGCATCCGTGTCCGAAGGAAGCGGTTCAGTTTGGTATTTTGAATATGAAATAGGCAAAGCCTAGAAACAAACGAAACCCATCAGAATTACCCATCGGAATGAATTCAAAGCGAAATTTGAGATGAATTTGAATTCAAAGCCTGTTCATGTTCAAAATATATCATTCATTTTAAACAAGAAAAACAGCAATCAGAGATTGCAGACCTTCGCCAGGACTTGTTTTTTGTGGTGTATTTTGTGTGTTGTTTGTGTACTGATGTGTTACGTAATTAATAATAGATATAACGAGAACTACCACTTTATAACAGCTGGCGGTGATGACCGGGTACCAAGACGTCCCGCTTTGATCGGACACCTGATCCTGACCCATGATGTTTATTGTTTTTCTTATTCAATTTAATTCAGAATGGGATTAAAATTAATTCAATTCAAATCAAAATGGAAGACCAAATGTGAACAGTTCTGCATTGGAGTCATCAGAAGGAACCCGAATAAGCAAAAATAAAATATGAAATCATCAGGAGGAACCTGGATAGGATTTGGGTTTCAGCTACTGCTCCTCTACCCTCAAACCCATCCGGGCACAGCCAAGTGAGCCTTATTCAAAAACAAGAAGAAAAAAAAAAAAAGAACCCAGATCAAAAAAAATTAAATCATTCTGGCTGCCAGACCATGCATCTGATCAGGTTGAAATTTAAAACATATTCCACTAAACCAGTACACTCACTCATTTTGCTGACCTGAGAAGGATGACGGGCTGAGTCAACCCCACCTGGTGTTAATGCAGCAGCCAACAGGGCTCAAACTCAGGACCCTAAGATCCCAAGCCAGCCACCCTACCCACTAAGCCAATACCAGGCACAAAGACACCTATGACATCATACAGAAATCATACTTATTCCCCATGTGGAGTACTTCCCATGTGCCAAGTTTCAATTTTTTCCTTGGTGCAGTTTCAGAGAAACAGAGGTCCAAAAATTTTCCAGTTTTCCAACATGGTTGTCACAGCACATGACCTGTGACGTCATAATTATCATTAAAGCATTATTCTGTTTCATAAGACGTTGCTCCAATGGTGAAAATTCTGTCTCAATCTGACAAGCGGGTGCAGTGAAAAATACTCATGTTCTGTGCAGACAGACAGACGGACAGATAGACAAACAGACTCAAATGACAAACAGACTCATGATTCAAATGACAGACAGATAGACAAACAGACTTCACCACTCCTCTCTCTCCTCTGGCGAGGGTAAAAAGTTGTTCCTCAGTCATAAACTGATCAGACAGACAGACGGACGACATGAACAAATTTTTCACCCCGCTTTTCGCTTCCTGTGCGCAGGGTAATAACCATAACGGCACTCGGTGGAGCGCATATCTCCGCCAGATTGAACAGTTTACATTTTGTATCCCACTGACAGTCCGGATCCTGATACTGACCTTAACCAACATCTAATCAGCTTGTTCTTGTCACCGACCTAACTCATCCACCAAGTTTTTTGATAATCCTGCCACAACTTTGAAATGTCGTGCAATATCACGTCCCGTCTGCTGGCATTAGTTGGTCGATGTTAAGTTCCAATTGTGTTCTTCACAAAGAGTAGGCAAGCTATCACTGGCACCATGAACAAGTTCCAAATTCCTGCTTTAACATACAGAGGACACTACTGGCACAGCCAGCAGTGTCCCCTAACCCTAACCCTAACCCAAACGCTGAAGTGATGTCAATGGAGAGGGAGCAGCAAGTGCAGGCAGTGGGGAGAGTGTAGCGAGTGGTGAAGGTGCGGTGAGTGCAGGCAGTGGAGAGTTGCCCTCGGTGTTTTATCGTCACAAACAATCATTTTACGAAACAAAAAAATTAAAGGAATAATTACAGGCCCCTATTATGTCCAGGCCCAGGGATAGTTACCGGGCTTGCTCCCCCCTCGTGGCGCCCTTGGTTGCAGTGAGTGAGACATGGTTTCAGGAGGAGAGTAACTGGAGGACAGGATTAGAAGGCTACAAGGTGTATCGGTGTGATAGGAAGGAGAAAATAGGAGGAGGAGTTAGCAATCTGTGTAAAGGACAACATTGTATCAAGAAAAAGAGGTGACGTGGAGGAATCTGTGTTGGTAGAGATTAGAGATTGTAAAAACAGTAAGATACTGGGAGGATGCTTTTATGGGGCTCCAGGTGGGAAGGAAGAGGAGGAAGGAAGAGTACATGAAGAATTCAAAAGGGCATGTGGTAAGGGAAGAGTTGATTATGAGGGATTTTAACTTGCCAGGGATAGATTGGGTCCAGGAACAGGGAAAGGGTAGAGCGGATGAGGATTTCCTAGTTTTATTCCAAGATTGCTTTTTAACCCAGTTTGGAGATAAGCCCACGAGGGGGAGTGGAGTGTTCGACCTCCTTTTAAGTAACGATCCCAATATGGTGGAGGTGGTCGAGGTCAGGGATTATTTCAGAGCAAGTGACCATAACATTGTGTGTGCAAAGATTCTGTTAAAGGTTGGAGTTCAGGAGAGTAGGGTAAGGCTATTAGATGTCAGGAAGGAAAACTTTGAGGGTTTGAGGAGAGAGTTGGGTGATGTGGATTGGGAGACTCCAACAACAGGACAATCAGCATCAGAGAAATGGGAAACCATTAAGGACCAAATGTGTCGAGTGTAGAGCAAGTATATTCTAATGAGGTGTAAAACTCGAAGCAGAAAGAGACCAGGGTGGTTGAGCAGTGAGATGAGGAATGCTGTTAAAGAGAAGTAAAAAGCATTTATTAGGTTTAAAATAACAGGACTGGAGTTAGATTTATATCACTATCGGAGTAAACAGAGGCAAGTTCAGAAAATAACTCGGCAAGCCAAAAGAGAGTACGAGAAGGACATGGCTAAGAATATTAAACATAATAGCAAGACATTCTTTAAATGAACTTGTGGGGTATGCATACACATCATAAGTAATATCAAACCGTGCTTCACCATCGTCTTAGGTCGCACACCTGCAGTGAGCACACCAAGGTTGCACTTATTTTCGGATATTTTCATTTACGGATGCCTTCGATGGTTCTGTGATTTTTTTCCCCCCGGTGTATCGGCTTCGATGCCCATCAGCACACAAAATTTCAGCTTTCTACATCACACGGCTTTATATATTAGATAACGGGAAAAGAACAGGTTAGGATTGGTGTGGGCCCATTGAGGAATATCACCGGGAGAGTGGTTAGTGATGAAAGTGAGATAGCAGGCTTATTAAACAGGTATTTTGCTTCAACTTTTACACAAGAACAGTCAGGAGAATTGCCAATAGCTGAGAGTATCTATCGAGGAGGTGAGGAAGGGCTTTTACACAAGATCCAGGTTGGAGTGGAGGAAGTAAAGGAACAGCTAAGTAATCTAAGAGAAGATAAGGCTCCGGGTCCAGATAATATGCACCCAAGAGTGTTGATGGAGGTAGGTGTGCAGGTAAGCGAGATGTTAACGGATTTTTTCAATATTTCCCTGGAGTCAGGACAGGTACCGGAGGATTGAATAGTAAATGTAACACCATCATTTCAGAAAGGATCCAGAGAAGAATTGGGAAACTATAGACCTGTTAGTTTGACTTCCGTTGTGGGGAAGGTGTTTGAGACATTAATTAAGGACCAGATGAGGAACCATTTGAATAAATACAAACTAATTAAAGGTAGTCAGCATGGGTTTACCAAAGGTGGTTTCTGTTTAACAAATCTTTTAGAGTTCTATGAAGCAGTGTCTGATTTTGTGGATGAGGGAGAGGCAGTGGACATAGTATATCTTGACTTTAAGAAGGCATTTGATAAGGTACCACATCGGAGGTTGTTAGCCAAAGTGAGGGCTTGTGGAGTGGCTGGTCAGATAGCTAACTGGATTGCAAACTGGCTTCGTGGTAGGAAGCAAAGAGTGGCTGTGAGTGGGAGGATGTCTTGCTGGGAGGATGTAAGTAGTGGGGTACCTGAGGGATCAGTACTCAGATCATTACTATTCATTATTTACATCAACGATTTGGATAGTGGGGTAAAGATTAAGCTTTCCAAACTTGTCGATGACACAAAGCTTGGAGGTAAGATTGATAGCAGAGGGGGGTGGTGATCAGATTCAGGAAAGTATTGATACTTGCATAGATTGGGCAAAAGATTGGCAGATGGAATTTAACCTGAGCAAGTGTAAAGTGTTGGGGATGGGAAAGAACAATGAAAATAGAGATTACAGGATGTAAGGGGTAATTTTGGAGTGTGTCAGACAGGAGAAGGATCTGGGGGTGGTAATAGATATGGGAGGTGAGCAGGCAGCACAGTGCCAAGCCATAGTTAAAGCGAATTGTGTTTTGGGTTGTATTCGGAGGGGGATCATTTATAAATCAAAAGAGGTGGTGTTAACATTGTACAGGAATTTAGTGAGGGCCACATCTAGAATATTGTGTACAGTTTTGGTCACCACAACTCAGGAAGGACATACATGCCATAGAGAGGGTTCAGCGCAGGGTTACTAGATTGATTCCGGGCCGAGCTAGACTCAGCTGTGAGAAGCGGCTGAAGGAGACAGGGCTTTATTCATTAGATAGGAGACGGTTACGAGGAGATCTGATAGAGATGTTTAAGATAATGAAAGGTATTGATAAAATAAGTGCAGATTAATTATTCAACAGACTAGACAGTAATAGAACCAGGGCCCGTAGCCTGAGTGTAAAGAAGAGGAGAGTTAAGACGATAGTAGGGTTGGGGACTTTCACTCAGAGTGGTTAATGCATGGAATGGTCTCCCTGGAAAGGTAGTGGCAGCAGAAAAAGCAGATAAGTTTAAATTAGAATTAGATAGGTACCTAGATGTTATGGAGATGGAGGGGTGTAGGGATGTTGACAGGACTTTTAGGGAGTTTGAGCATTGATGGGTGATTGTGTGCATGTGTACGGAGTGCTGTCTGTGAGGGTCTCATCAAGGGGTGGTGTGTGTGGTCGATGGTGTGTGTGTGTTTCACAGAAGAAGTGCCTTCGTCCACTCCCCCCCCCCACACCCTCCCTTCCCTTCAAACAAAAAAAATCACACAAAACACAAAAAAATAGAACATTTTGCGTTTTCCTTTTTCTGTATAAATTGGTCAGGTGTTGATGTGGTGCAGGCATGATGGGCCGAATGGCCTCCTCCTGCATCTAATTCCTTGTGTATTCTTGTGTTTCACAAGTGCAACTCCCCCTCATGGATGAAGGCAAAACGAAACAAAGAATCCTCGTAATTAAGTTCCAAGTTCTTCCTCCAAGAGTGTCAGGAAGGGCATAGTGCTGTACATCATGTAACGCAGTTAAGGTTTGCTGTTATTGAATAGAAGAGAAAATGGTACTGATCCGTTGGGCTGCCAGTGTTGCTGAAAATTGCGTATCTCGTGTTCCGAGCCGTCGGACATTGGCCTGTTCCAGCTGTCGGACATAAACCATGTGACCATGAGTAATATTGTTGTTTTTTTAAAACTCAAAACTTTTTTATCGCCAATTTTACAATACAGATCGGACTAGTATTCTCCTGACTTCATCATCATTCTTGGTTCGTCGACGGACACCACACACACCCTACGAAGAGGTATGGGACATAATTTTATTAACACCAACACAACAAGCCTCGACGTGCATCCATCTGATGTTCTCTCTGCACCCTCATCACCACCAGGCCACTTACTCTCACTTCTGCACCCAGTTATTGACAGGTTGGAGGTGGGATTGTCTGCCACTGCAGGCCTCGTGCGTTCCCCTCGCTCTATCAGCTATTACAGTCGTTCTCGAGCCAGACCGCTTGGTCTAACCCTAACACTGCTTGGTAGAGATGTGCTCTGATTAGCTAAGCTGGAATTGATGGATCCACAGCAAATTTAAACTGAACGATACAAAATATGGTCCAAAATGGAGATCTACGATAATTGGCGACATTGGTCGTACTCATTTCCTTTTGACCCTCGCCAAAGGAGAGGGTATTGCATTTGGGTCCATTTGTTTGTTTGTCTGTTTTTTACTTGCAAAATCGAAGATTTTTCAAGTAAGTATATTGGTCTGTCGATTTTGCTATTCTATCTGTCAGTCTGCTTGTTGGGTCGCCAAAATAGTTGACCTTTATTGTCAGTAATTCTGTCTGTTTGTTTGGATGTTTGTTCGTTTGTCATCAGCATAATTGGTAGTAAACCTGGGCGGATTTTGACCAAACTCGGGTGGTAGGTACATCTTATGACCTCGTGCTTTGGAAATTGTGATCGTTGCTAGGGACGCTTTGGTTCCCTAGCAACAGCCGAAAAACCTTCAAAATCGCTACCGTTCACGCGAAATCAATTCCGAAAGCCATTATCCCACATAGGCTTATGAAATTTGGCATGCATCATCTACAGGTGATGCTCTACCAAATATATTCCGGTTTTTGTGATATATGGAATACTTTACCCACAGTGCCCCCTACAAATGGGGTATGCCCGAAAATTGGCGAAAATTGAAGGCCCCCTAGCGACAAATGAATGCATCGATCCAAATGAAACTTTGCAAGTTCATAGCACGCAATAAGTACTACAACTTTGCCTCAGGACATATTGACTGATTTCGCTTAGGTCAGGGGTCAAATGGCAAAAATCGATAATATGCGAGAGCTGGAGGTGCCTTCGCGCCAAATGCTACTCCTCCAAGGGTTATGGTCAGATGGTCATGAAAATTCACACTTATCGTCTGGAATGCATTGTGCACAAACAATCGAGCCGGATTTTCGATTTAGATCTTTGTTCACCCACAGCACCCCCTCAAAGTTTGGGATTTCTCATATCAAACCGCATTTTCGGTACTTTTCATTCAAATGGATACCGAGTAGTTATCAGTAGATGGAACCCGATGAGATTTGGTATGCATAATCTTAAGGTGATTCTCTATCCGCTATATGACATCCATTTTTTTCTATATCTTATAGTTTCCAAATGGTAACCCTCTCAACTTGGGTGTCCGAGGGCCATTGAGCATTCCCGCTGAAAATTCAAAGTACACTAGCTCCAAGACGGTTGAACGGAATTGAATGAATCTTTACATGCTTATAGACCGTAATGAGTACGACAACTTTGCTCATTTGCATAATGACCTATCTCGAGTAGGTCAAGGGTCAAAGGTCAATAAGTGCATTTTTCGGGCAAAATTACCATTCAAGGCACCCTTGCTCCTACACGGATTAACCGATACGAATGAAAGTTCATAGGTACATAGTACTCAATGAGTACTACAACTTTGCTTCAAGACATATTGACATATCTCGGCTAGGTCAGGGGTCAAAGGTCAATAAGTGCATTTTTCTGGCAAAATTACCATTCAAGGCACCCTTGCTCCTACACGGATTAACCGATATGAATGAAAGTTCATAGATACATAGTACTCAATGAGTACTACAACTTTGCTTCAGGACATATTGACATATCTCGGCTAGGTCAGGGGTCAAAGGTCAATGAGTGCATTTTTCGGGCAAAATGATCATTCAAATCCCCCTTGCTCCTACATGGGTTAACCGATACTAATGAAAGTTCATAGGTACAGAGTACTCGATGGGTCCTACAACTTTGCTTCAGGACATGACCTATCTCGGCGAAGTCAGGGGTCAAAGGTCAATGAGTGCGTTGTTCGTGCAAAATGATCATTCAAAGCCCCCTTGCTCATACACGGGTTAATCGATTCGATTGCAATTTCGTAAGTACTTAGTACTAGATTAACTCAGATCAGGGGTTAAAGGTCATCGGATGCTCAGCGACCCATGGCCGCCTACCGGCTTGTCTGTCTGTTTGTCTGTCTCTTTATCGCCTACAGGTCACAATTCTAAACTGATCGTCATGAAACTTTACCAAGTTGTAGAGAGGGAGTGTCAACTGAGAAGCCTATTGATTTTGAGGTCAAAGGTCATCTTGAGGTCAAATTTCTGAAATTGTGAATTTTTCATCCAATTGACTTGAAATTGACTGTCAGGTCAGGTTCGATCTGTGACCTGCTACAGGTACCATGTAAACCTGTACTAACCTGTTCCATGGTCGGGTTGTCGGCGACTAAACCGCCTCCCCCACCAGGTTTTCTGGTGAGGAGGGTGTTTGGATATGGACACCCAGCAGGATTAAAAACAAAACCTGTCAAAGGGCGGAGGAGCTCCTTGTGAGCCAACGGCCATCCATATCTAGTGCCCAACTGTGTCTGCGGACGTCCTCCTGCAGTTGGGTCACTTCTTATTAGGAGGTTGGTGGCAGGATTTGCACTCCGGCCACCGTAAAACCCTTCATTCCGCAAAACGCAAAAACGCAAAAAAATCTGAAAACCCACTCCGTGGGAGTACCTCCTGTGCAGCTTCCCTTCGCAGGGCAGCTCACCGGATGACGGGATTGGGGCAAAGCCTTCGGGACCCCCAATCTTTGAAAGGAGGGAAACCACGGGGTAACATCCCTGGGTCAGATTGCGGGAGAGTGTGTCGGAGTGGTGCTGAGGTGTCGTCCACCAGACGGCGGTCTCCTTGGGTTAACCTGAGGCGGTCCCTTCGGGTGGGTGCCTGGAATGTCCTATCCCTAAGAGAGGATGATCACCTGTCTCTGTTATCATCTGAGCTCAAGCGTTTGGACATCGGGATTGCAGCTCTCTCTGAGGTTCGGAGACCGGATTGCGGCGAGATAATGGTGGGTGGTTACACCTACTATTGGTCTGGTCGCTCTGATGGTTACCATACCCAAGGAGTTGCTGTAGCTGTGTCCAATAAGCTGACCCCAATGATAATTGAGGTAACACCGGTCAACGAGCGTATTATGAGATTAAGGATTCGTCACTCCTTAGGTGTCATTTCCCTGGTCTCTGTTTATGCTCCGACTGAGGCAAGTGATCTTACCGTGAAGGATGCATTCTACGCCACACTCGAGTCTGTGGTTGATCAGTGCCCCAGACGAGATACACTTCTAGTCTTGGGGGATTTCAATGCATCGACTGGAACTGATAGGGACGGTTATGAGGTGTGTGTTGGTCCCCATGGGTCAGGAACTATGAACCAGAATAGCACTAAGTTCCTTGACTCTGCAAGAAGTCATGGACTTAGGGTGGCTGGTTCATGGTTTCAGCGCCCACAAGCTCATCGCTGGACTTGGTATTCCAACGCTGGCGGTGCGGCAAAGGAGATTGACCATGTCCTCATTGACGGTCGTTGGAGGATGATCCAGAACTGCAGGGTCTACCGGAGTGCTCAGTTCCTCAATACTGACCACAGGCTTGTTGTAGCAACTCTAAAGCTGCACCTTAAATCCTGGAGAATGGTACCATCCCAGCCGAGGCTGGATGTTGCCAAGCTCAGGGATGAGAGAGTAGCTAAGGAGTTTGCGAACAGGCTGAGTGGACACTTGGGGGGTCTGGGTGCTTTGGGGGGTCCTGAAGAGTTGTGGAGCGCCTTCAAGACCACCGTCCTTGATGTTGCCGGTGGATGCCTTGGAGCTCACCGCAGGGCAAAGAAGAATTTTGTCTCTCAAGGGACACTGGATACCATTGACCAGAGTCGCAGGGCCAGGCTGAATGGCAGAGCTGAGCTGTTCAGGGAGCTGAGGCGTAAAACTGTACGTGCACTGAGGGTGGACAAGGAGGCCTATGTGCGAGGAATCTGTGAGGGGGTAGAGCATCACCTGTGGACAGGTGATTCTCATCCCGCTTACAGGGGAATTCGCGCATTACGTTCATCCAAGCCCATCCCTCGGAGCACTACAGTTCGAGCAGAGAGTGGTAGGCTCTTGACAGAGGAGTCTGAAGTGAAGGCCCGCTGGGCCGGTTACTTTGAGCGGTTGTACCAGGCTGATCCCCCAACTGTCGAGTTGGACGTCAAGGGTGTTACAATCCCTGTTGCTGAACCTCCAATCAACTGTGGTCCACCCACGCTTGTGGAAACACGGGCTGCGGTGAACCAGTTGAAACGGGGCAAAGCTCCAGGGATCTGTGGCATCCATGCCGAACTTCTCAAGGCTGGTGGAAATGCTGCACTCGTGTCGTTGCATGCAGTTTTGTGCTCTGCCTGGAACACAGGCATCATCCCAACTGACTGGAAGAGGGGCCTTGTTGTCCCTCTCTGGAAAGGGAAGGGTGATCGCCAAGACTGCAACAACTACCGAGGGGTGACGCTGCTCTCAGTGCCGGGCAAGGTCTTTGCTCGGATAATTCTCGATATGGTTCGCCACCATCTGCTTGAGCACCAGCGTCCAGAGCAGTCAGGCTTTACACCAAAGAGGTCAACGATTGACCGTATCCTTGCACTTCGTGTCCTCACCGAACGCAGACGAGAGTTTCGGCAGGGGCTGCTTGCAGCGTATGTTGATCTCTGTAAAGCGTTCGATTCAGTGAATCGGGATGTCCTCTAGAGGATTCTTGGTCTTCGTGGGGTGCCACCAAAACTGATCGATCTGATGTCTAAACTCTACTCTGGTACTGAGAGTGCTGTGAAGTGTGGTGGTGCCATCTCTGACTTATTTCCAGTTGTTACTGGAGTTCGTCAGGGATGTGTACTTGCCCCCACACTTTTCAGCACTTGTATGGACTGGATTCTAGGGAGGATGTCGGAGAGATCAAGTTGCGGTGCGTCATTTGGGAATGTCAAGATCTCGGACCTTGACTTTGCAGATGATGCAGTCATCTTTGCGGAGACTTTAGACATCCTCTTGGGGGCCCTCGAGGTGCTGAATGAGGAGTCGGAGCCGTTGGGATTACGGGTTTCTTGGGTCAAAACTAAGATCCAGGCTTTCGGTGACATCTTGGATGCTGCTGTCCTGTCTGTGTCTGTTTGTGGTGAGGATGTTGAGGTCGTGGAGAGATTCACTTACCTTGGCAGTGATATTCATGTCTCTGCTGGCTGCGAGTCAGAGGTCAATAGATGTCTGGGTCGGGCCTGGGGAGTCATGGATTCACTGGATCATGGGGTGTGGCGCTGCCAGTACCTGTGCGGGAGGACGAAAGTCCGAGTCTTCAGGTCCTTGGTACTTCCAGTCTTGCTCTATGGGTGCGAGACTTGGACTCTGACCAAGGATCTGAGACGGAGACTTAATTCCTTTGGTACCAGGTCTCTTCGGAGAATCCTTGGCTATCGCTGGTCGGATTTTGTGTCCAACGAGCGGTTGCTGAGAGAGACTCGGATGAGATTTGTTACCTGCATAGTCCGTGAGCGTCAGTTGCGGCTGTATGGACATGTGGCTCGTTTTCCTGACTCTGATCCTGCTCACCAGATTCTCTCAGCGAGGGAGTCTCATGAGTGGAGGAGGCCAGTGGGTCGACCACGTGCCTCATGGTTGCAACAGGTTGACCATCATCTCAAGGAGATGGTGATGGGCCTGGCATCTGCCTGGGGGATGGACAGACGGAGGCCCCTGGAGTACCGGCGGAAAGTGGACGCAGCGACGTGCTGTTCTGGCACATGCTCCCATACCTGACCTGACCTGACTTGAAAGTTGAACACGATTTGTGTCGTCCATCACTGACTTGCGAAAGCAACTGTGTTTGAGGTTAAAAGGTCAAAGGTCAACTAAGGTCAAATTTCTAAAATCATCAATTTCAATCTGAAAAATAATCAATTTTCATCTGATTGACCTGAACTTTGATTAAGATTATGAATTTTTATCTTCATGAAATGGATAGTTTCATGTATCCATGGCAACCTTTGGAGAGGGGGTAGATCTTGCAAGTATCATGCCCTGCACAATGTCCTTGTCTTGTTTGTTTGTTTGTTCGCACAGAACTTTTGTGTTTTTCTCCTCAGCCACTTGTCGGATTGAGATGAAATTTTCCCCATTGGTGTATCTACTAATGTAGAATGTTCTAATGATAATTATGATGTCATAGGTCACGTGGTGTGGCAGCCATATTGGAAAAACAGACAAAACTTTGGACCGCTGTATCTCTGCAACTACACCAACGAAAAAATTGAAACTTGGTACATAGCAAGTACTCCTCATGGCGAATGAGTTTGATTTTTATGACGTCATAGGTGCCCTCGATATGACGTCATAATTGCACATGTAGAACACCACATTCGATCAGTATGAAAAATGTTGAGGGTCATCTAGGGATAAAATAGTCCACAAAAAAAAATTAATTATGTCATCGGTCACGTGATTTGGCAGCTATATTGTTTGTTTGTTTTTTAACCTTCAAATATCTTCCTTCGCTGAAGTGGCTGAACAAATCGAGGCGAAACATTACATGTTTGACCGCCTGTCCATGAGGAACAACAGGGTCACACATATGACATTATAGGTCACATGGTTGGCAGTCATTATTAGATTTACCCTAAAACCTACAAAAATACACCACTCAAAAGAAGTCCTGGTGAGAGTCTGCAATCTCTGATTGCTCTTTTTCTTGTTGGATTTGTCTCAATGAACGACGTTTGTAACAGTACCATTTCTTTTCTTTTTTTTAAATCTCTCTCGAATCGCTCTCAACTCGACACGCCTGCATTTCAGGGAATTTATGACTGAACGGTACTTTATGGCACTTGTCGAAGATCCAAATGACTCTTTGGACATTTTTGTCAAGTCATTGTGGGTTAATGTTAATTGCATCCATCTTGAGGAGATTTTAGATGCGATCGATCATCAGGGTTCATGTTACCTACATTCTTCCCTTTCATGATGACATTCCATAATATTGTATGCCTGGTGTTGGCTTAATGGTTTGGGTGGTAGGCTTGGGATCCCAGGGGATCCCAGGGTCCTGAGTTCAAATCCTGCTTGGCTGTTGAACTAATACCAGGGGTGGTTGACTCAGCCTGTCATCCTTCTCAGGTTGGCAAAATGAGTACCAGCTTGCTGGGATGATTGAGCCATTCAAGTATTCTATGTTGGAGTGGTGACCTGTCCAGGATTGTGCCCAATAGCTCAAGAGACTGCTTCAGCAGTACTGATGCTCTGCACAAAGTATGGTCCAAATGGATGAATGGATTCCACGATATTGAATTTACGGGTGGTTGAAACCATCTTTGTCAGTCCACACTCTCTCAAACAACTCATTGGAGCTCTTTTCCTCTGGTCTCTCTGAGACTGTGCTCTCAATATTTTTACTGTGTTGATGAAATGCACAGTTATGCAAATCAGACAATATTTGTGCAATTCTCAGAATTGGAAAGGGCTTGCCATGGCTTTAGTATAGGGCAGCATTTGTTATAGGATAGCATACATTATGCAGATGCTATTTCCAGGCGTGACACCAGTCTGTGAGCTGACCCTTTTAACAACACATTGGTACGTGCAAGTAGTGCTCAGATCATCCTGAGAGCTCATGCCTAAGTTCAGATGATTTACCTACGGAGCACTTTCCATGATGAACTAAAGCAGCACTCGATAGAGCGCATACCTTCGCCAGGCTGAACAGTTCACGTTTTGAATCCCACTGATAGGCCGGACTGGTGTTGGCTAAATGGATATGGTGGTGGACTTGGGATTCTAAGGTCCTGAGTTTAAATCCCGCTCTGTCATTGAATTAATACCAGGTGGGGTTGACTCAGCATGTCATCCTTCTGAGGTCGGTAAAATGAGTACCAGCTTGCTTGGATGATTGAACCATTTGAGTATCCTGCGTTGGAATGGTGACCCATCCAGAATTAAGCCAAATAGCCCAGGAGACTGCTTTGGCAACATCGATGCTCTATACCAGTGGTTCTTAACCTTTTCAGAAGCGCCGAACCCTAACAAAAACCTCCGTACACTCGCCGAACCCCTCAAATTTGACCAAAAATTTCAATTTTAATCAATACAAAAATGAAAAAGAAATTGCATCAAAATTCAAGAGTATATTTGTATAATAAGAAGAATAAATTCAATTTTAATTAATACAAAAATAAAAATCTAATTGCATCAAAATTCAAAAGTATATTTGGATAATAAAAAGAATTGGATCTTAATGCGATTTTTGTTCTTGTTGTTTTTGAGCCGATCTGGGAAATGCGTGGCTTTGTTTTGGCAAGGGCCACCCTCGTATCACTTTCACATGCAAGTCTGCTCCTTTTCTTTGTTTTAATGTCCAGCAGTTTCGAAAATGCATGCGATGAGAGGATACCCTTCCATTTGGTGGACCCAAAACGTTGAGAGCGTTGTTGTGCCGAAGAGTTGTTGTTGAGTCTGGCTCTGCTGAAGTTCGATGAGGTCGTCGAGGTATTGATCGTTGACATCTGCCATTGCAACGCCGAAAGTAAATGGCTGTCTCACCCATGCTGGGTGTTGTGCTTGGTCAGAGAAATATCCATCGAATGACTTTCCCAGCTCATCCAAGTGCATGGCAATCGCTTGCTTCGGTTCCCTTGGTATAGCAGTGCCTCCAACTTCAGAATCATCTTCAATTCCGCTCACGCACTCGTCCAGTAGCGGAAAGTTCGCGAAGTTGTCCTTCGCTGTTCGCCGCCTCCACAACGGTAACTTCTTTCGAAAAGCGCTCAGCTTTTCTTCAGCTTTGATGACATTCACTCCACCCGCCCTGCATCTGGCAATTGAGATGGTTGAGTGCGTCGAAGATGTCAGCCATGTACGTCAAGGCTAGGATGAACTTTGATTCTTCGAAATGAGTTGCATGGCGATGCTGGTGCTGAAACAGGGCTAATTCTACACGCAAGGCAAAAACACGCCTTGGTACCTTCCCTCGTGATAACCACCGAACGTCAGAGTGGTATAGAAGGACTTCGAATTCAGAGCCGATTTCATTGCACAGCTCTTTGAAGATGCGATGATTCAGAGCACTGCTTCGCACGTAATTCTCAGCTTCAACGACGATTTTCAGAACATCGGCCAGTTCTGGAGTCAGAGTTTTTGATGCCAGCGCGTGTCTGTGCAGGACACAATGCGTGACGATGACGTGCGGTGCATCGGTCTTCACCAGCGCTCCAAAACCGGAGTTGCGCCCCAGCATGGCTGGAGCCCCGTCCGAGCAAACTGCAGACACCATGTTCCACGAAAGACCGTTGCTTCTGAAGAAGTCGTCCACAAGTTTCTTCACGTCAGCTGCTTTAGTCGTTGTTGTGAGAGGCTTGCAGAACAGAACCTCTTCCGTGATGTCGTCTCCCTTGACATAACGCACAAATACGATGAGCTGGCTCAAATTAGAAACGTCAGTGGTCTCGTCGAGTTGAAGCCTGAATTTTGTTGGATTCGCGACTAAATTTGCAACTACCTGGGCGAGGATATCATCGCTCATGTCGTCGATTCTGCTGCTGATGGTGTCATTTGAGAGTGGGAACAAGAGACAACTTTTCTTCAGCAGCTTTTCCAAGCATGATGTTGGCCATCTTCAATGCTGCCGGTTTGATGAGTGTTTCGCCAATGGTGTGTGGTTTGCCCTGTTTTGCCATTAGATCCGCAACTTCATACGAGGCGCTGAGGATCGGTTTGTCAATTGGAATGAAGTTGTGAGCGGGCAAAGTAGCCCTTACGTCGAATCGAGCTCTTTGGAATTTGAATTCATCGAGCGTTGCGTCCTTGTCCTGTCCCTCGCCGTGTAATTTTATGAAGTGTTCCCGTAATTTCGCTGGTACAAGGCTGGAATTGCTCAACTTCACATAGCAAAGCATGCATTGAGGATGCAGAGTTCCGTTCTGCTCCGTGGTATCCGTGAACCCGTACCGCACGTAATCCTCCGACCATTTCCTTTTCTTATTTGACATCCTGATCCTGAAAAAAGAAAAGAAACAAAATTAAGTTAGACTGAAAGCAAATTATAGCAAAATTGCAATGCGTTTCGGAGGGCTTTCACCGAACCCCTGAGACTGGCTCACCGAACCCCTGGGGTTTGGTCGAACCCAAGTTTAGAACCACTGCTCTATGCAGAGTATGGTCCCAATGGATGGAAGGAAGGATGGATCGGCTGGAACTGGATTTGCACCTGAACCAAAATCTAATTGGCTTGTTCTTGTCACCGAACCAACTCATCCACCATGTTTCCTCCGAATCCGTCCATAACTTTTTGACATATCGCATTATATATCGCTTTTAGCCCCCATCACTTAATGATGAAAAATCACTTTTCCGATAAAAAATATCAATCGGATAAAATAAAAATTAATGCATTCGAATCTTTAGCAAAATCCAATCAATTCTTCCTTGTCACACATCCAACCTGTCCTCCAACTTTTATCCAAATCCATTCATAACCTTTTGAGATATCCTCCTCCCAGGCAAGCAAACAGACAAACAGACAGACAGGGCTGGAAACATAACCTCTGTTCGGTGGTGGAGGTAAAGAAATATTAAAACCCTGAAAATGTCAGGCATCCATCACGGCATGACCTTCAGTATCATGGGCACCGCACTCTCTGAGAATGTTACGTAGTATCCAATGATGACGTAGTTTCACGATATATGGAAGCAGAAGTCTCATTGTGCATGTTTAATTCAACGCAAGATAGCTGGCATGGTGAACCTCTAAAGTGTAACTTTAACACGGAGTCGATCTGGAGTCGAATGTATCATTACGGAGCAGTAACTGCCTATCATTGAGCATTCTACTGAGCAGAAGGGTCCATTATATGTCCTTTATGACACGAAATTATTTAATTACATACCTTTCCCCCATGCCTTGTTCAAATCCCTCCCCGCTTCTTTGCCATTTCTTAATCCCCCACCACCCACACTCCGCTTGTCCCCCAACCCTTAACGCCAACACTCATCATCCAAGAGGATATGAGTTTAATAAAACGTGAGCAGATGTGGCCACTTTTTGCCACCAGCGTGCTCCGCTCTGCCTCCTGTTCTCATCCCATGTGGTTTGAGTTCCGTTCAACCATTCTTTATGGTATATATGACGTCATTATCCTATCCGGGTGTCTATTTTGCGTTATGCGTGGAAAATGGTCCGATTGGTTATCTTCTTTTTTTTTTCCTAATGAGCAATAACTGCATCAAGAACAATTTCCTGGTGAGGAAAAGAAATGTTATACACTCGCATATCTTTCTAACCCCTTGCTCTTCCAGCTAAAGAAATCTGCATAAAGCAACTAAATGAAGCTTTCTTTAGTTGGAAGTGCAAGAGGGTTGATTATAAAGAGCCTAAGCACCTGAGGATGATTAGGTGAGAGTCATTTGGTTGGTCCCTCCAATTTTGGGTGATTAGAGCATCTGCTCTGAGTCTAGGAGGTCCGTGGTGCAAACCCAGGCTGAGTCACACCCAAGACTTTGAAAATGGTACGTGCTGCTTCGTTGCTTGATGCACAGCATTTAAAAGATCTCTATGTAGACATACTCTATCTCGAGATTTCAACACATCTGGCATCCCACTTTGTTCTCCAAACTGTCTGCCCCATCAAAGGCCACTGACTCACTGACTTCCTCTACTCTTGTAGCCAACGTGTGGCTGTCAACAGAATCCTTTCATGTTCTCTCCCTGTCAAAGATGGAGTGTCCCAAGGCAGTATTCTAGGCCTAGTCCTATTCCTGATCATCATCAATGATCTCTTTGACCCTCTGTAAAATCCACCTTGTGCCGTGACATCCCTCATCCTTCAGACAGGCGGGATGCAGTCTCTTCCCTCTCTTCAAACCATGACAAAATCACAAGCTGATCAAACACTTAGACTATGTCTTTCAATCCTGACAAAGCTCATACTCATACTCTCACTATCTCTCTCCAAAAGCACCATCTGGCAAACTATCCTACCTACTTTCTTAACAATCCTCTTGAGGAAACAGTGGGGTCACTCAAACTCCTGGGTCTCACTCTCAGCCATGGTCTTTCTTGGGCAAACCACATATCAAAGTTGGCCTCCAAAGCCAGTTGTTGACCGAGCATCCTCCATCGTACAAAGTCCTTCCTTGACACACCTGAACACCCATACACATACAAGTCCTTCATCCACAGTTTTATGGAGTAAGTACTACCATGAAAACAAACAGGAGTAAGTGCTGCCATAAGTACTGCCACAGTTTGATGCCATGAAAACAAGGCCTTCAAGATCATTGGAATCTCCTGTGCTGAAGCTGAGTCTATGGGCCTATCACTTTCCCATCACAGACAGGTCTGTTGTCTCTTTGTCTTCCACTGCTTCCTCTCTGGTCTTGCACCCTCTGGTTTTTCCATGCTTTGTCCTCCACAGGTTTCTGCAGGCACACGTGGGCCACCATCAACACCCTTCTTGTGAAACTACCTAAATCCATAATCGCCGCGAAGCTCCACTCATTTGTTCCTCTTTTGGTCTGCCTGTGGAACCAACTTATGCATTCTCTTCAATCACATTATTCCCTCCAAGTTTTCAAGACAGCTGTTCACCACCCTCTCAAATCATCCCCCATTCAAAGGCATGATCTTTTCTACCCCCCGTCGTCACCCCAAATAGCCACAAATAACCAGGGGATGGTGATCACGATGGTGGGAATGACAGTGGGGTTGGGGGCGGGGGGGGGGCGGAGGGAATATAAAATAAAAAAATAATTATATACAAGAGATGACAAAACTGATGGCGTCACACACCGGACTCAAGCACAGACGGGGATGGGAACGTGAACTGGGTAGGCCTTAGCAATGGCTGGAAAGTATGAGAGTGATCAAGGTTAATGTGAACTTTTAATTAGAATGCGTAGAAACTGGAATGGCACTCGGTGGAGCACATACCTTCACTGGGCTGAACAGTTTACAATTTGTATCCCACTTCTTGGCTGGATCTACATCCGGATCATTTGTCCTTGTCACACACCAAAATCTAATCAGCTTGTTCTTGTCACTTACCGACCCAACTCACCCACCAAGTTTCATCTCAATCCGTCCACAACTTTTTCAGATATCGTGTTGTATCTATCGTTTTTGGCCCCATCACTCAATAGTGAAGGATCACTTAAATCTTCTCGGATCTGGATTCGAATCTTCACCAAAATCTAATCAATTTGTCGTCGTCACACACCCAACCCATCCACCAAATTTCGTCCGAATCCGTCCACAACTTTTTGAGATACGGTATTGTGCCCACAGACAGATAAACAGACAAGCCGGCAGGCGGCGATGGTTCGCCGAGCAGGACTGTTAGTATTGCGACACTTTGACCGCTGGCCTAGTGGAGATAGGTCATTTTGCAAATGAGTAAACTTGTACTACTCATCGGGGAGTATTCACGTGCAAAAATTTGTTTGGATCGGTTGAGCCGTTTTGCCGGTAGGGGGACTTGAATAGACATTTTGACCGAAAAATGCACTTATTGACCTTTGACCCCTGTACTAATCGAGATAGGTCATTATGCATATGAGCAAAGTTGTAGTACTCATTACGGTCTATAAGCATGTAAAGTTTCATTCCATTCGGTTCAATCTTTCTTGGAGCTAGTGTACTTTGAAGTTTCAGCAGGAATGCTCAATGGCCCTCGGACACCCAAGTTGAGAGGGTTACCATTTGGAAACTATAAGATATAGAAAAAAATGGATGTCATATAGCGGATAGAGAATCACCTTAAGATTATGCATACCAAATCTCATTCAATTCCATCTACTGTTAACTACTCGGTATCCATTTGAATGAAAAGTACCGAAAATGCGGTTTGAAATCGGAAATCCCCAAAGTTCAAGGGGGTGCTGTGGGTGAACAAAGATCTAAATCGAAAATCTGGCTCGGTCCTTTGTGCACAATGTATTCCAGACGATTAGTGTGAATTTTCATGACCATCCGACCATAACCCTCGGAGGAGTAGCATTTGGCGCGAAGGCACCTCCAGCTTTCGCATGTTATCGATTTTTGCACTAATTGACCTTTGACCTCTGACCTAAGCGAAATCGGTCAATATGTCCTGAGGCAAAGTTGTAGTACTCATTGAGTACCATGAACTTGCAAAGTTTCAATCGTATCGATGCACTCACCTGGTCGCTAGGGGGCCTTCAATTTTTGCCAATTTTCACGCATACCCTAATTGTAGGGGGCGCTGTGGGTAAAGTATTCCATATATCAGAAAAACCAGAATATATTTGATAGAGCATTACCTGTAGATCATTCGTGCCAAATTTCATAACCCTACGTGGGATAATGGCTTTCGAAATTGATTTCGCGTGAACGGTACCGATTTTGAAGGTTTTTCGGTTGTTGCTAGGGAACCAAAGCGTCCCTAGCAACCATCACAATTTACAAAGCACTCGGTCATAAGATGTACCTACCACCTGAGTGTGGTCAAAATCTTCCCACGTTTACTACCAATTATGCTGATGACAAACGAAGAAACAAACAGACAGAATTACTGACAATAAGGGTCACCTATTTCGGCAACCCAACAGAAAGGGATGTAAACACAAACTCTGTCTACCTCCAGTGGTGGAGGCAATAAAACTTCAAAGGTGAAATTTTGTGTAATTATATTGTTTACCATGAGCAATATATTAGCCCCCCCACCCCGTTGGACTTAATCTGAAATGGGGGCTACGGATTTGGTCTCATCCGCATGTGCGTGTGTTCGTCCACAGCCATATATCGGACATGTTTGGACCAATTTTGTTCAAACCTAGCACAAAGACAATACATAATGGTATTCAAATGCTGATATGCATGTCATTTGTCTTCGACATCAGATCCAAGATGGCCGACTGGCAGCCATTTCGTTACTTAAACGTGTCCCCAACCATTTCTCAGACATGCATGGTTCGATTTTGCTCAAACTTCGCACAACCACAGTACATGACAGCATACACGTGCACCTCACTTTATTCTGTGATCTGATCAAAGATGGCTGACTGGTAGACTGATGGCCATTCTAGTTGTAAAAAAAAAAAACCCCGTTATTACGTCCTCAACCATTTCTTGGAAATGCATTTACCGATCTTTTTCAATTTTTGTCATGGAAATTTCATGGAAATTAAAAAAAATAAATTCTGATTACTCTTTTCAAATTCACTCCACCCACCTTTAAGTACAGTTTACAAAAAATGATCATACAGCATTTTCAATTGAATGATAATTTTTCTCTTGTCTACATTTATAGAATTTCTTTCATACATAAATGATTAATATTAAATGTTAAGCTGTTTGTATAATTCAGTGTTTCTCCCCCAAAATATATGAATGAACATTGAATCCCTTCTGTGCAAAATTTGAATTCCCAATTGAAATTTGGAATTGATGTTTGTGTTTCACTTCGTTGTTTAAATGGTCCAGCGAGTTGAAAATGGCCGTGAATGGTGAGCGATCTTGAGCATTGTCATTTACAACCAACTGCTATCGCTCAAGCAAACATTAAGTGTGTCGAGCGGATAATTTTGGAGGATTTCTGGATTGCTATCCGTGAAATTGCAGATTAATTAAATGCCACTGTTGGAAGTGTGAAAACAATGATTCATTCTCACTTGAAATTCAATAAGGTCAGCGCAAGACTGGCTACCAAAGGACCTCATGTTTGATCAAAAGGCCACTCGTGCGTCCATTTAAACAGAGCTTCTGGAACGTCACAGAGAGAAAAAGAAGAAGAAAATTGTGTGCTCACACTTGTTGTATCATTTCACACCAGAGTCAAAGTGAGCCAGCATGGAGTGGAGACATTTTTGGTTACCATTCATGGTTCAGCCAGAAAGTTTATGTCAATGGCGTTTTGGGTAAGTGTGAGGGTGGGTGGGGGGCTTAACAGTTTAATTCAGGAGGAATTTAATGAATGTAGGAAGACCTTCAGTCAGTGCACACTGCTATGCAATTAAAGACAGACAACGGCCAGATATGCTCTTAGTCTGTGACTTTACTGCACTGCAATGCTTGTCCTCATACAGGAAGTGTACTCTAGTGGAGATGGGTTTGGATTTCCTGAATAATTCCCCATGCAATCCAGACTTGTCATCGAGACTGGCAGGATTGCGTATGGGTATGTACACTCGCTGCTGAACTGCCGAGCCTTGTTTTGAATCTCGACCCAGCGATAAACTATCATCCTGGTGTTTTGCATGCAGTGTGAAGTATCAGCGTGTTCTCCGTCCATTGAGAGGGCTTTAAGCCTTCTGTCAGCGCTGGTCGTTGGCAGAGGTTAGAGATTCCACGGTGTCCTTCGCAAAGAGGAGGCGAGATATCTCCGAATCTGAACTCTGAACGAATCACAAATTCCTGCACCTTCAGCCAAACATGATGCCTGGCCAGTCGATTTGTGAAATACTTCGGCCAAAAATCGTTCGCCGCTCATCCGACAAGAGGGTGCGAATAATTGGGACCGTGAAACAGTACTAGTAGTAGAAGCAGTAATAGTCACTTCAGACTTGTAAACTTGTGATTTTCGTTTCTTTACACCACTCGAGGAATATCTGGGTAGCATTAAATTTACAAAGTATGATGTTAAAGCACCTGTCCTGAAATGGCTCTCAATGATTTCTAACATAGATGACATCAAGACGCTACCTCATCAATGGGCCAAGTGTATGTGTGTAGCAAGGGGGTCCCTTGGGAAATGGGTGGGATTTCATCAACCTCCCCATACCGATTGAATCTTTTTTTGGACAATACAAAGTCCACATGAACCTTGAAATGTTTTCGTACACTGAAAAAGACTAAATCTGTGCTGAGTTTCACGAGTGTGAGACCATTCCTTTATGGTTGGAGGAAAAAGTTTTGGCAAACTTGTCTTTACCAAAAGTTTGCAAACACGAACCTGTGCAGACTTGGACTCAGTTGAACGTGAACTTGGTGTACGTCAAATATCTTCTGTGTTCACACTATGATATATATATATATATATATATATATATATATATATATATATATATATATATATATATATATATATATATATATATATATATATATATATATATATATATATATATATATATATAAAGAGAAAAGCACACTGAGTCTAAAAGAATAATAAATTTCTTCACCCAAACCCTGACATTTCAGAAGAGCATTACCTTCCTTCGTCAAAGGAAAAAAATTAAACTAACACACATGTAGAGATGTTAACTGTACTTATGTCCAATGTGAATGGCTGCGTGTCATGATTGGGCTGTGAGGGGAACCAATCAGCGTGAGGTTTGGGACGGATTATGTCAATATATAAATTATAAAGAAAGACCCACCCACATCTCTCACCTGTGAATGACTGCTTTCGACATTCGCACGTGGTACATGCTTGGGAGCCTTGTTGGTTTGCATTTCTGTCTGTGCTGTCACTGATGATTCACTAACCAGCGATAAAACCAGTCCAGCAGCTGAGGGGGTGTGCAGCGCTGGGATTCTCCTGTGTGTTCTCTTTGTGAATGTCTTTATAGCTGTGGAGGAACTCTGGGAAGGGTTTGAAACAGCAAAGGGCTTACCTTGGTGGCCTTTCTTGGTTGCTTTATGCAGCTTCATCTACTGGAAGAGCATGGGAGGAGTCGATGTGTTTATATAAATATATATATATATATATATATATATATATATATATATATTGTTATGGTTCTCGGAACCGTATGCATGCAACATACAGTTGTCCCGAGTCAGTTATTTCATTAATATACGTGTAGTTAGGTCCCTACCTTTTGTCTAGAGGGAAGACGAAGGAGTGTGTTGCGATGGGCTATAGTTAGGATTAATAAATCATTTTTCCCTTTTATTTTATTAAATCATTTTCCACTCCATTCCACTTCTAACTCTTCTTAATTTATTTTCTGAGGTGAATTGCCTTGCACCCTCGTCTCGCTTACCATGGCGTACCACCGTCTATCCAGCGACTCGTTTTCTGAGGCAGAATCCCGAAGTTCGCGATGAAAGCAGCATCGGCTTCCTCCTTTCCAAACCCAGACGCGCGGCATGGGCGGGCCAGACCGGTGTCTGGCTGAAACCCCGCCCAGAAGGGCGGACCACATGAAGGCCCGGTCCAATCAGGATGCTCGGATCGGACGATGACGTCGGTTTTGCCATGGCTCCTCTCCGAGCTCCAGGCTGTATAAAGCACAGACCTCCGAGTTGGTCGTTGTCATTGGAATTATGAAGAAGTTGGGGAGGTTGAAGAGAATTGCGAGTTGTTGTGGTCGAAGTCGAAGTTGGAGAGATTGAAGAGAATTGTGAGTTGTTGTGAAAGTGTTCCGGCTGCTTGGTGTACTGTACTGAAATGGGAGATGCTTAGCAGGCAGACACGAGCGGAAGGACAGTCGAGCCGGGCCGTGTTGTACCAGTGCGAGCGCGGGCGTACTCTGCCCGGCGGCTCCCCTTTATTCCGTATTCGGCACACTCACGAGCCGGGCGACTCCAGTATTACTACGACGCCTCAGACGGCGCGCACACCCTATATCCCTTGCAGATACGATAACCACCACGACCACTCCTCCAATCATCACGCCCATCATGCATCATCATCATGCCCCTCCCCGTAGGCCCGCAGACTACACCACACTCCTCCCTCCTAAAAGTATGATTATTAAATGACCACCAATATAAGAAGCATTATAAGGACTTCGGTATAATAATCATGAAAATAAAATGACCAATAGCAAAGTATAATAGCACACCACATCATATAATGTGTCGATGCGAGCGAGTGGAGCAGCAAAGGCCAGGTTCCAAAGACGGAGGTGCACAAAGCACCCACCAAATTCTGACCGCGTTACCGATATGAAGCAGCAAAATGAGAAGCACAGCAGCACTACGCAGCAAAAACGCCCCCAGGCGGCCCATGCTGACATGGCCCTCGCCAAGGTCGTGACGACCTTTCGAGCCAACCTCCCCCGGCACCATCAAACGCCCCCGGCCCACTCCCCCCAGGCAGACCCGACGTAGATAAACACTCCGAGGCCAGAAGCCCGCCGTCTGGAAGCCGTGGCGCCAGCCTTGATCGACCTTGGCCGGGGGCGCTGAACAGCGCCGCCGGCTGTATGCACTTAATGCTCCAAAACAACTCACGCACCACAATCAGTTGAGACGCCAACGCCCGTCCAAACGGCCTTGAGCGAACACAGAGAGCTGCGCTCGCAACCAGAGGTGGGGGTAACGCCGACCAGGGCACCAATCTTGGTCCTGAGTCGACCTCCGAGACCCACACGGCCGCTAGACGGGAGCAACTCCACTTAAACCACACTGCAATCATAGGCTCGTTATAAATCACTACGAACATTATTCGAAGTATTGCAAACTCACTTTTCCGTACAGCGCGCTTTTTTGATAAAATCCCAGCACATGACAAAGCAATTACCTGCGGCCTGGGGCAACTGGAGGCCAATAAACCTTCTTTATTCGCCCCCACATCACATTGATCATAACACCAACTCCATTGACTGATCCCCACCAAATCCACTTTCACACGAGAACTGCTGGCATTTATTTCAACAATGTTAAACCGCATCACTAGAGCAAGGAAAAACATATATGCCCTGAACAACAACCCACAACCCACATCACGAGGCCGTTTCTTGGTTGTCGACTTGATGTTGCGACTCGCGACTCCCTTTAACGCCACGGGCTCACCGCCACCTGTTGAAGCTGCCTGAACAACACTGACGTGCATTGCCTCACGAACCCTGCCGAAGCGTGGGAACGCATCGCGAGAGCTGATACGGCTCTCGCCGCTCCTGGAGCGCACATCACCGCCGCAGGCAGCAACGAACGGCCGCCCCCGCCGCATCGACGCGGCCCCCGCCGCCAGAGCCCCGCCCCCGGCACTCGACGAAGGTCCCGAAGAGAGCACCGGCACACCCGGAGGCACGAACCGGAACCCGTTCCGACCCAAAAGGGTCCGGCTCGCCGGGTCCGGCTCCCGCTCTGGCTCGCCGGCATCGTCATGCCCCGGCTGCAGGCTGATCTCCAGGTCACTGGGGTCCTGCTGCGGTGCCCCTTCGCTCCCGGTGCGACCGTGCTGCGGTGCCCCTTCGCTCCCGGTGCGACCGTGCTGCGGTGCGCGCCCTCGTCCCGCACCACTAGGCGCGCGAGCACCCTGCGGCACTTGTGCCATCGCGCGGACTCCGGGCTGCGCGACCTGCGGCACTTGCGCGGTCACCGCGTGGCCCTCGGGATTAGCCGCCATGCTTCAGCTGGAGCTACTCATTACGTCCTGGCCAGCAATGGCGCGGACATCCGTGAGTGTCTGCTCGACAGATGAAGCAGTCGCGACCGCCGAGTCGAATGTGATGTCGGTCAACCGTAGGATGGCTGCTCGCAGACCAGAAATAAAACGATCTCTGAACCGTGCCGGACGCTCCTCTGTTGTGAATTCGCACGGCACAGCCGAATGCGATGCGCGGCCAGCACGAGTGGACTCAATTCGACACCCGATCCGTGCCTCGCTCACTTCCCCCCCCCTGCCACTGATCTTGTCATCTCCGGATCAATTGCAAGCAGGTT
Source organism: Eptatretus burgeri (assembly GCF_056783735.1). Lineage (NCBI taxonomy): Eukaryota > Metazoa > Chordata > Myxini > Myxiniformes > Myxinidae > Eptatretus > Eptatretus burgeri. Next base: position 62,282,492 of record NC_140974.1, read on the forward strand.
TCGACCCGGGACGGAAGGATCGCCTCGCACACCGCCATCTATGACCGTAACAATGGGCGATGACCCTCGGCCCACACACCGTAGACGACCTTGAGAGCTCAGACCGCCGTCCGAGTGATTGCATTGCCACGCTCGCCCACGACCCGCGCCGCAGACCGTGCGCATGGCCGTGCGTGCCTGGCCCATCGCGATGACCCCTAGACCATCTGCTGTGCCCCGACCATCGAGACCTCGGACATTCTCCAGAGCTTGCGCGACGTCCCACGCCGCGTTCGAGCCGAAACGCGTGTCCTCGACAAAACGAACAGGAAAATGAACCAAACGAACGAACGTTGCCCACTCGACGTGGCCGAAGTCGATTCCGACAAAGGCGGGCACGCGTACGTTTGCCGTGCACCGACCCTCTGCCATGTTCGCGCTGGCGACACCTTTGGCTCCGTAGCTTGGAACCGCACCGGTCATTTGCCGCCCTTACACACGCCGATCCGAAGATCCTCGTTCGCCAACTGTACTGTACTGAAATGGGAGATGCTTAGCAGGCAGACACGAGCGGAAGGACAGTCGAGCCGGGCCGTGTTGTACCAGTGCGAGCGCGGGCGTACTCTGCCCGGCGGCTCCCCTTTATTCCGTATTCGGCACACTCATGAGCCGGGCGACTCCAGTATTACTACGACGCCTCAGACGGCGCGCACACCCTATATCCCTTGCAGATACGATAACCACCACGACCACTCCTCCAATCATCACTCCCATCATGCATCATCATCATGCCCCTCCCCGTAGGCCCGCAGACTACACCACACTTGGCTCTGCCTACGTCTCGCCTTGACGGCCCGCCTACTGTGCTGGTCCGCGCCGACACGATCCCGACCAAACCTCTTACTGGTCCTGCCTACTGCTCATCTCTCGCCTCTTTGGACTCCGCCAGACACGATTACCACACGTGTGGCTGTGGACCGAACTGCACAGCTTTTGTCAGGTGCCACACCACGGAGCATCCCTCCCACTCGAAATGCTCAGGTACCAAAAACTGTGACCTCAACTCCGTCCCTCCCTGGCTGCAAAAGGTCCCTTTTCTTTTCACTGGGTTTATGTTGTCTGAGTGTGTTGGCGCCTGTCCGTTAGATAAGCCTGTGTAAGATCTTCATTGTTGTAATTGTTGCTTTTATTAATCTCCCATCAGGTGTGCACTGTGTCCGCTTTTGTAAGTTGCTTGTAAAATTTCCGCACCACACCTCTCTCATCTTTCCCCTGCATTACATACCGAATAAACCTTTTTCCTGTGCCGCATGCTTTTCCCCGCTTATTGTAAATAAATAATTGTAGAAATGTTCCCAGCTCATCTTTGTCTTTTCCTCCATTGGTCCAGCATGGTTCGAATCTGAGTTTAACCGGGTCTTTATTCCCAATAATCCATTCCTTCAAGCCGGTACGTCCTTGGCAGTGCCGCTCGGCTGCATCCGATCCGGAAAGGTAGTCGGTAGTTGGTAAAGTGATCCTGTTCGGGCAAGGCGTACCGAGGGTGTGGTCGGTGGTTCCCTGGTAGACGACACCGCGTGGTTAATTAGGTAACTTGATTATAGACAGGAAGACCCTATACCACGCGGTTGAGGTATTGGCGTCCAGGGTCGGTTAAGCTACCCGCCACATCACGGAATTATCCGTGAGCGACGGCCTACAATTCCGGGGAGTCTGGTGGGAATCGACGTAGTTTTCCCCCACCTAGTGGTCTTCTCACCCGATCCCGCTGGCCCGCAACAATATATATGAATATGTGTATGTATATAGCTAATATATAAAGCTTGTTCTAACCACTGATTGACTGAGTGACTGATATTAAAGATCGTGACCTTTTGGGTGCCAGAGAAAGCTGAAATTTTTCGTGCCGATGGACATCGAAGCCAGTACACCATAAAAATCACAGAATCGTCGTACTGTTGCGGAAATGGGCCCTTAGTGTGTTATTAAATATAGGATTAGTCCAGATCCCCCCTTAAATGCATGTTTAGTCAGGTTGTTTGGTAATCGGACGTTACATGTATGTTGGGAGGTGAAGCAGGCTGTCCAGTGTTCATACAGTGGTGGTGTACCGAGAGGCGCCGTTCTTCTTCTTCCTTCCCCCCTCCGAACCAACCCCCGCCCAGCACTCTGACAGAGTCAGTCAACGAGACGTGCTGGCAACCCATTGGCGGAGAGCCGCTGCAGTCTCAAATGATGGACCAATCACGAGTCCCCGGAGGCAGTCCGAAAGGCCCGCCCCAAAAGGGCAAGGAAGGAACTGCTTTGTGAGTCTGGGATCTGCTTTCGTAGAAGAGTAAGCCCCAAGAAGGCAAGGAACTGGCTGCTTTGTCGGTCTGGGGACGGCTGTGAGAGTCTGTGATCTGCTGTAAAAGGAACTGGCTGCTTTGTCGGTCGGGGAACGGTTTGTGTGAGTGGGCGATCGACTTTATGAGGAGTGACTCGACGACTGTTCCTCCTCAGTTATGGATCCAGCCTGAGGTCATCCACAGGTTGATCCTGAGTCCAGTCACGGAGCCTCGGACTGTCCTTACTCACTGCACGGCTCGACACATCTTGTGATCCCATCGATCCACCTGTGGAGCCCAACACCCCGATTTGGCCTAGTCTGGTGAACAGGCCAAGCCTGGATTCGCATACTGGACCTTGGAGAAACCAGCTGGAACCCAC
>NC_140974.1:62290179-62322679 GCF_056783735.1 Eptatretus burgeri
TTTATACGGGAATTTGATTTCTTGGAGATTACATCATAAAAATAACTACATGGTATCTCAAAATGCGAAGCCCGTCCACGTCCGCTTTGTACTCAAACTAAACTTGACGAAAACGACAGTTACAAAATTGTACATTTTATTAATTCGTGTTTTCCACAATCTCATAATAAAAGTTTGTTGAAGATTTGATGACAAAAGCTCAATTGGTAAAAATGTTACGGCCTGGACGTCCACACTCAATCTCAATGGTGAACAAGGATTTCGATTGAAACATTTATGGCTGGTCTACCGCATCACCGATGACATCATCCTCACAATCCATTTTTCCTCATTGGGAGGGTAATGAGATGGGAGTTCATGCCAAGTTTCAAATTTTCCGATCAGCGGTTTCAAAGGTATAGTTACCTCCACCACTGAAGGGTGAAGGGGGTTATGTTTTCACCCCTTTCTGTTTGTCTGTTTGCTGTTTGTTACTTACGAAAGCTGACTTCTGTATATTGATGTATATCAAGAAAATGTAAATGTACGTATATTGATTTATATAAAGTATATTGATGACTTCCGTTTCTGTTTGTTTGTTTGTTTGTTTGTTTGTAGGCACGATAACTCGAGAACGGAAGAAGTTACCAATGTCAAATTACACCACGTGATTCAGGATGGTGATGGCTAGTGCTGATTAGATTTTGGTCAAAATCGGTCAAAGGTCAAGGTCACAGTGAGGTCAAACATAATTCCGTAAATTCACGTGGAGAAATGGAGTATTTTTGCTTCGCTCGACGTTACGTGTTCGTTTTAACTTCGATTTTAATTTTGTCTTCGGTTTTTGCGATCGCTTAGGACGCTTAAAACTCGGTTGTCGAAATTCTGGTAAAAATCGGATGTTTTAGAGACGTTTTAAGATTGTATAAAAATATTTCACTCGCCGCATCACGGGTCGTCCCATGATGCAGCGCGCTCGAGTAGACGCGTCGTTGAGTCACGTAAAGGTTTTGCGTGTGCGCGCTGACGGTGTTTTCGATAAAGATGGTGTTTAAAAGTCATTTTTTTTATCCCAATAAAGGTTATCGTCACATGCCTGACTCGCTAAGCCGTCGGATTATGTAAAGATTGTTGGCAGATGGCCGAATATTACGATTTTGTGACTTTGATAAAATAATATTGAATAATTGCGTGGATAAATGGAGATTTTTGCTTTGCTCGACGTTACGAGTTCGTTTTAACTTCGATTTTAATTTTGTCTTCAGTTTTTGCGATCGCTTAGGACGCTTAAAACTCGGTTGTCGAAATTCTGGTAAAAATCGGATGTTTTAGAGACGTTTTAAGATTATATAAAAAATATTTCACTCGATGCGTCACAGGTCATCACGTGATGCAGCGCGCTCGAGCAGACGCGTCGTTGAGTCACGTAAAGGTTTTCCGTGTGTGCGCTGATGGTGTTTTCGATAAAGATGGTGTTTAAAAGTCTTTTTATCCCAATAAAAGTTATCGTCGCATGCCTGACTCGCTAAGCCGTCGGATTATGTAAGGATTGTTGGTGGATGTCCGAATATTACGGTTTTGTGACTTTGTTAAAATAATATAAAATAATTGCGTGGAGAAATGGAGATTTTTGCTTCGGTTGACGTTACGATTTTTGATGGTTTGGTACAGAATCATCGTAGAAACTTCTGGTTTGCGTCGCTACCTTCTCGAGAGACAGCTTTTATTAGACAAGGTCAGAGGTCAAGTTGACGATTTTGTAAGTACCAGTCTATGACTGCTTGTTTGTTTGTTTGTGTACAGGTTATCTCAAAGAGTTGTGGACGGATTTGGATGAAATTTTGTAGACAGGTTCAGTGTTTGACAAGGTCGAATTGTTTAGATTTTGGTGAACATCCGATTTCGAAGACAGATACGGGAATTTTTAATTTTTAAAAAAGTTTCTTCACCTTTGAGAAACGGGGCTAAAACGATATATATCACGATATCTCAAATAGTTGTAGACGGATTCGGATGAAACTTGGTGGACAGGTTGAGTGCGTGGCCACGACGAATTGATTCGATTTAAATGAAGATCCGAATCCGGACACAAATATTATTTAACTTCTGGTGATTCTTCACCATTTAGAGATTTGCGCCAAAAACGATACATAACCTGATATTTCAAAAATGTATTGATTGGGCCCGAGATGTTGTCGTGGATCAGGCATTACGTGGTGGAGGTATGCGCTCTACCGAGTGCCCTTCCAGTTCTTTGATTTTTTTTTCATTTAGGTCGCTCCTACCCTGAAAATTTTGTGCCAATCGGACAAGTGGTTGCTGAGAAAGAAAATGTTAAAAACTAAAAAAGCCAAAAAAGTGTCAAATAATACTAATAATATTAATAATAATGAAAATTATTTAACGAAATTCTTAATTTGTCTTCTCCATATTGTCATCATAAAGCTTTGTTGAAAATTTGATGACAAAAGCTCAAATGGTGAAAAAAAAAAACAGAAAGAAAAAGGTTACGGCCCTGACAGACATACAGACACACAAACAGAAGTGATTTCAAAACCCGGTGTTCGTGTGCGTGGGGGACGGGCTAATAATCTTCAACGATCAAGTGGCAGAGCCGTGGAACCCTCGTCAGGACTGAACACCCAACCCAAGGGACCGTTCACATATTACATATGAAACGGTAAACAGGGACGGATGGGATTATACGGAGAAAAAGAATGGAAGAGGGCGAGAACAGGACAATGAGGGAAGGAATGAAGAATTGAGGAAGAGTTATTGAATCTTATTTATTTATTTATTTATTCATTTATTTATTTCTATAGTTATCATGGAAATGTCCAAATATTTTTATAACGGCTTGTGAAATGAAATAGATACAAACAAATATGGTCACCTTCAATTTTTGAGCCTGGTGTTGGCTCGGTGGTTATATTTGGGTGGTGGCTTGGGATCCTCGGGTCCTGAGTTCAAGCCCCGTCGGCTGCTGAATTACACCAGGGGGTTGACTCAGTCCGTCATCCTTCGGAGGTCGGCGAAATGAGTACCGGTTCCAGTGTGGGTACCGGTAGAGGGGCACTGCATCAGCGACGCAGTCACGCTTCAAGAAATGATAGCTACCCCGGCAGCTAAACTGCCATACGACCACCACCACCACCTTCAATTTCTCCTTGCCTACACCGAGGAGGAATCATTCACATTTCAGTGTAACTCATGAACAGTCACGTGCGAATTGGTTTCACAGGAAAATGACCAGAGTGTGAGGGGCAGTTCGGAGGTGTGTGTGTGTGTGTGTGTGTGTGTGTGTGTGTGTGTGTGTGTGTGTGTGTGTGTGTGTGTGTGTGTGTGTGTGTGTGTGTGTGTGTGTGTGTGTGTGTGTGTGTGTGTGTGTGTGTGTGTGTGTGTGTGTGTGTGGTGGCATTGTCCCTATCAATGGTGCATTGTTGAAACGTCTGAAACTCTGTTAATCGGTTTGTTTAGTTATTTTTTCGAGGAGTGTATAAACTCGTACCATTTCATCGTTTTGTACTCCCCGACAGATGAAATAGACGCAGTTACAGCCATTGACGATGGGTCGGATGAACGGATGGAGCGAGGACCGAACAAAGAACGGCGGCGCAAGCAAAGTCACGTGGAGAACAGAGGCTGCGGTCGAATCCAGCGACCCCGAGAAGGCGCAAGGTTCGAGTCGCGGCCAGGAGTCCGTTATAAATAAGAGATGCGCTGCGGGTTCCATTATGCATGAAGGCAATAACGTTCCACGGGCGGAATCCGTCAGTGTCCGAGTGACGCAGTAAATCGCAGAGGCAAACACCCGCACGGATCGCCCAGCGCCGCTCCCCATGAATATTTCATGAATGCCTAAAGCGCCACCGTTTGTTTTCAATATCGATTTGATCGTCACGTTTTACCTCTTTTTACGGCTCGTTTATTTATTTGTTTATTTGTTTGTTTTATTTATTTATTTATCTACGTTTAAACGTCCATTTCCCATTTACGCAGCACGTTCGACTGTCACGACATCTAGACAAAAAAGGTGTGTGTGTGTGTGTGTGTGTGTGTGTGTGTGTGTGTGTGTGTGTGTGTGTGTGTGTGTGTGTGTGTGTGTGTGTGTACATGTATATATATATATATATATATATATATATATATATATATATATATATATATATATATATATATATATATATACACATTTCCTGGCAACAAATCCTGAATTAACTGGTAACGGAGTATCTAAACTGGGTGGATGCATGGCACAGGACCATTACAGCAAGTGCTGCTTTGGCACAGAGGTTCATGATCACCATACGAGTGAAGGGACAGCCATACTATTGGATGTAATCCATCATGGGGCAGACTACCGGCTCAACTGCTTGGGGGAATCCACTGTGTGCAGCAGTTCCCCTAACGTTGATGGTATGGCCATGTATTGTGGCACTGTGATCTCGGATTGTTTGTGTTTTTGTGTCTTATTTAATTTTTTTTTTAAAGGATCTATTGTAGGGCTTGTAGCGGAGCTGCCATACACACATGGATATGTACAGACTAATATACAAGACACAACCCATGACTGTCGGATGAGACAATGGCGACGCCTTTCTCACCGCACTCAGCGGGGCATTTCCGAAGGAGGAATTTCCTCATCCGCATGGATGCCAACCCAAGGGGATTGTCCATGCTCTTATCCTTTTAAATGCTGAACATCAAGCAAGGGTACCATTTTTAAAGTCTTTGGTATGACTCAGATGGGGTTTGAACCCCCGAACTCCCAGACTCGGGTGGAGTTTGAACCCACGAAATCCCAGAATTTGGTGGAGTTTGAACCACCAACCTCCCAGACTCGGATAGAGCTTGAACCGCTGCCCTCCCAGACTCGGAGCGGACGCTCCAGCCATTACACCACCGAGACTGGTGTACACCACCGGATGTGGTAACCATCTGGTATAACTATGAGCTTTGGCCTAAGGGCCAAGGTGCCTGATGTATATTAGTTTGAAAAGCTTTGTTTGATCATGTACTTTGGTCTTAGGACAAAGATGCACACGTAAGCTTGATTGTTTACCTTTTTTTCTATAAAAGGCACCTCTCAACAAAGATGATGGCCAGTGAGCCAAAAAGAAATCCTTTTTTCTGTTCTGGCACTTTTCAAAAGAAGGCTTCTAAATCTTATGGAGAATGATGAATACCGCAGGTAGCAGTTTGTTGAAGATAATGTTGCGTTTACCAGGAGGCCAGTTCGGTCTTTCGCAGACTACAACCCAAGCTGGATTACGTAGGGTGTCCCGAAAGTAGTATGGTGATCTGTCTGTTGGCTCACTTCACTTGAGCAGTTGAATTTCCATTTGTAAAGTAATGTTCAACAATTGTGGAATATTCTTGATCTGTCCTCTGTCCATCTATGTTTGGTAAATTTCCAGGGTGAGAGCATCAACTTGGAAAAAAAATAATAAACCAATGTCACCCACAGGGTGACCCATATCTTGCCAAAAGGTGACCACGTGTGACTTCTTTAAGGTCACACTGAGGTGAACAGAGCTGCTATCCACCAGGAGCGACTCCTTGAGCAATATCTGCTACGAGAGATTCCGATGAGAATCGTTCTAGAGTAACCATGAAAAACATGCGTTTGCCTCATAAAGTCACCAAATGATGTCATAATGTCTCAAGCTTGACATATCTAGAAAGCACTCATTGAGGTGTTCAATTTGAGGTAATACATGATATGGTTCCTAAAACTTGAAAATTTGACCTTGGGGTCAAATATGTTTGACCTTAGGTGCTAACCATGAAGGTCAAGGCCAATGGCCACCAAAAATTAATCAGCTGAGCGCCAGACCATGAACTATAGTCCCATGAAGTTTGAAGACGATCCGATCAAAATTACTTTAAAAATAAGGGTTTCGTCGACTCCCCTGATTTGCGACAGTGACCTTGACCTTCAAAATTTTCCACGCAATCTAAAGATTTCGTAAGTAACAAACGGACCCAAACGCAATACCCTCTTTCAATCCTTCAGCAAGGGTAACGAAAATAAGTACTGTTGCAAAATAAGTATTGCCGCTATTCGTGAGGGATACATTCCTAGAAAATGCCACGAATAGCGAATCCGCAAATAGTAGGGCATTGTTTCAATGGGAAAAGAAGAGGGGGGGAATCGGTTCTCAGCAATTAGCAATTCATGAGGGAAAATGAAAAACCCCGTGAAAAATCATGAAAAACCGCAACACGAATAAGCCCACAAAAATAAAAAATAAAATAAATCGTGAATACATCTGCAAAACCGCAAAAAAAAACTTTCAAGAGTTTTATTAGTTACTAGACGACCCGTGAACCCGTTATGTTCCTGTTGTAACAGCGGTTGATGACAAAAATCATTTCAAGAAAAGAAAAAAAAAGATAGCTCCAGCGAACTATAATGCTGAGGTTGTTTGGATTGATCGAATACACCGGAAGAGTACTTGACTGAATCGGGAATTGATTTTTTAATAATTTTTTTTTGTTGTCCGATTTGAACGAAACTTGAGACTGCACACCGCAGGAGAATGGTGAGTAAGGTGGCACTAAAATTTTTGCGCTATCGTGTACCATGTTGGCTATATTTTGGGAACATACATACATACATATTGTTGTGGATTCCTGCCACTCCAGCGTGCGGGCGACCGCTTTTAGCTAATTGCGTCCGCGCGCCCACCGACCGTGGCAATCCAGTCGCAGCTTTTCGGATCAACGCCGAAACCCAGCTACGGGTGTTGTTAACCACACCATAAATCAGCCAACTCTTCTGTCCACGCGTGACAGGGTTGATTGCCGAATTGTCGATGTACCTAATTATTTGCGCAGACAGAAATGCCGGGGATCTACACCTCAACGGGACCCGTACGGACACGAGCCGTTTTAAGCAGCTCGCTCCGTTTGCGATTGCCAAGCGGTATATTATCGCCAAGCCCCGTCGGATCCGATTATCTTATAGGCTATTAAAAACCAGATATTATTCCGAACGCAATTACAGCAACTCAATGGAGGAAGGAACACAAAGAGCAGGTGAATATTCAAACAATGAGGACATTTATTTTACACGCATGCAGTCAATGAAGCCATGGGGGTAAGGGACAAGACACAAGCAAAAAGACTTTCAGCCGTTGTCTATCTATTATGTAATGTGCAGGCACTTAACAGTTCTACTTATAGGACAAGGCACCACAGACTTCCATGCAAAAACCCCAGAAAAGAACAGGGAAAACTGGGCCCGTAGGCCTTTAATGTTCCTCGGAGCTTGGAAGACCGCAAGAGCTCCGAGAGACCGAGCAGACAACCTGCCACCCTCTTGGTGACTTGCTGGGCGACCCTCGATGTCTCCGCCCGCACTCGACTGGACTCCACCAGCTCCCGACTCCACTCTCTACTCCAACGGCACCTCCGACAACGCCTCCAACGGAGCCTTCAACGACCAAGGAGACCAAGGAGAGGGACTCTCTCACCCACTCGCCAACTCCCTCCTCAACTGCTGGCGACTCCTCTCCTCAACTGCTTTCTCGGCGTTTCAACGCGGCCTTTTATCGCCCCGGGGCGTTTGCCCCTCCCTTCCCGGCGGGCGGGGGAAAAATCCTCGGAGTGTTGTTTTTCTTCGGGGAATACTTTTAACCGTCACTTTTGTTTACCCGGGAGTGATGCCGTTGTTTGTGGAGATGTTGGCAGTTGTGGAAAAGGTGGTGAGGAGATGTTCGTTGTGACGAAGGTGGTGAGGAGATGTTGGCGGTTGTGGCGAAGGTGGTGAGGAGATGTTGCTTAAAATAACGATAGGAAAGAATAACACAACCTCAAAGGTTCACAGCCCGGCACACGAATAATTCCCTTTAGACATCGGTGGGGAAATCTAATCTGGACATACACTTATCGACATAACTGATCTTCGGGGAACCTGAATGGTGTTCTGTGAATTTCCACAACCGTAACAATACATACATACATACATATATACAAGATGAGAGTTTTAGTAACAGAAAGATAAACCAATGTCACCCGCAGGGTGACCCGTATCTTGCCAAAAGTGACCACGTGTGACTTCTTTAAGTTCACATTAAGGTGAACAGAGCTGCTAGCCACCTGGAGCGACTCCTTGAGGAATATCTGCCTACGAGAGATTCCGATGAGAATCGTTCTACAGAGTAACCATGAAAAATATGCTTTTGCCTCATAACGTCACCAAATGACGTCATAATGTCTCAAGCTTGACATATCTAGAAAGCACTCATCGAGGTGTTCAATTTGAGGTACTACACGATATGGTTCCTAAAACTTGAAAAAAAAAAGATAAAAATTGTTCAGCATAAGCATTTACTAAATATTAAAAATCATGACAATACTTTTGGGATACCCTATGTATGTATGTGTGTATGTGTGTACGTATATATATATATATATATATATATATATATATATATATATATATATATATATATATATATATATATATATATATATATATATATATATATATATATTGTTGCGAATTCGCGCCCGCCGGCGTGCGAACGGCCACGTAACTCGAATCGCGGCACGTCGCCCACCGGACGGACAGTTCTGTCGTGACCCTCTCGGCCTAACGCCGGGAGGTAGTCACGGGTGGGCCTTTCGGCCTCACCACGATCGTGCCAATCGGCCCCCCCGCGTAGGATAGGGTTGTTCGCCAAACTCGACCTACCTAAGTACCCACGCGGAGGGTAGACCGGGCGATCGCACCTCGCCGCAGGTCGACTCCGGACACGGGCCACTTAAGCGATCCGTTCGGTACTATCGGGATAACCGAGTGGTGTTATCGTCGGCCTCGACGGTTCCGATTAATTATCGGGCGTATTAAGCCCACTACCGACCCTTTACGTGAAGCAAGATGGAGATTCAATTAAAGAAAAGACGAAGCGAAACGGGAAAACAGTTCAACATGATGCACATTTATTCCGCGGCACACGGAGAGCACACATATACAATTAAACAGAATGCACATAAAGCAATTGCAACAAAACAAACACAACAATGCAGATCTACAACCGACTACGCGTACACACGGCAACACTTACACAGTTTTACTTCACAGACGGCGCCAACAACACATTTACTCAAAAGCAAAAGAAAAGGGCCACCCTCAAAGACAAGGGGGCAGACGGGGCCTGTGGGCCAATATTTGCGCGGGACCTGAAAGAGTGGTCAGGTCCGCGAGACCGGGTGGATCCTACCCGTGTCTTTGTGATGAGCCGCAAATGTGGCGGCGCGGCAGTGCCCCGACTTCGTGCTCCTTCGCGGGTTTCTTTGGCACTGCTTGGAGTGGGGTGGGAACGGGGCCCCCTTTTCACACTATCTCAGCGTGGGGGAAAAAAGGGGGAATTGTTGATGCTCTGAGGAAAGAGTATAGCTGGCTTGCTTGGGTGCCGCGACGAGCGATTCCACCGCGACCTCGTCGCCGACCACCGTCTTCCTTGCCTCGGACCCGAGCTCTTCGGTCTCTTCCCCAATTCTCCTCAGCCGACTGCAGCAAACCACCTGTATGCCCTCGCCTTCCGACTCCACTCCGCGCTCCAACCCGACTCTGCCTCAAAACTCTCTCCGCTCTTCCAAGGCCGACTCCCCGCTCCTCCAAGGCCGACTCCGCTTAAACCGACCCTGCCCAAACCGACTCGACTCAAACCGACTCTTCAACCGACTCTCTCAAACCGACTCTGCCCAGATTCGCCCCGCGCTCGGCGCTTTATAGGCCGGCAGGAGAACCCATATGCAAATTTCTGGATCAGAACGAGCTCCGGGGTGGAGCCACGCTCGCCCATTGGACGGAGAAAAAGGGGCGTGAGTCTCCCCTGATCCTAGAATTTGCATATCTCGATTTTACACCGACGCCCCTGGAGGCGGGGCCAAATCGCCCCATGCTTGCTGATTGGATGGATCAGAAGTGGGCGTGTAGCATTCCTGATCCGAATTCTCCTCGGAAAGGCCGCATTTTGCACTCGCGGCTCGGCGCGCGTCCCGTAGGAGCCCAGGACAGCCTGATGCTCGGTGCTCACAAGTGATGCGGGAATGGCCGCAGGAGAGAGGTGAAGGTGGTGGAGGGTTTATGGTGGTGGTTTATGGCCATGGTGCCGTTTGGAATGGCGGTGATGCGATGTTTGCGGGAGCGAGTTGTGAAGGTAAAGATCGTGGCTGTTGGCGTTGTTGTTGTTGTGACGCTGCGTTGTGGTTGGTGGTTGTTGTGTGATGGCGGTTGAGACGTGGTTGGTTCAAAATAAAGATAGAACAGAAACACGGCTATCTCAAAGGGTTGCAGCCCGAATGAATCACATTTATTCCCTCTAAACAACGGGTTTGGGGCTAACTACACATGTACTTACAGAGATATCTCACCTACGGGACCTGAATGGTGGTTTGCAAATTTCCACAACCGTAACAATATATATATATATATATATATATATATATATATATATATATATATATATATATATATATATATATATATATCTTCTTCTTCTTTCGGCTGGTCCCGTTCCGGGTCGCCACAGCGGATCATCCGTATGATCCGCATAGTGATTTGGCACATGTTTTATGCCGGATGCCCTTCCTGACACAACCCTGGTCACCTCTTACAACACAGGGATATGGTACACCTATTTTAACCGGGGTATACACCGGCCCAGTACACTGGTGCTCATTTCTCCGACCTCGGAAGGATGACAGGCTGAGTCAACCTCCTGGTGTATTACTTCAGTGGTTCAACGGGGATTGAACTCAGGACCTTTTGGATCCCAAGCCGTTGCCCTAACCACTGCGCCAACACCAGGCTTGGTGGTGGTTTATGTAAATATATATATATATATATATATATATATATATATATATATATATATATATATATATATATATATATATATATATATATATATATATATATATATATATATATATATATATATACATATACATATATATATATATATATATATATATATATATATATATATATATATATATATATATATATATATATATATATATATATATATATATATATATATATATATATATATATATATATATATATATATATATATATATATATATATATATATATGTATATACATATATATATATATATATATATATATATATATATATATATATATATATATATATATATATATATATATATATATATATATATATATATATATATATATATATATATATACATCATTGTGGGAATGATCTTTAGGGGTTAATAAAACTGTCTCGTAGAACGAGAGTTATTTATTAGCATTTTGTGTTGTATACATAGTCGGCATCTCAGGAAGATGGGGATGGGCCAGGCATCTGCCTGGTGGATGGCCAGACAGAGGCCACTGGAGTACCGGGGGAAAGTGGACGCAGCGATGCGCTGCTCCCAGCGCATGCTTCCATACCTGACCTGACATAGTCGGGGCTCGTGGAAGAGATAAGTGTGATGTACTGTTTGTGTAATATATCTGTGTTGTGTTTGTACAGTGAGATGTTTGTTTTTCTTATTCTACTATTTTGTCCTCCCCGATCCAAACCTCTGCCGACACATCTTTAATGTTCATTTCCTCTGTTTACATATTGTTACGGTGGAGGAAATTCGCAAACCACCATTCAGGTCCCGTAGGTGAGATATCTCTGTAAGTACATGTGTAGTTAGCCCCAAACCCGTTGTTTAGAGGGAATAAATGTGATTCATTCGGGCTGCGACCCTTTAAGATAGCCGTTTTTCTGTTCTATCTTTATTTTGAACCAACCACGTCTCAACCGCCATCACACAACAACCACCAACCGCAACGCCGCTTCACAACAACAACAACGCCAACAGCCACGACCTTTACCTTCACAACTCGCTCCTGCAAACATCGCATCACCGCCATTCCAAACGTCGCCATGACCATGGACCACCACTTTAAACCCTCCACCACCTTCGCCTATCCTTCTGCGGCCATTCCCGCACCGCTTGTGGGCACCGAGTGTCAGGCTGTCCTGGCCTCGTGCGGGACGCGCGCCGAGCCGCGGGTGCAACTAGCGGCCTTTCCGAGGAGAATTTGGATCAGTAAATGATACACGCCCACTTCTGATCCGTCCAATCAGCAAGCGCGGGGCGGTTTGGCCCCGCCTCCAGGCGCGTCGGAGTAGAATCGATATATGCAAATTCGAGGATCAGTGGAGACTCACGCCCCTTTTTCTCCGTCCAATGGGCGAGCGTGGCTCCACCCCCGAGCTCGTTCTGATCCAGAAATTTGCATATGGGTTCTCCTGCCGGACTATAAAGCGCCGAGCGCGGGGCGAATTTAGTCAGTTTGGGTCGGAGGGAGTTGGAGGCAGTCAGAGTTGGAGAAAAGTTCGAGGCGGCGAGTTGGAGAAGAGTCAAGGCGAGTTGGAGAAGAGTCAAGGAGCAGTCTGTGGAGCCGTGAGTCAAGTCGGGTCTGGAGAGTGGCAGTCTGTCGGGGTTCGGAGTCTGTTGGGGAGCTGCAGAGAGGGGAAGCCTGACGCCTGGAGCGCGGTCGAGGTGGTTTGCTGCAGTTGGCTGAGGAGAATTGGGGAGGAGGTCGAATAGCTCGGGTCCAAGGCAAGGAAGACGGCGGTCGGCAACGAGGTCGCAATGGAGTCGCTCGTCGCGGGACCCAAGCAAGCCAGCTATCCTCTTTCCCCAGAGCATCAACAATTCCCCCCCCCTTTTCCCCCCCCCGCGCTGAGATAGTGCGAAAAGGGGGCCCCGTTCCCACCCCACTCCAAGCAGTGCCAAAGAAACCTGGGAAGGAGCATGGAGTCGGGGCGCCGCGACATTTGCGGCTCATCACAAGACACGGGTAGGATCCACCCGGTCTCGCGGCCCACAGGCCCCGTCTGCCTCCTTGTCTTTGAAGGTGGCCCTTTTCTTTTGCTTTTGAGTAAATGTGTTGTCGGCGCCGTCTGTAAAGTAAAACTGTGTAAGTGTTGCCGTGTGCTCGCGTAGTCGGTAGTATCTCTGCATTGTTGTGTTTCTTTTGTTACATCTGCTTTTGGTGCATAATTGTTGTAATTGTATATGTGTGCTATCCGTGTGCCACGGAATAAATGTGAATTATGTTGAACTGTTTTTCCCGTTTCGCTTCGTCTTTTCTTTAATGGAATCTCCATCTTGCTTCACGTAAAGGGTTGGTAGTGGGCTTAATACGCCCGATAATTAATCGGAACCGTCGAGGTCGACGATAACACCGCTCGGTTATGCCGATAGTACGGAACGGGTCGCTTAAGTGGCCCGTGTCCGGAGTCGACCTGCGGCGAGGTGCGATCGCCCGGTCTACCCTCCGCGTGGGTACTTAGGTAGGTCGAATTTGGCGAACAACCCTGTCCCACGCGGGGGGCCGATTGGCACGATCGTGGTGAGGCCGAAAGGCCCACCCGTGGCTAGCTCCCGTCGTTAGTCCGAGAGGGTCACGACAGAATTGTCCGTCCGGTGGACGACGTGCCACGATTTGAGTTACGTGGCCGCTCGCACGCCGGCGGGCGTGAATTCGCAACAATATCTTTACAAAGTACACACAAGAGCTTTGTAACTCAAGCCTTGCGAATGTGCAGGTGGGCGAATGAATCTGCATCGAGATAGCCGACCATTAGCCTCACCGCAGGACCTGATTGCGCGGCTGAACAACATTGAGGAAACCGACTATTAGCCTTACCAAGGGAGCTCGCTTATGAGGCCAGATCAGCAGTTATCTCACATTGGCGATGCAGCTGACACAGAGAGGTGGTTGGCCATTACAGCTACTCTGGGAGAGATTTAAGAGCCAAGAGAGCGACAAATACCTCCATTCTTGGATGACTGACCTCCTCCGCTCTCATAGTCAACATGTGGCTGTCAACGGCAACCTTTCTTCTTCTCTCCCTGTCCAGGCTGGAGTAACCCAAGTCAGTGTTCTCGGCCCCATCGTATTCCCAATCTTCATCAATCATCTCACTGACTCTCTGAAAAATTTCTTTATCTCTTTGCTCATGATTCCTCTCTGCCGTGACGTCTCTCTTCCTTCTGACAGCTCTTTTTGTCCTTGCTCACATGAGCCTGTGCCCCCAGACCCTCTCCCCCCACACGCGCAAAACTCCCACTCGTGCGGTTCTGCACTGTACCATGCCTGCGAGAAGTACCACACCTCGTACGCCTCGACGAGCACCAAGCATCATGAACATGCATATGAGATGCGACACGAACATGCATGTGGAGCACCCAATGGGCCAACGACCACAGACAGGTCGAACGTGCACAATTAAGCATTGCGCGAATGGAGGGAACACAGAGAGGAATTCCGCCGGACAGAGGGACGATGGAACGGCCATGAGGCCG
This sequence comes from Eptatretus burgeri, assembly GCF_056783735.1. Lineage (NCBI taxonomy): Eukaryota > Metazoa > Chordata > Myxini > Myxiniformes > Myxinidae > Eptatretus > Eptatretus burgeri. Next base: position 62,304,521 of record NC_140974.1, read on the forward strand.
AAGGTACGACCGATGGGGTGAAGGAGGGATTTTCATAAGGATGTTTGATGAAGGGGAGGTAATTGGGGATTGAGAAAGGCAGAGAAGGAAAATGGACCAATGGTGTGAAGGAAAAATGATTGAAAGTAACATTGGGGGAGGGTAGAGACATTACAAGGGACAAATACTGCACAGCCGAGCCAACGCATGCCCCCCAAACAGCCCTTTGACAGGGACCAAGGACTATCTATACAAAGACTCATGAAATAACTGATCCTCGAGTCACCGACGTGTCCATGTATGCTCTCCCTCTGGGGTAAGTTTTCCAAAACCATATATATATATATATATATATATATATATATATATATATATATATATATATATATATATATATATATATATATATATATATATATATATGTATTCCACCTGTGGAATATGAATAACTCCTGTAATCAGTATACTGTATGTCGCAATTCTCAGTTTTTGGAATACAGGTTGAGTTTGCCTTTAATTTATGCACAGTCATATTGCATCATGTTTAATTTATCATCTTTCAAAATGACCTTGACATCACCCTAAAGATATACTCTCAATGAAAGATACTGTGGGATATTTTAAGGCGTGCAAACCCAAATGCATGCAAACAGAACAACCGGCTTAACTCGTACAGTTGGCACAGCTGTGAAACCACTGTGCTGCTCCCCCTGCTGGCACCACCAATGGAGACGTCACAGCGAGTGTTGATCACCACGGCGACCCAACTGTCCCAAAGTTCGAAAGACAGGCATCTCGAGGTTAGATTGAACTCGAGTCTCCTTACACCGCTGGAGCTTTGTACAGAGAGGCTGCCTGGGTGTGGTTGTAAAACCGCGTGGGAAAGAAGTTTATCGTTTCAATCGAGGTGAGTTGACCAGATTTTTAGGGTTCATCAAAATTATTAATCGATGTATAACGAAGCATAAAGCCAAGAAAAGCAAAACAAGTGCTTCAGACAACTGATAAGTCTTGGCAAGCGGAATCTGCATTTCAATCAGAACCTTTATTTCTTGAGTGCAAGTCTGGTTACTTATTGTATATCATAGTTATTAATATTCGAGATGTTGTGCACTCAACCAATTGTTCTTTCCTGTGCAAGGAAATACAAATTGTGTGAATAGTATACTGGAAAAATGATCTTTTATAAACATTAGCAAGAAAAAGAGCAATCAGAGATTGCAGACCCTCACCAGGAATTGTTTTGTGTTGTGTTTGTGTAGTGGTGTGTTCCGGAATTAATAAGAGACATAATTATAACGGCCACTTTATAACTGCTGGCAGTGATGACCGGGTACCAAGACGTCCCGCTTTGATCGGACACCTGATCCTGACCCATGACGTTTTTTATTATTATTATTATTCAATCTAATTCAGAATGGGATTAAAATGAATCGAACTCAAATCAAATGGGAGACCAAATAGGTTCAGTCCTGCATTGGAGTAATCATGAGGAACCCGAACAGGCAAAAAGCAGAGATGAAGTCATCAGGAGGAACCTGGACAGGATTCACATTTCAGCTGCTACTCCCCTACCCTCAAACCCATCCAGGCACAGCCAAGTGAGCCTGTTTCTAAATAAATACATAATATATAAACAATTTAAAAAAAGAATCCAGATTAAAAAAAATTAAATAATTCTGGCTGCCAGACCACGTGCCCAATCAAGTTGAAATTTATAACATGTATTCCCCATCATAACTGTGAAGTTTCACTTCCATTGATTAAGTGGTTCCAGAGAAAACATTATTTAATATTTTCTTCAATCGAATATGGCTGCCAAACCATGTAACATCAATTATTCTTTAACAAACTTGTACACGCATGCGTTGGTGAACATTTGTGTGAAGTCTCCCCTCGATCTGTCCAGCTGTTCTGGAGAAGAAGATTTTTCACATGTTTTAGGGTAAATCCAATATGGCTGCCAAACCATGCGACCTATGACATCATGTGTATGAACCTTTTGTTCCTCGTGGACAGGCCGTCATATGTGTAAAGTTTCACCTCGATGTGTTTAGCCATTTTAGAGAAGAAGATTTGTGAAAGTTTAAAAAAAATAAGCAATATGGCTGCCGAATCACAAGACTGATTATGTCATCAAAAAAAATTTGTGGACCATTTTATCCCTAGATGACCATCAAAAATGTACATACTGATCAGATGTAGCATTCAACATATGCAATTATGACACCATAATGAAGACACCGATGACATCATTAAAAAAAATCACACTCATTCCCCATGAGGAGTACTTGCCATGTGCCAAGTTTTAATTTTGTCCTTGGTTTCAAAGATAGAGGTCCAAAGTTTTTCCGTTTTTACAATATGGCTGCCACACACCACGTGACATATGACGTCATCGTAATTATAACATTCCGCATGAGTAGTCGCACCAATGGTGAAAATTTAGTCTCAATCTGACAGGCGGTTGCAGAGAAAAACACAAAAGTTCTGTGCAGACAAACAAACAGACAGATGAACAAACAAACAGATAGATGAACAAACAAACAGACAAGCCGGTAGGCGACATGGGTGGTCGCTACATGATTGCATACTACTCATACAGTTTTTGACGGATCGGGCTGAAATTTTTTGACAAAGAGGTTGATTATAGTGCGCATAAAAGCATGGAAGCCGATTTTTGATTTTTCGAAAAAGTCAATTTTTTAGGATTTTTCAAAAATTTCAAAGTCCCGTTGCGAGGCAACGGTGGTGTCCATAGCAACGGTGCTCAAAAGCATAGAACTCGATCCTGGTATGAACCTACCTGTTAAGTTTCATCAAAATCGGTTGACTCCTGTGGCTTCCAGAGCTGTCCATTACAAACAGACATACAAACAAACAAACATACATACAGACAGACGGAAAAAGTGAAAATAAGGGTACTCTAGCGACCACCCAACACAAATAAACAAACAAACAGACAGACAAACAAACAAATGGACCCAAATACAATACCCTCTCCTTCGGCGAGGGTAATTATTATCAGTTTCTCTTCTTTTAAACAATTTTAATGGTGATTTATTGGCTATACTCATATCAACTGATGAAGGAAGGAACTGATGACGTCATTGTTATAGGTGATGCTAAGCAGCAATTTCAGGAAGGGAAAAGTTAAACATATTCTATACCAATAATAAGATGGAAGAGCTTGAAGCCAAAGTAGATAGCGAGGAGTACGATATAGTTACAGTCAGTGAGACATGGTTTAAGGAGGAGAGTAACTGGAGGACAGGATTAGAAGGTGACAAGGTGTATCGGTGTGATAGGAAGGAGAGAATAGGAGGAGGAGTAGCAATCTGGGTAAAGGACAGCATTGCATCAAGAGAAAGAGGTGATATTAAAGAGGGAATAAATGTTGAGGATTCTGTTTGTGTAGAGATTAGAGATTGTAAAAACAGTAAGATACTGGTCAGATCCTGGCTATAAGGGAAGAGGATGAAGGAAAGGTACATGAAAAATTCAGAAGGAAAGGGAAGAGTCTTAATCATAGGGGATTTTAGGGCTGACAGGATGGCCTAGATGAGAGGTATGCACACTCACTCACCTCTAAGCTTTCCAGCCTGGATTGGTATCCTAGTGTTTCACAGGCAGAGTGATTCTGTCGATGTGTGTGCCATCCCTTGGATGGACGTTAAACGGCTGTCCTGTCTGCCGGAATTTGTTGGAGAACGTTAAAGATCCCACGGTGTCCTTCACAAAGAGGAGGCAAGCTGTTGCTGGCATCGTGAACATTTTCCAAATTCCTGTTCGAACCAGCAGAGGGCATTGCATCAGCGGCACAGCTGCTGTGCCCTCAACCAATGATGCTACCCCGTAGCCGTGTGTTGCATACGAACGAAGAAGAAGGGGAATTTTAACTTTCCAGGGATAAATTGGGTCCAGGAACAGGGAAAGGGCAGAGCAGATGAGGATTTCATTAATCTCATCTGGGATTGCTTTTTAACCCAGTTTGTAGATAAGCCCACGAGGGGGGATGCAGTGTTAGACCTCCTTTGAAGTAACGATCACAATATGGTGGAGGAGGTGGAGGTCAGGGATTATTTCAGAGCAAGTGACCATAACATTGTGTGTGCAAAGATTCTGTTGAGGGTGAGAGTTCAGGAAAGTAGGGTAAGGCTATTACATATCAGGAAGGAAAACCTTGAGGGAATGAGGAGAGAGTTGGGTGATGTAGATTGGGAGACTCCAACAACAGGACAATCAGCATCAGAGAAATGGGAAACCTTGAAGAACCAAATGTGTAGAGTACAGAGTAAGTACATTCCAATGAGGTGTAAAACTAGAAGCAGAAAGAGACCAGGGTGGTTGAGCAGTGATATAAGGGACGTTATAAAGGAGAAGCGGAAGGCATTTATTAGGTTTAAAATAACAGGACTGGAGTTAGATATCTATCACTATCGGAGTAAACAGAGGCAAGTTAAGAAAATAACTCGGCAAGCCAAAAGAGAGAATGAGAAGGACATGGCTAAGAATATTAAACATAATAGCAAGAATTTCTTTAAGTATATCAGGGGAAAATAACAGGTTAGGATTGGTGTGGGCCCATTGAGGAATAGCACCGGCAGAGTGGTTCATGATGAAAGTGAGATAGCAGGCTTATTAAACAGGTATTTTTCTTCAACTTTTACACAGGAACAGTCAGGAGAATTGCCAATAGCTGAGATTATCTATCGAGGAGGTGAGGAAGGGCTTTTACAGATGATCCAGGTTGGAGTGGAGGAAGTAAAGGAACAGCTTGGTAATCTAAGAGAAGATAAGGCTCCGGGTCCAGATAATATGCACCCAAGAGTGTTGATGGAGGTAGGTGTGCAGGTAAGCGAGATGTTAACGGATATTTTAATGGTTCACTGGAGTTAGGACAGGTTCTGGAGGATTGGAGAGGAGCAAATGTAACACCATTATTTAAGGATCCAGAGAAGAATTGGGAAACTATAGACCTGTTAGTTTGACTTCAGTTGTGGGGAAGGTGTTGGAGACATTAATTAAGGACCAGATGAGGAACCATTTACATATATGCAAACTAATTAAAGGTAGTCAGCATGGGTTTACCAAAGGTAGTTCCTGTCTCACAAATATTTGAGAGTTCCATGAAGCAGTGTCTGATTGGGTGGATGAGGGAAAGGCAGTGGACAAAGTATATCTAGACTTTAAGAAGGCATTTGATAAGGTACCACATCGGAGGTTGTTAGCCAAAGTGAGGGCTCGCGGAGTGGCTGGTCAGGTAGATAATTGGATTGCAGACTGGCTTAGTGGGAGGAAGAAAAGAGTGGTTCTGAGTGGGAGGATGTAAGTAGTGGGGTACCTGAGGGATCAGTACTCCGACCATTACTATTCATTATTTACATCAACGATTTGGATAGTGGGGTAAAGAGTAGGCTTTTTAAATTTAAAGATCACACAAAGCTTGGGGGTAAGGTAGATGGCAAAGGGGGCATCGGGGGCAGGGTGGGTGGTGAATAGATTCAAGAAAGCCTTGATACTTTAATAGATTGGGCAAGACATTGGCAGATGCAGTTTAACAGAAATAAATATAAGGTGTTGGGGATGGCCAAGAATAATGAAAACATGTAATACATGATGCAAGGTGCAATCTTGGAGTGTGTCACACAAGAGAAGGATAGGGGGTGGTAATTGATACTGGATGGGGGTGCGGATGGGAAGCAGAAAGCACAGTGTGCTAACTCATTTACCCAAGTGTGTTAATTTAGCACAGGTGAGGGGAATTAAACAAAAACAATAGGATCCTAAAGTGGAGTATATTAGCGATAATGCCACAGTCCAGTGTGACAAGTCACACGGGTGTGCCGCTGCTTGGCCTGGACACAAAATGACTAATTAAGTCCAACAGAACATGAAAATAAAATTGGCAAATGAACCAACTTGGCAAAGCAAAACAAAACTACCAAAGAAACTAGAGGAGGATTAAGAGGAATGGTGACGAGTACAACAGCTGGAGGAGCAGCAATAAAGTGTGGTGTAGTGGTAGTAGTAGTAGTAGCATTGGCTTGACTTGTTTCTCCCCCCTTTTCTAGAATGGCTGTCAATACATGACTTTTGAAATGACATACAAATGCTAAATGAGGCCTTTCTACGGGCTCTTTTAACCTGCTAGCACAAAATCTATGATTCAAATCCTCTTTCAAACATGATTTTCAGCATTTAAACGAAATAGTGAACTATTTCAAAATTGTTCTGTTCCTGAATACAAATTGGACTCGCGGAAATATAGAAATACGAGAAATATCTGTGGATGATCGGAGTCGGGTCCTATCATTTTCTATTGATACAATCAGCTAGCGGCGGCAGTTGTTATAATGCACATATGCACATGAATGGATGCTTCTCCTTTCACCAATAGATGCAAAAATGTAATATAATTTCCGTTGTGGCACCAGAACCAAACAAAAAATTGATATTTATATAACAGCTTTCACAGCTCATACTGTTGCGGAAATGGGCCCTGAGTGGGTTATTAAATATAGGATTAGCCCAGATCCCCCCTTAAATGCATGTTTAGCCAGGTTGTTTGGTAATCAGACGTTACATGTGTGTCGGGAGGTGTAGCAGGCTGTCCAGTGTTCATACGGTGGTGGTGTACTGAGAGGCGCCTTCTTTTTTCCTTCCCCCCTGCTAACGAGCCCCCACCCAGCGCCCTGAGAGAGTTCATCAACAAGACGTGTCAGCAACCCATTGGCGGAGAGCGGCTGCAAAGTCGAACGATGGACCAATCACGTGTCCCCAGAGGTGGTCGGAAAAGGCCCGCCCCAAGAGGCAAGGGAGGAACTGTTTGGGGCAGTCTGAGATCTGCTTCGTGAGGAGTGACTTGGCCAGCTCTTCCTCCTTGGCCATGGATCCAGTATGCAGGTCATTCGCAGGTTCATCCTGAGTCCGGCGACGGGGCCTCTGACTGTCCTTACTCCCTGGACAGCTCGACACGTCTTTTGATCCCATCGATCCACCTGCGGAGCCCAACACCCAGATTTGGCCTGGTCTGGTGTACAGGCTAGGCCTGGATTCACATACTGGACCTTGTGGGGAGCCAGCTGGAACACACCATAGATCTTTCGCTCTTGTGCCGTCGACCTTACAGGGGCTGTACGCGCCGAGGCTGGTGCGTGAGCGGTGCCGAAAAAAGGACGTCGTCGCCGCCATCTTGCCACGCTGCATGCTCGAGCTGGGTGCTCGAATCCGACACCGTCAGCTTGTCACGAGCCGCATTCATGCCTTCGACGCTTGTCCTCTCGTCCATGAGGCACCATCAAGTACTCCGTCTCTTGTCTGCATGTTGTCCAGGCCTAAGGCTTATTTTGTTAGGACCCCCTTCGAAACCCGTATCCGTAGCTCCCTAGATAAGAGTGGGTTATAGATAAATTATAACATTGTCGTGAATGCTTTGCTTGTGTTGTGTTCCCCGATGTGTCCCCAATAAATCTGGCTGATTTATATGAGATTTGCCGCCCTGAATTTATTCGTGTCACGCTGAGGAACAATCGCTCGATTTGTATTTAAAACCAAACGGGCTACGGACTGTGGCAGACTCCGCTCGGTCTCTGATCAAACCCATTTTGTAGCCCGGGTGTATATCCCCAACTGGCAAGGCACAGGGGTACTTTGGTATCGTGATCTGAGGCGCATGACCCGAGACCTGTGCCAAACTAGCCGGCGGTGCAGTTAAGCGCCGCTGAATCCTCAACAATACAACCCACAACGCCCCTACTCCCACCTCTCAAACATGAGTAACAGTGAATTTCATCATTTAATCTTACCTTATGCATCAACAAGCCCCAGATATGACCTTCCCATCGGTGTTAAGATGCACAAAGGTTTGGGTAGAATGCGCCTGTGTACGAACCTTCGTGCCTTTCACGGCACACATCGTCGGGAGTTTTTGCAGTACGGACTCTAACATATCAACTTTTTGAACGAATTGATCAGAAAGCTCCCCAAATCTTTTTTGTTGTGCGGAGGCACACCCCTTTCTTGCAGGTATGCTTCCAAGTATTTTTGGCTCCTTTAAAAGCTCTGTGAGCCGATTCATGCTACAATCCTTCTCTGGCAAGCATGATATACATCCGGCCGCCCCGATGGACCACATTACTAGGGATTTCCTTGCGTGCGCGCCAAGCATTCAGGGGTGGATTACATCATTTCAAAAGGTGCATATTGGCTCTTTCTTTGAGGAATTAAATTCCCGTTTCTTTCTCCCATATCTGTAGGTGTAGGTTCTATTCTAATGGCTACTCACTCTTCCCTACCTACACTTAGCAAGCTATTTTGCCAAAGACCCTTGAACATGAGTTCAGGGAGACCTTCGTCATGCAGTGAACTGAATTTGGCTGGTTAATGGTTCTTATTTTAAAATATTCGATGTCTAAAGGGATCTATGGGGGGGGGCTTGCCCCCCCCCCCAAATAGGTATTTGCTTTCTCCTCAGAAACTACACATGAAATTCTGATGAAACTTCACCACAACCTTCATCGCCCAGGATGTACCAAATTTTAGTCATGACATTCGAAAAATCGGGGTCTAAGGAGGTCTACAGGGGGGATCGCTCCCCAAAATATGTATTTTCTTTCTTCTCTGAAAACACACACACAATTTTGAAGAAACTTGACCACAACCTTCATCACCCATGATGTTCTAAAGTTTGTTCATGGTATTTAAAATATCCATAGGTATCTACTTTCTTCTCCGTTACATATTTTATGGGTCATCTATGCCTCCCAGTGGTTCCCTGGTTATCTTATCCAGCCGCTAACAGATGAACACCCAGGGGTATTGCCCCTATGTTTATCATTTATTGACTCGACTATCCTGCCTCAGTCCCCTGCATGATGTAGGCCTCACTTAACGTACTAAATTCTCCTTTTTTTTGCAATTTGAGGCCTTTGTATACGACAGTTATTTTAAAATTCCAATTGAATTTTTTTCAATTTTGTCTCTCCAACTAATCTCTGGTCTTCCTCCACTTCTATCAGGTCCTTCTCTAAGTTTCCAGGTTGTAATTATTATTGTCATCCATCGGTTGTCCATTCTTCTTGCTATGTCCAGCCCAACTCCATTTTCAGGTTATTGTTTTTTTTTTCTTCCCTGTTTTTTGTGAGCAATATGTCGTTGTATTTAGTTTTCTTCCTGATCCATTGGCTTCTCTTCTTCTCTCTCTTCGATATGCCGAGACAGCATCTTTCCACGGCTCTTTGCCTGGTGATCCATTTTTGCTCCATCTTTGTTAAGACACCACGTTTCAATGCCATACATCATTGTTGGGATTTACACCTTCATTGTAAACTTTCTTTTTCATACTTTCAAGAGGTTTTTTTTTTGCACACTACTCCTTCCCAATTCCATATCCAGGCGATGCATAACATCATATCATAGCCAGGCTCGTAGCAAGCGCACGCAAGGAAATCCCGAGTAATGTGGTCCATCGGGGCGGCCGGATGTATATCATGCTTGCCAGAGAAGGATTGTAGCATAAATGGAGTACGGTACTCAGTTTTTACTGTTTTCTTTCTTTTTCTTTCTTTCTTTCTTTCTTTCTTCTTGGTCCGGGCGATATCTCAGCCATCCTTTGAGCAAGAAAGCTGAAATTTGGGGACAAAAGTGAAGATGTGCTTTCGCAAAAATTGTTTTTAATTTTTATTAATTTATTTATTAATTGATTAATTACTTAATTATTATCGGTTTATTAATTACTTATTTTCTTTCTCATCTGGGCAATATCTCAAGCACCTTTTGAACTTGGAAGCTGATATTTGGACATGACAGTGAACAAGAGAGTTGGCTATAAAGGGTATTTTTGATTTATTGATTAATCAATTAATCGATTAATTATTCAATTTTCAATGAATTACTTAATTTTCCAAAAAAGTTAAACATTCGGATGAAACAGTTTTGGTATGCTATTAGCCAATTGATTAATAAATTAATAATTATTTTCTTCTTCTTCTTCTCCTTTCGGCTGCTCCCGTTAGGGGTCGCCACAGCGGATCATCCGATCCGCATAGTGATTTGGCACATGTTTTACGCCGGATGCCCTTCCTGACACAACCCTGGTTGACTTTCAACACAGGGATATGGTACACCTATTTTAACCGGGGTATACACCGGCCCAGTACACTGGTACTCATTTCGCCGACCTCGGAAGGATGACAGGCTGAGTCAACCCCCTGGTGTATTAATTCAGTGGCCCAACGGGGCTTGAACTCAGGACTTTTTGGATCCCAAGCCACTGCCCTAACCACTGCGCCAACACACCAGGCTAAATTAATAATTATTTTATGAATTATTATTCATTTATTTTAATTACGCAATTAATCAATCAATTATTATTGTACACTTCTCCCTCCGAATTCCGTCTCCATGAGCTGCAAGGCGGCATCGCCGGGCACCTTCGCAAGCTGGAGGATTTGTTATTTATTTATTTGGCATGGGAGTGGTATACTTTGAATGTACCTCTACTTGTTTTTTTACTTTTCTAAAGGCTGTCCATCCTACTCTGATACATCTCTTCACTTTTCCCACACTGTCCAAGGCCTTATCTGCATCAATGATTGTTCGGCACACGGTAAGTTTATATTCTCTTGATCATTTCAGACGTTGATTTATTGTTTGAAGATGATCCATTGTTGAGCATCTGCTTCTAAAACCTGTTTGTTCTTGTGGTTGGTTGTTGTTCACTTCAGTGGTGAGTTGGTTATTCTCAACTTTTGTGAATGATTTATAAATCGCTGGATAGCAGACAAATTAGACAGCGTGTGATTCTTCCATTCTCTCGGTCCAACTTGTCTCTTTTTTGTGGATTAGTACCAGCTCCGAGTATCAGAGCAGGTACTGAGTGAGGAAGATTAGTACCACTGATTACCAAGTGCAGCAGGTACTCGTACCAGGTCTTATTACCAAAGCAGGTGAGTATACCATAATATGATTCCAGGTCTATGTACCATAGTAGGTACTTACTGAGTACAACAGATAAGTACCAGCTCTGAGTTTCTCTAAGCTAAGGGGAATATTTTCATCTTCCTGTTACTTTATCACTAATTTTGCCAATTTACTCTGGAGCAATTCCTCACTACCTTTGACTACTACATCGAGAACAATTTCATCTTTTCCAGGGTCATTTTCCTTTTTCATACTTTTTTGTGCAAAATGGATCTCATTGGTCATCACTGGTGGGGTGGTGTTGTTTTTAATTGGATGCAAAGTACTGATAAATTGGACTTTCTTATTGTCCAGTTGTTCATGAAATGGAATTATTTTTAGCTCACCAAGAATATAGTTCTTGAGCTTACGGGATGGCACGTCATCCATCTGTCCGTCCATAAACACTTGCAACTTCTCCGAAACTGCTGATATGGTTGTGACAAAACTTGGCTAAAATTATCTCTGTTGTGGTGGAACTCAAGTTTGTTCATAGCATCCTCCCCCTCCACCTATAAGTCGGCCATCATAATGTTTAAAACATCCCAAAAGTTCTTGAATTTAGATCTAGTTTGGCTACCATTTTGGAAAACAGAAAAACCTTCAATAATCTTCTACTGTCAAACAGCTTAACCGATCAATGCAAAGCTTAAAATTTGTGATCAACTACCCAAGGGGAATATAGTTTGTTCACAATAACAACATCAGTCATGTGGCATGACAGCCATTTTGGATCATTAGAAACCCTTTAAAACTCTTCTCTGAAACTGATTAACTGGGCGATGCAAAACTTTTCATATGTGATCGACTCCACGTAGGAAATTGATAACAATGACATCATTGGTCACGTGATCTGGCAGCCACATTGGATCACAGCAAAACCTTTAAAATTCATCTTCTATGAAACCTCTTAACCGATCATTGTGAAACTTAAAATATATGATCTGACTACCGATGGGAACGTTTGATTAAAAGAAGATGATCCGATACACTATGGCCACCAGTGACATAACACAGAAAATGGGCAATATCTCGAAAAAATATGAATGATAGACACCTTGCAGTTGCACCTTATCAAATGAGGATAATTTTGACACAACCGGAAGTGACATAATCATACCGGAGGTGTTCAATATCTCAAAAACTAAGGCTCATAGACAGCAGGTAGTTGCACTACTTGGTGGCCAAGTTGGGTGTGTGACAAGGACAAATTATTTCGATTTTGGTGAGGTTCCGGATACTAGATTTTTATAAGTGATTCTTCACAATTAAGAGATAGCACCAAAATGATATATAGTACGATATTTCAAAAAATTGTGGATGGACAAAACTTGGTGAATGAGTTGGGTAGGTGACAAGAACAAGCCGATTCGATTTTGGTTGAGTTCCGGATGCAGATCCAGCATATTGGTGGGATACAAAACCTATATTGTACAGCCTGCCGGAGGTATGCGCTCAACTGAGTGCCATGCTCGTTATTATTGTAACTATGACTACGTCTTTAACGACCCTAATTATTGCCACCTTTTCGTGGGGTCAGCGGAGGAATATTTCTAACCCAAGTCTTTCACGAACAGGCTGGTCAGGCCTGGCGTTTGATTGCAAATGAATAAGGCAGGGATTAGTAATTTGTTGAAAGTGCTGGCAATAACTCACCTACTCTTCGAGAAAGACACCTTGGGATATTTTACGTCTACCAACCAGTGCTAGCAGATGGGATACCTGACCTCACATCCATCTGACGCACTTTGTGGTGCAACTCCACGCCTGCAAAGCACCAATCCGACAGTTTGGCAGGTCGATAATCAAACCCAGGTGAGGCAGATAATGGGTAAGTGTGCTGCGTTATCCTCTCGAATTATCATTATTTTTGTAAATAATATATATTACTGGATAGCTATGCCTTAGAGATGGAGGGGTATGGTACAGGGATATTGGCAGGAGTTAAAGGTAACTTGTGTGTGGATGGGATTGGTGTAGTGAAGGCATGATGGGCCGAATGCCCTCTTCCTGCACAAAAGTTCCTTGTATCCTTGTATATATTGAAATAAATATTATCACCAGAATCTTAATCCGTCTATAAGGATTATGTGCTACAAAAATCGAATACTTACATAATACGTAGAATAAGCCCAGGTATATGTGTTCAGGAAAAGGTAATAGTAATAGGTCTATCCACACAGTTAAGAACCACCACCTGCGTTCCTCCCCAACGTCGGATACCTTATCAAGGCGCTGATTACAGAGGCGTTTACCCGTTCATTATTCTATTTAGTGTGTTTGCGAGTTGCTAATGCGTGCTATCTCCGCGTGACACTTTATTTCCTGTTGCACCACAGTGGTGGAAAGGCACACTGAGTAATAATGAAAACGATGGCATTTTGGACCCCATGTGGTGCGTTTTTAAAAGTTATTGGAATGACAAGCTTCCAATAATGGAAGGAACGCCAACTTTTTCATTTTAAATATATCTGTAAATATAAATTATAATATCTATGTCCTCGTTTAGGTGTGTGACGAGGACAAATTATTAAAGACCGAGTTCAATGAACACTTTATCCCACACTGCCTTGAGAAACAATTGGACAAAGGAGGGATCTGTGGGTGGAAAAATCTGATTGGTCATGATGACGTCAAATGCTGGAATATTTTGTCCAAGTACTGCGAAACGGAACGGTTTTGGAAAGTGCAAAAAGGTGATTTGTGTTCTTCAGTGTTCAAGTATATATTACTCTGGAAATAAAATAAGTATTTTAAAGGTTGTAGACATTTTTTTTATTGGAAGTTTACCACCATTGATGCGGCGTCTTTCACACCACCTTATTTAACTGTTACATTAGTTATTAGTGCCTGTTGTTTGTGTCCTTTATGACGTCCTCAAGAACAGTAGGTTTCCTATTTGGAATGATTTTCAGTTTTGTTTGACTTCCAGACTAAAAAAAATTATCTAACTCGTCTCTGCGCATGCATGATCGAGATGAATTCAGAGCCAAGTACTGCTAAACTACAGGTTTCTTTTTCGATTCATGTTCCGATTTGTGTTCAGTATATAACATTCAATTAAAATTAAGTTATTCCTCGATCAAAACCTGACATTTGTAGACAGACAGACAGACAGAAGTGAACCAATTGCTTAATCCTACTTCCACTTTGTGTGCATGGGGTAATCATAGTAATCTATCGATTATATATATTTATGGTTTTGGAAATGTACCCCAGGGGAGAGCATCCATGTACATGTAGGGTTCCCCAGAATGAGTTATTTCTTAGTTTGTGTGTACATAGATCCTTGCCATGTGTCTGGGGATTTCAGGGGGGGAATGCGTTGAGAGGATAGTCTGTGTATTCCTGGTATGATCATCCCCTTCTCTACCTACTTTCAAACTTTCAATCCACCAACAATGCACTTCATCAAACCTCAGTTCAACAACCTCAACCCTTCTTTGACACCTTTTGATGTTGTACCATCACAATCCCACAACAAAAGTAAAATGTCAAAAGATATCGTGATGGTAATCCATAAGAGGAATGTTTTGTCAAATTGTGGTGTCATAATGTGGTGTCATTCCGACCTTGTTTGGTTGTTTTTTTACAGATTTAATTCCGCTGTTTTTACATTTTTAAAAAATGTTTCGTGTGTGTGTGTGTGTGTGTGTGTGTGTGTGTGTGTGTGTGTGTGTGTGTATAATATATGTATATAAACCTGTCTGATACCATCTCTTCTCTGGTCTCGCACCCCCCCCTCCCCACCCCGCCGCTCTGTGTGCGATTTGTCCTCACCATATTTCCGCAGGGCGCTCAAGGTCCATGAATCACTGCTCACCTTCACGCTTTTATTTCTCTTTTTCCACGCCTTTGGAATAAACTCTCTCACTCTATTCAATCCCATTCTTCCCTCCAGGCCTTCAAAACAGCTATTCACCACCACCTATCATCCCCCATCCAAATCCTCGATCTTTTCTACCTCCATTAATCCACCCAAGCCCACCATCTTCAAATTCCCTGCTTTCCTTTCTGAAAGTCACTGTAATGTCCATCTTGTATACCCCATGTTCCCCACCCCATCCCTCTCCCTTCCACAGATCTCCTAATGTCTCTGTTCCCCATTGTTTTGTCCTTCCCACTCCCACCCTTCTTGTCTCATGTACCCCTTGCTGTGTGTTGTGTGTTAGCTCTCATATGAGCCTCGACAAGGTGTACAAAAAATTGTATTTATATATATGTATATATAATCAGACGCACCTCTTGACTGTTATGGTGAGCATCGCGGCGGATTATATCTCATCCTGTAAAACCGCATAATCCGCAAATAATCTTTCTATAGATCCATACATATACTGTATAAATGTAAATATATATATATATACATTTATACAGTATATATGTGGATCTAGAGTAAGACTAATCCTAAGTAGTTATATGCAATATCAAAAAAACAAGGCCGTTTATCAATCTACTGTATCCCGTTCCGAGAACTTTTTGAACACATTACTCCACTTACGTAAAATCAACTCTTAATCCTCGTTTTTCGAACCGTGAGATAAACCTCCTGTACTTTGTGCAGATTGTGATTGTAATTTGCTTTTTGATGATTCATTATAATGCATTTTTGTTTCCATACCATGGAACATCAGGTGCGCACCATGGAGGTGTTGCCTTACCCAGCGTGGAGGTGTGTTTTATAGTCCATAGGGTAGTTAAAGTTAACTTAGCAAGTGAGGCATGAAATTTGTCTAGTTCACCCAGGGGAGAAAACCTCAGCATCTCGGTGCTGATATGAAATATTGTTATTGACGCTTGATTGTCATTGCAGACCCAATAGACCAGCAAATCAAACAAACTTTAACTTGCTACCATATGCTCGAACCATATATCCTCAGCATGCCTGGATGGGGACAGAAACCATAAAGCAACATAACCCCCCCCCCCCCACACTGAGACTCACCTGGGATTGGGTGGTTATTGGTGAGGTACGAGAGAGGGGAGGGAGTGGGCTACTGCTGTCCCAAAATCAGGTTAATCCATGATACAAAGATGAATTTTTTTTTTCTTGTCAGCATATCCTGACCTTGGCTGACCTTTGTTCACATCTTTAGTTTATCCTCTTTATAAACCCACTTCCCATGGCATTAGTGAGCTATGGGTCCCACATTAACATTCCCATTAACTTACAGCCAATTCGAAACCTACAAGTCCAGGAAAGGTCTTGCTTTTTGGGTCTTCATGGGTTAGTTCTTCAGTTCTTCCTTTCTTGTTCTTCTTTATGGCCACAATAAATTCTTCCCACGTTATTGTGGGGTTGGCCCGGGTGAAGATTTTGGCCCAAGTCTTTCACGAAGCGCCTCACCAGGTCTGACGCTCAACCAAGTGGTTGGGGCAGGAGTTTGTAATTTGTTCAGAGTGCCAGCAACAGCTTGCCTCCTCTTCGTGAAGGACACCGTGGGATGTTGAACGTCCATCAAACAAATGCTGACAGACGGGCTGCCCAGTTTAACGTCCATCCAGGGGGCAGCACACACTGATCACACTGATCAATCACCTTTCCTGTGAAACACCAGGATGACAGTTTATAGCTGAGTCGGGATTCGAACCCGGGATAGACAGCTTATAGCCGTGTGTGCGTACCCCTCGGCTCTCCTGTCATGGGATTTATGACGAAACACGTGTATGTTGTACAAGCCTCCCACCATCGGTCTTTTGTTGCCTGATTACATCTTAGTTGTACGATACAGGTTAAAATGTAACGTCGTGCTGTTAAATGGTCGCCCAAGGATAGTTCTCAATGCCAACGTGATCTTCTGTAAGTGCAATGATTCCACCTGTTGGAGGTGGAAAAGAGGCACCTTCCAGTGATTTGCTATTTTAGTGAAATATATATATATGCTAATGAAGGAGCTGAATGAGTGGGTGGATGGAGTGGGGTGTGGGGCCTGGGGTGGGGGGGACAACACACAGATAATGGAGTGGTGGGAAACAGGGAAACAAGAAAAAGTGAAGAAACTGATTTGGGGGTAATCTTTGTATATTGACCTGTCCTGTTGTATATATACATATATAGATATATACATACATTTATAAATTTGTACCCAACACTTTCTCTCGATCCATTCCCAGTTTGTTACGCAGTGCAGAAAATTGGAACAATTGGAACCGGTCACACCTTGCGTCCGGCCATTGGGTCTCCGGCTTTGGAAAATTTGGAGGGTGGGGGTGAAAAATGCGGACATCTTCTGGGGTGGCTTGGGAAAGGAAAGCATATCTTGATCAATCGCTATTTTATCGATTAATTCATTTATTACCTCCGCCATCGAAGGGGAGCGGAAGTTATGTTTTCACCCATGTCTGTCTGTCTGTGAACAGGATATCTCACAAAGTTATGGACAGATTCAGACAAAATTTGGTGGAGAGGTTGGGCGTGGGACAAGGACGAATTGATTCGTTTTTGGTGAAGATTCGCATCCGGATATGAGAATTATTTTCACATTTTAAGTGATTTCTCACCATTGATAAATGGGGCCAACTATCTCAAAAAGTTGTGGATGGATTGGTCAGATGACAAGAACAAGCCGATTCGATTGTAATTCAGGTCCGGATGCAGATCCGGCCTATCAGTGAACTGTTCAGCCTGGCGCAGGTATGCACTCTACCGAGTGCTGTTCTAGTATTTTACATGTGATGTCATGTGATGGCTGCCAACCCGAACAGTTTAACTTCAATGGGATGCTATGTGACGAGGTGTTGTGCAGGCCTTGCACCCTGATGTTAAAGATGAGAGGTGAGATTTCTCCTACGTCAAAGTTCCTTGTGTTTCCTTGCATAAGAGGGTAGTGCTGAGAGATTGAGCAGAGGAAAAGACAACGAGGAGTTAACGAGAGAGGCCTGGTCATGGTATCTGACTCAACCTTGTCTCCCATCAGGTTTACTCGGTGTCACGTGCCCCATAATGACCAGTGACATTAGAAATAGTGTGAAAGACAAAATAATTGCAGAACAGACACAAGAGAAGGATAACAACATCCTACAGTCAGGATAAGAAATGATAATGCAAAAAATTCTTACTTCCAATAGCTCGAGAGAACATCTCCATCGAGTAGAAACCAGTAAACCACCCTGTGGGCTGTGGGCAGTACTGATTTGGCTGCCCTAACCCTAACAGCACTGATTTAGCTGCCTTAAACCTAACCCTAACCCTAAACCTAACCCGAACCCTAACCCTAA
>NC_140974.1:62327679-62382679 GCF_056783735.1 Eptatretus burgeri
TAAAATTGCCTTCAAACGTCAATCAAGATCGGCTGAGCCACTGGTGGAGCGAAATTACCGCGGACAACCCGGCGGCAGCACCGCTCAGCGCAACGGTGGGACCTCGGGAGGAGGTGAACGGAGGATAGAGAGAATGGGGTGGGATAACTCAGGGAGGAGGTGAACGGAGGATAGAGAGAATGGGGTGGGATAACTCAGGGAGGAGGTGAACGGAGGATAGAGAGAATGGGGTGGGATAACTCAGGGAGGAGGTGAACGGAGGATAGAGAGAATGGGGTGGGATAACTCAGGGAGGAGGTGAACGGAGGATAGAGAGAATGGGGTGGGATAACTCAGGGAGGAGGTGAACGGAGGATAGAGAGAATGGGGTGGGATAACTCAGGGAGGAGGTGAACGGAGGATAGAGAGAATGGGGTGGGATAACTCAGGGAGGAGGTGAACGGAGGATAGAGAGAATGGGGTGGGATAACTCAGGGAGAGGGTGAACGGAGGATAGAGAGAATGGGGTGGGATAACTCAGGGAGGGGGTGAACGGAGGATAGGGAGAATGGGGTGGGATAACTCAGGGAGGGGTGAACGGAGGATAGAGAGAATGGGGTGGGATAACTCAGGAGGGGATGAACGGAGGATAGAGAGAATGCGGTGGGATAACTCAGGGAGGGGTGAACGGAGGATAGAGAGAATGGGGTGGGATAACTCAGGGAGGGGATGAACGGAGGATAGAGAGAATGGGGTGGGATAACTCAGGGAGGGGGTGAACAGAGGATAGAGAGAATGCATGGAATGGTCTTCCTGGAAACGTAGTGGCAGCACATGGTGTGTTCGTTTAAATTGGAATTAGATCGGCACACCGAGAAGCATTGGAGTCTTGGAGATAGAGGGGTACAGGGATATTGACAAGAGTTGTAGGTAGGTTGTGTGCGGGTGGTGATAGCATACCTGTGTATTGATTTTGATTTCTGCAGGAGGATCTCATCCCTGTTGTTCCTGGGACACCCCCCTCCCAAACCCCCAATTTTTTTTTAAATCCCCAACAATATTTATAATTATGATGACATAAATACATTTAATTTAAATATTATTTTGGTTGCATATATGGCATTTCTCCTCCCCCCCCTCTCCCCCCAACAGAGATTGGATTTGTGGTCCAAGACGGATATGTGTTGTCTGTTATTGGTGGGGTAGCGCGCCATGACAAGCCGAATGGCCTCCTCATGCGTCAAAGTTCCTTGTTCCTTGTTATTGCTTGTTATTAGGGGAGGATAATTCAGGGAGGAGATGAGCCGGTCATATATTGGAGAGGAGGACTCAGTGACGAGGTGAGCCAAGACTGGATATACTGTATATATACATATACTTATTGAATTGAAATGAGGTACCACATCGGAGGTTGTTAGCCAAAGTGAGGGATTGTGGAGTGGCTGGTCAGGTAGCTAATTGGATTGTAAACTGGCTTAGTGGAAGGAAGCAAAGAGTGGCTGTGAGTGGGAGGATGTCTTGCTGGGAGGATGTAAGTAGTGGGGTACCTCAGGGATCAGTACTCGGACCATTACTATTCATTATTTACATCAACGATTTGGATAGTGCGGTGAAGAGTAGGTTTCCAAATTTGCAGATGTCGCAAAGCTTCGAGGTGAGGTGGATAGCAGAGGGGGTGGTGATCAGATTCAGGAAAGTATTGATATTTGCATAGATTGGGCAAAAGATTGGCAGATGGAATTTAACCTGAGTAAGTGTAAAGTGTTGGGGATGGGAAAGAACAATGAAAATAGAGATTACAGGATGTAAGGGGTAATTTTGGAGCGTGTCACACAGGAGAAGGATCTGGGGGTGGTAATAGATATGGGAGATAAACAGGCAGCACAGTGCGAGTCAGCTATTGGTAAAGCAAATATGGTTTTAGGTTGTATTTGGAGGGGGACCCTTTATATATCAAAAAAGGTGGTGTTAACAATTTATAGGAATTTAGTGAGGGCCACATCTAGAATATTGTGTACAGTTTTGGTCACCACAACTCAGGAAGGACATACATGCCAGAGAGAGGGTTCATCACAGGGCTACTACATTGATTCTGGGCCTTGCTAGACTGAGCTATGAGGAGTGGCTGAAGGAGACAGGGCTTTATACAGGAGAAAGGAGGCGGTTACGAAGAGATATGATGGAGATGCTTCAGATAATGAAAGGTATTGATACAACAAGTGCAGATGAATTATTCAGCAGAGTAGACAGTGATAGGACAAGGGGCCATACATAGCCTGAGAGTAAAGATGGTAGTAAGGTAGGGGACTTTTAATCAGAGAGTGGTTAATGCATGGAATTATCTCCCTGTAAAGGTAGTGGCAGCAGAAACAGTAGATAAGTTTAAATTGGAATTAGATAGGTACCTGGAAGTTATGGAGAGAGAGGGGTATAGGGATTTGGCAGGACTTTTAGCAAGCTTGAGCATGTTAGGGTGATTGTGTGCATGTTTCGGTCGTGCTGTCTGTGGGGGTCTCATCAAGGGATGTTGTGTGTATTTTTATCCAAGGACCATCTTTGCCCATGCCCCTCCCCTGGAAAAAAAAGAACGACAAAAAAACAGCGATAAATTACAGGAAAAATAAAACAAGAAAAAAACTACAACTATATTATATACACTGTATATATATATATATATATATATATATATATATATATATATATATATATATATATATATATATATATATATATATATATGTAAACATTTGCATTTTTATTTTGCCAAAACGAAGTTTTTGCAAGATATGTTAGTCAGCTTGTATGTTTGTTTTTTTTTTTTTGTTTGTCTGTAATCACGTATAAATCACTCTGCAGAGCACAGTTATCATTGGAAATTTTTGTAACTTCGCATATCAGAGGCCTATAGAGGTCCCTTTCAGCGCATAAAATTTTGAAGGTCAAGGTCAAAGGTCAAGGTCACTTTATCGCAAATCAGGGGAGTCGACGAAACCCTTATTTTTTTGAGTAATTTTGATCGGATCGTCTTCAAACTTCATGGGAATATAGTTCATGGTCTGTCGCTCAGCTGATTAATTTTTGGCGGTGATTGGCCTTGACCTTCATGGTTAGCGCCTGAGGTCAAACATATTTGACCCCAAGGTCAAATTTTCAAGTTTTAGGAACCATATCGTGTGGTACCTCAAATTGAACACCTCGATGAGTGCTATCTGGATATGTCAAGCTTGAGACATTATGACATCATTTGGTGATGTTATGAGGCAAACGCATATTTTTCATGGTTATTCTGGAGAACGATTTTCATCGGAATCTCTCGTAGGCAGATATTCCTCAAGGAGTCGCTCCTGGTGGATAGCAGCTCTGTTCACCTCAGTGTGACCTTAAAGAAGTCACACGTGGTCACCTTTTGGCAAGATACGGGTCACCCTGCGGGTGACATTGGTTTATTCTTGTATTAATCTGTTGTTGATAAGTTGGTCTGGTGTTGATAAATTGGTCTGGTGCTGATAAATTGGTCTGGTGCTGATAAATTGGTCTGGTGTTGATAAGTTTATCTGATGTTGATAAGTTTGTTGGTGCTGATAAATTGGTCTGGTGTTGATAAATTGGTCAGGTGCTGATAAATTGGTCTGGTGTTGATAAGTTTGTCTGGTGCTGATAAATTTGTCTGGTGTTTATAAATTGGTCTGGTGTTGATAAATTGGTCTGGTGTTGATAAGTTTGTCTGGTGTTGATAAATTTGTCTGGTGTTAATAAATTGGTCTAGTGTTGAAAAGTTTCTCTTGAGCTCATAAATTTGTCTGGTGTTGATAAATTGGTCTGGTGCTGACAAATTGGTCTGGTGTTGATAAATTTGTCTGGTGTTAATAAATTGGTCTAGTGTTGAAAAGCTTGTCTTGTGCTCATAAATTTGTCTGGTGTTGATAAATTGGTCTGGTGTTGAAAAGGTTGTCTGGTTCTGATAAATTTGTCTGGTGTTTATAAATTTGTCTGGTGTTTATAAATTGGTCTGGTGTTGATAAATTGGTCTGGTGTTGATAAGTTTGTCTGGTGTTGATAAATTTGTCTGGTGTTAATAAATTGGTCTCGTGTTGAAAAGCTTGTCTTGTGCTCATAAATTTTTCTGGTGTTCATAAATTGGTCTGGTGTTGATAAGTTGGTCTGGTGTTGATAAATGGTCTGATGTTGATAAATTTGTCTGGTGTTAATAAATTGGTCTAGTGTTGAAAAGTTTGTCTTGTGCTCATAAATTTGTCTGGTGTTGATAAATTGGTCTTGTGTTGATAAGTTTGTTTGGTGTTGATAAATTGGTCTGGTGTTGATAAGTTTGTCTGGTTCTGATAAATTTGTCTGGTGTTAATAAATTGGTCTCATGTTGAAAAGTTTGTTTGGTGTTGATAAATTGGTCTGGTGTTGATAAATTGGTCTGGTGTTGATAAGTTGGTCTGGTGTTGATAAATTGGACTGGTGTTGATAAATTGGTCTGGTGTTGATAAATT
Organism: Eptatretus burgeri; assembly: GCF_056783735.1. Classification (NCBI taxonomy): domain Eukaryota; kingdom Metazoa; phylum Chordata; class Myxini; order Myxiniformes; family Myxinidae; genus Eptatretus; species Eptatretus burgeri. The sequence goes on from NC_140974.1 coordinate 62,332,158, forward strand.
GGTCTGGTGTTGATAAATTGGTCTGGTGTTGATAAATTGGTCTGGTGCTTATAAATTGGGCTGGTGTTGATAAGTTTGTCTGGTGTTGATAAATTTGTCTAGTGTTCATAAATTGGTCGAGTGTTGAAAAGTTTGTGTTGTGCTCATAAATTTGTCTGGTGTTGATAAATTGGTCTGGTGTTGATAAATGGTCTGGTGTTGATAAATTGGTCTGGTGTTGATAAGTTTGTCTGGTGTTGTTAAATTTGTCTGGTATTAATAAATTGGGTCAAATATTGAAAAGTTTGTCTTGTGCTCATACATTTTTCTGGTGTTGATAAATTGGTCTGGTGTTGATAAGTTTGTTTGGTGTTGATAAATTGGACTGGTGTTGATAAATTGGTCTGGTGTTGATAAATTTGTCTGGTGTTAATAAATTGGTCTAGTGTTGAAAAGTTTGTCTTGTGCTCATAAATTTGTCTGGTGTTGATAAATTGGTCTTGTGTTGATAAGTTTGTTTGGTGTTGATAAATTGGTCTGGTGTTGATAAGTTTGTCTGGTTCTGATAAATTTGTCTGGTGTTAATAAATTGGTCTCATGTTGAAAAGTTTGTTTGGTGTTGATAAATTGGTCTGGTGTTGATAAATTGGTCTGGTGTTGATAAATTGGTCTGGTGTTGATAAGTTGGTCTGGTGTTGATAAATTGGACTGGTGTTGATAAATTGGTCTGGTGGTGATAAATTGGTCTGGTGCTGATAAATTGGGCTGGTGCTGATAAATTGGACTGGTGTTGATAAGTTTGTCTGTTGTTTATAAATTTGTCTGGTGTTGATAAATTGGTCTGGTGTTGATAAGTTTGTCTGGTGTTGATAAATTTGTCTAGTGTTCATAAATTGGTCGAGTGTTGAAAAGTTTGTGTTGTGCTCATAAATTTGTCTGGTGTTGATAAATTGGTCTGGTGTTGATAAATTGGTCTGATGTTGATAAATTGGTCTGGTGTTGATAAATTGGTCTGGTGTTGATAAATTGGTCTGGTGTTGATAAGTTTGTCTGGTGTTGTTAAATTTGTCTGGTATTAATAAATTGGGTCAAATGTTGAAAAGTTTGTCTTGTGCTCATACATTTTTCTGGTGTTGATAAGTTTGTTTGGTGTTGATAAATTGGACTGGTGTTGATAAATTGGTCTGGTGTTGATAAATTGGTCTGGTGTTGATAAATTGGTCTGGTGTTGATAAGTTTGTCTGGTGTTGATAAATTTTTCTGGTGTTCATAAATTGGTCGAGTGTTGAAAAGTTTGTGTTGTGCTCATAAATTGGTCTGGTGTTGATAAATTGGTCTGGTGTTGATAAATTGGTCTAGTGTTGAAAAGTTTGTCTTGAGCTCATAAATTTGTGTGGTGTTGATAAATTGGTCTGGTGTTGAAAAGGTTGTCTGGTTCTGATAAATTTGTCTGGTGTTTATAAATTGGTCTGGTGTTTATAAATTGGTCTGGTGTTAATAAATTGGTCTAGTGTTGAAAAGCTTGTCTTGTGCTTATAAATTTTTCTGGTGTTCATAAATTGGTCTGGTGTTGATAAATTTGTCTGGTGTTAATAAATTGGTCTAGTGTTGAAAAGTTTGTCTTGTGCTCATAAATTTGTCTGGTGTTGATAAATTGGTCTTGTGTTGATAAGTTTGTTTGGTGTTGATAAATTGGTCTGGTGTTGATAAGTTTGGCTGGTTCTGATAAATTTGTCTGGTGTTAATAAATTGGTCTCATGTTGAAAAGTTTGTTTGGTGTTGATAAATTGGTCTGGTGTTGATAAATTGGTCTGGTGTTGATAAGTTGGGCTGGTGTTGATAAATTGGACTGGTGTTGATAAATTGGTCTGGTGTTGATAAATTGGTCTGGTGCTGATAAATTGGGCTGGTGTTGATAAGTTTGTCCGGTGCTGATAAATTTGTCTGTTGTTTATAAATTTGTCTGGTGTTGATAAATTGGTCTGGTGTTGATAAGTTTGTCTGGTGTTGATAAATTTGTCTAGTGTTCATAAATTGGTCGAGTGTTGAAAAGTTTGTGTTGTGCTCATAAATTTGTCTGGTGTTGATAAATTGGTCTGGTGTTGATAAATTGGTCTGGTGTTGATAAATGGTCTGGTGTTGATAAATTGGTCTGGTGTTGATAAGTTTGTCTGGTGTTGTTAAATTTGTCTGGTATTAATAAATTGGGTCAAATGTTGAAAAGTTTGTCTTGTGCTCATACATTTTTCTGGTGTTGATAAATTGGTCTGGTGTTGATAAGTTTGTTTGGTGTTGATAAATTGGACTGGTGTTGATAAATTGGTCTGGTGTTGATAAATTTGTCTGGTGTTAATAAATTGGTCTAGTGTTGAAAAGTTTGTCTTGTGCTCATAAATTTGTCTGGTGTTGATAAATTGGTCTTGTGTTGATAAATTGGTCTGGTGTTGATAAGTTTGTCTGGTTCTGATAAATTTGTCTGGTGTTAATAAATTGGTCTCATGTTGAAAAGTTTGTCTGGTGGTGATAAATTGGTCTGGTGTTGATAAATTGGTCTGGTGTTGATAAGTTGTTCTGGTGTTGATAAATTGGACTGGTGTTGATAAATTGGTCTGGTGCTGATAAATTGGGCTGGTGCTGATAAATTGGACTGGTGTTGATAAGTTTGTCCAGTGCTGATAAATTTGTCTGTTGTTTATAAATTTGTCTGGTGTTGATAAATTGGTCTGGGGTTGATAAGTTTGTCTGGTGTTGATAAGTTTGTCTGGTGTTGTTAAATTTGTCTGGTATTAATAAATTGGGTCAAATGTTGAAAAGTTTGTCTTGTGCTCATACATTTTTCTGGTGTTGATAAATTGGTCTGGTGTTGATAAGTTTGTTTGGTGTTGATAAATTGGACTGGTGTTGATGAATTGGTCTGGTGTTGATAAATTGGTCTGGTGTTGATAAATTAGTCTGGTGTTGATAAATTGGTCTGGTGCTGATAAATTGGGCTGGTGTTGATAAGTTTGTGTGGTGCTGATAAATTTGTCTGTTGTTTATAAATTTGTCTGGTGTTGATAAATTGGTCTGGTGTTGATAAGTTTGTCTGGTGTTGATAAATTTTTCTAGTGTTCATAAATTGGTCGAGTGTTGAAAAGTTTGTGTTGTGCTCATAAATTGGTCTGGTGTTGATAAATTGGTCTGGTGTTGATAAATTGGTCTGGTGTTGATAAATGGTCTGGTGTTGATAAATTGGTCTGGTGTTGATAAGTTTGTCTGGTGTTGTTAAATTTGTCTGGTATTAATAAATTGGGTCAAATGTTGAAAAGTTTGTCTTGTGCTCATACATTTTTCTGGTGTTGATAAATTGGTCTGGTGTTGATAAGTTTGTTTGGTGTTGATAAATTGGACTGGTGTTGATAAATTGGTCTGGTGTTGATAAATTTGTCTGGTGTTAATAAATTGGTCTAGAGTTGAAAAGTTTGTCTTGTGCTCATAAATTTGTCTGGTGTTGATAAATTGGTCTTGTGTTGATAAGTTTGTTTGGTGTTGATAAATTGGTCTGGTGTTGATAAGTTTGTCTGGTTCTGATAAATTTGTCTGGTGTTAATAAATTGGTCTCATGTTGAAAAGTTTGTCTGGTGGTGATAAATTGGTCTGGTGTTGATAAATTGGTCTGGTGTTGATAAGTTGGTCTGGTGTTGATAAATTGGACTGGTGTTGATAAATTGGTCTGGTGCTGATAAATTGGTCTGGTGCTGATAAATTGGGCTGGTGCTGATAAATTGGGCTGGTGTTGATAAGTTTGTCCGGTGCTGATAAATTTGTCTGTTGTTTATAAATTTGTCTGGTGTTGATAAATTGGTCTGGTGTTGATAAGTTTGTCTGGTGTTGTTAAATTTGTCTGGTATTAATAAATTGGGTCAAATGTTGAAAAGTTTGTCTTGTGCTCATACATTTTTCTGGTGTTGATAAATTGGTCTGGTGTTGATAAGTTTGTTTGGTGTTGATAAATTGGACTGGTGTTGATAAATTGGTCTGGTGTTGATAAATTGGTCTGGTGTTGATAAATTAGTCTGGTGTTGATAAATTGGTCTGGTGCTGATAAATTGGGCTGGTGTTGATAAGTTTGTGTGGTGCTGATAAATTTGTCTGTTGTTTATAAATTTGTCTGGTGTTGATAAATTGGTCTGGTGTTGATAAGTTTGTCTGGTGTTGATAAATTTTTCTAGTGTTCATAAATTGGTCGAGTGTTGAAAAGTTTGTGTTGTGCTCATAAATTGGTCTGGTGTTGATAAATTGGTCTGGTGTTGATAAATTGGTCTGGTGCTGATAAATTGGGCTGGTGTTAATAAGTTTGTGTGGTGCTGATAAATTTGTCTGTTGTTTATAAATTTGTCTGGTGTTGATAAATTGGTCTGGTGTTGATAAGTTTGTCTGGTGTTGATAAATTTGTCTAGTGTTCATAAATTGGTCGAGTGTTGAAAAGTTTGTGTTGTGCTCATAAATTTGTCTGGTGTTGATAAATTGGTCTGGTGTTGATAAATGGTCTGGTGTTGATAGATTGCTCTGGTGTTGATAAGTTTGTCTGGTGTTGTTAAATTTGTCTGGTATTAATAAATTGGTCAAGTGTTGAAAAGTTTGTCTTGTGCTCATACATTTTTCTGTGGTTGATAAATTGGTCTGGTGTTGATAAGTTTGTTTGGTGTTGATAAATTGGTCTGGTGTTGATAAATTGGTCTGGTGCTGATAAATTGGGCTGGTGTTGATAAGTTTGTCTGGTGCTGATAAATTTGTCTGTTGTTTATAAATTTGTCTGGTGTTGATAAATTGGTCTGGTGTTGATAAGTTTGTCTGGTGTTGATAAATTTGTCTAGTGTTCATAAATTGGTCAAGTGTTGAAAAGTTTGTCTTGTGCTCATACATTTTTCTGGTGTTGATAAATTGATCTGGTGTTGATAAGTTTGTTTGGTGTTGATAAATTGGTCTGGTGTTGATAAATTGGTCTGGTGTTGATAAGTTGGTCTGGTGTTGATAAGTTGGTCTGGTGTTGATAAATTGGTCTGGTGTTGATAAATGATCTGGTGTTGATAAATTGGCCTGGTGTTGATAAGTTTGTCTGGTGCTGATAAATTTGTCTGGTGTTTATAAATTGGTCTGGTGTTGATAAGTTTATCTGGTGTTGATAAATTTGTCTTGTGTTCATAAATTGGTCTAGTGTTGAAAAGTTTGTCTTGTGCTCATAAATTTGTTTGGTGTTGATAAATTGGTCTGGTGTTGAAAAGTTTGTCTTGTGCTCATAAATTTGTCTGGTGTTGATAAATTGGTCTGGTGTTGATAAGTTTGTTTGGTGCTGATAAATTGGTCTGGTGTTGATAAGTTTGTTTGGTGCTGATAAATTGGTCTGGTGTTGATAAGTTTGTTTGGTGTTGATAAAATGGTCTGGTGTTGATAAGTTCGTCTGGTGTTGATACATTTGTCTGGTGTTGATAAGTTTGTAAGTTTGTCTGGTGTTGATAAGTTGGTCTGATGTTGATAAATTGGTCTGGTGTTGATGTGGTGAAGGCATAATGGGTCGAATATCCTCCACCTGCATCTAATTTCCTTGTGTATCCTTGTGAAATGTACAGGTGTGGAGATGGTCACGGGGTGGGTGGCAGGGTTCGGGGGAGAGGTGGCATGAAAAGGTGTGCGTTGGAGGCAGAAACGGTGAGGGGCGTCGAGAAGAATGTGAGTGGAGTATCTCGGGATTGGGGTGGGGGGAGGGGGGTCATATAGATTGGAGGGTTACGTGGTGGAGAAGGTGATTTCAGAAGAGAAGAACGCATTAACAATGGAGGGAAAGTTTAATAAGTTACCTAATCTTCATAACCCGTGATGCTATTAAATGCGCTTTAAATGTAAAATCCATGGATTTGAGAAACTGCACAACTACAAGCCTCTGAAAACGCAGCGTTACATTATATTCTGTCGGTTGTTTCATCACCTGTCAATTAAATTGCTTACTCCTTCAGTCATTCATTCGTTCAGTTCCCCTTTAAAATCAATCCCCACGACCACGACCCCGGATCGCCTCGAATAATGTCTCAAGGCAATTATAGAACGGAAAAGGTCAAGGTAAGGTAACATGGTCAACAAAAGCTCTACCTTGACTAATGGTCGTCTATCTGTGCGAGTATCAACATGTTGAGGAGTTTTTTAAACGTAGAACAATGTAATTAAATAACATGGGGGGGGTGGAGGTCATGTGGAGGTCATTTGGTCACTTCTTCCTAATCGAGTTATCAGGTTTAATCGAAAGTGGAGTACTTAACACCTTATTAACAAGATAAACTGGCGAAGGATCTTGGTTAACAGCGATCCGACAAGAACAGCCACCACAGCCCTTGTTGTTAAATCGAGAGTCCCAAGGCAAGGATGATGTGACGTAATCTTGGCTGATGTCGTCACGATACAGCGAACAGGACATATAACCAACCAATTGAAATAACAGCACAATACTAGTTTATTACTAACTTGTATATGTTGTCAAGATTAGTAACTGAGGTGGACAAAATGTAAAATGTTTTATTATAAGAAGACGCAGAAGTAACACACACTTACCTCGGAGCTGTCTCATGTGGGTTCGATTCCCACCCCGATTATAAACTGTCAGGTTGAAGCATCATTGGCTCATGGCCGTTAAGCTGGGTGTCCGATGTACGAGCATTAGTGAACTTTAAAGATCGCACCGTGTCTTTGGTGAATTGTAGGTGAGTTACCACCTTCAGTCGATCGTCAAGCCTGGTGTTGGCTTTGTGGTTAAGGTGGTGGCTTGGGATCCCAGGGTCCTGAGCTCAAGTCCCGTTGGCCGCTGAATTAAAAAAACAATACACCAGGAGGTTGACTCAGCCTGTCATCCTTCCGAGGTCGGCAGAATGAGCACCAGCGTCCTGGTAAGGGGGGACACTGCATCAGCGGCACAGCCGCGTCCCAACCAATGATGCAACCAGCAGCCACAGGTTGCACGAGAGAGAGAGAGAGAGAGAGAGAGAGAGAGAGAGAGAGAGAGAGAGAGAGAGAGAGAGAGAGAGAGAGAGAGAGAGAGAGACAGACACACACAGACACACACAGACACACAGAGACACAGACAGAGACAGACGAACGTCAGGCCTGGCCAGCTGGTTCGTGAAAGACTTGGGACAAAAACTTTCCCCGGTCAAGGTACTGTAAGTGAGAAGGTAAAATTCTCCCGTTCACTACCTTCGGTAAGTTCTCCACTTGGTAGTTTCATTCGGTAAGACATCCCGCCTTGTGCCGTGTACTCGTAGTATATATATATATATATATATATATATATATATATATATATATATATATATATATATATATATATATATATATATATATATATATATATATATATATATATATATATATGCGTGACGGTAGTGTCGCGTGCTTTCGACGCACGGACCGAGCACGGACCGAGTGTAATCAGGGTGGACGGTTGAGCGCGTTGCAGCGAAAACGTGTGTTTATTAGCGCGTTCGAGTGTGACGCGAGGTTCGCACACTCGCTGAGTTCGCCCTTTTTACCGGAGCACAAGCGAAGCGTTTTGGGATTCGCGAGAGCGGCAAGAAGTCTCTCCAAGGAGCTCGGAGCGCGCTACACCCAGCAGAGCATGGAGAGGGTTTTTATCACCGCGACCGCCTCATGCACATTGTGATGGGGGGGGGGGGGTCCGGGCTGGAATACGAGCTTGCTGTCCTTGAAAAAACAGACACACCCAGCCCGTTTACGGAGCCGTCTGTGCAATAACTCTTGCACGATGTGCATACATCAAAAATAACCCACATCAAACTCTCTCTTCTCTCTCTCTCTCTCTCTCTCTCTCTCTCTCTCTCTCTCTCTCTCTCTCTCTCTCTCTCTCTCTCTCTCTCTCTCTTTCTCTCTGTCTCCCTCTCTCTCTCTGTCTCTCTGTCTCTCTCTCTCTCTCTCTCTCTCTGTCTCTCTGTCTCTCTGTCTCTCTGTCTCTCTGTCTCTCTCTCTCTCTCTCTCTGTCTCTCTCTCTCTCTCTCTCTCTCTCTCTCTCTCTCTCTCTCTCTCTCTCTCTCTCTCTCTCTCTCTCTCTCTCTCTCTCTCTCTCTCTCTCTCTCTCTCTCTCTCTCTCTCTCTCTCTCTCTCTCTCTCTCTCTCTCTCTCTCTCTCTCTCTCTCTCTCTCTCTCTCTCTCTCTCTCTCTCTCTCTCTCTCTCTCTCTCTCTGTCTCTCTGTCTCTCTGTCTCTCTGTCTCTCTGTCTCTCTGTCTCTCTGTCTCTCTCTCTCTCTCCCCCTCTTCCCCCCCCCCCCACTCCTCTCTCTCTCCCTCTCTCTCTCTCTCTCTCTCTCTCTCTCTCTCTCTCTCTCTCTCTCTCTCTCTCTCTCTCTCTCTCTCTCTCTCTCTCTCTCTCTCTCTCTCTCTCTCTCTCTCTCTCTCTCTCTCTCTCTCTATTCTCTCTCTCTCTCTAGTCTCTCTCTCTATTCTCTCTCTCTCTCTCTCTCTCTCTCCATCCCTGTTCTGTGGATCGCAAAGGAATTATTTTTTTCTGACGTCACAGCTCAGCTTGAAACACCAATATATTTTAAACACTTTTACGCCAGGATGTGATATTAAGAGCCATGTGATGGTTTTATACAACATCGACATTGACTATATAATGTTTTTGCTTGTCGTTGATTCGAATGCCGTCGTTAATGAGCAAAGCGTCATCAACAAAGTGGTACACCAGCGACGCACATCGCTACTGATTTGTGGACTCTGTAAACCCCCTCGATTCGAGGGGTACGTCATTGAGGTTTACACTCAAAACCCCCATGAACGACAATATCGATTCCAAGAAAGAAAAAAGACACCCGCACCTATTATGGATCCAGGTGCGCCTCGTACAGGTACATTATTTACAGCGACAAATGTATTTGCGGCCAAAACTGTAAAAGCTTGTAGAATCGCCATTATCTGTAGTTAACCATTATCATGTACGATATATGACAAGGAAGGTGTTGTTTGATTTATTTTTTAATGTCATTGCGCTCCACGTGACTGTTCATGCGATCTATGAGGTGTGCATGGACACCGCACATGTGTAACACAGTATTGTAAATACATTTGTTGCATTTATCTAATGCACAAAGCCATTCGATTGTGTATTAAACGAGAAGCATTGAAACAAACCCAGAGCTCAATAAAGACATTAAGGAATTGGAGAGAAATATAAAAGGCTCTTTCTCACCACTCGCTCACTGATATAAATGTTTAATACCTTAGATGTTGTGTAGAAAGCTGAAATGCAACTCGAAGCCAACATCCCAGAAAGAAATCACAAAATCGTCGGAAAATGTCCATAAACGAAAATATCCGCGAATCGAAGTCGGCCGGTGCAGGCTCTGTCTGCTCAGTGCGGGTCACGTGGCTGAAGACAATGGAGCTTACACTGGAAATGGTTGCTAGGCAACGGTAACACCCACCTCTTATTTTATAACTTTTTCCACATTTACATTAAAAATTACTGTCGGTGTAAGTTTCCGAACTTTCCACATTAGAAAGGAATCAGTTACCAGTGATTCCTTTGTCTCTGCCTCTGATCTATGACTTGATTAAAGATTGGTATATTTTAAACATTGATAATTACGAAGTAGTCGTAGTTATGAGCGATTTGTTCATTACTAAGGAAATGTATTAATGAGAGCACACTTTAAACATCACGTATTTAATTACATCGCATTTTGGCTCACATGACTTGCCATATTTTTGGTCATTGCTTGATTAAGTTAATTATGTGTATGTAACATGTTTAGTTTGTGTTTTGGCTTGCACGTCATTGTAACTACGATTTGTGTAACATTGTAACTCTTGAATATAAGGCTGTTTTACAATACACATCATCAAATATATAAAACATATCTATTGTGTCTGCAGTCTGCACGTACGATGCACCCGAGTAGCTGCTTGCAGTAAATATGTATGTATATAATAATTAATAAAATAAATAAATAAATACGCATACAGGACATAAATAAATAAACATTTAATTATACACTGGACATGTGTGTATATATATATATATATATATATATATATATATATATATATATATATATATATATATATATATATATATATATATATATATATATATATATATATATATATATATACATGCAGTATATAAATAAATAAATAAATATTGAATATAAATTTATTTATTGATTCAAATACTGCATGTAAATTTATTTATTCATATTCTGTATATAAAAAAAAATTCCATATAAATAAATAAATAAATAAGCCTGGCATTGGCATCGTAGTTCGAGTGGTGGCTTGGGATCCTCCGGGTCCTGAGCTCGAGCCCCGCTGGCCACTGAATTAACATCAAGGGGGTTGGCTCATCCTTCCGAGCTTGGTGAAATGAGCACCAGTATACTGGTAATTATCCCTGCAGGGTCGAAGGCGACTAAAGGGTTTAGCGTCAGGAAGGGCATCCGGCCATAAAAACATTGCCACAAGAAAGGGTACCATGATTGGAGCCTGCAAAAAGCTTGACCCATGCTCAGGGAAGAGGCTTTAAAATGGTGATGATGATGACATAAATAAATAAATAATGCTTATAAATATATTAATTAATTTATTTATTTAGGTACTATGTATTTATTTATTTGTATGCTGCATATAAATATGTACAGTATATATATATATATATATATATATATATATATATATATATATATATATATATATATATATATATATATATAAATAAATTTTATAGAAATATATATTTATACATAAGAGCCTGGTGTTGGCGCAGTGGTTCGGGCAGCGGCTTGGGATCCAAAAGGTCCTGAGTTCAAGCCCCGTTGGGCCACTGAATTAATACACCAGGGGGTTGACTCAGCCTGTCATCCTTCCGAGGTCGGCGAAATGAGTACCAGTGAACTGGGCCAGTGTATACCCCGGTTAAAATAGGTGTACCATATCCCTGTGTCGTTAGAGGCGACCAGGGTTGCGTCAGGAAGGGCATCCGGCGTAAAACATGTGCCAAATCACTATGCGGATCATACGGATGATCCGCTGTGGCGACCCCTAACGGGAGCAGCCGAAAGAAGAAGAAGAAGAAGATATTTATACATATATATATATATATATATATATATATATATATATATATATATATATATATATATATATATATATATATATATATATATATATATATATGAGCCTGGTGTTGGCGTAGTGGTTAGGGCAGCGGCTTGGGATCCAAAAGGTCCTGAGTTCAAGCCCCGTTGGGCCACTGAATTAATACACCAGGGGGTTGACTCAGCCTGTCATCCTTCCGAGGTCGGCGAAATGAGTACCAGTGTACTGGGCCGGTGTATACCCCGGTTAAAATAGGTGTACCATATCCCTGTGTTGTAAGAGGCGACCAGGGTTGCGTCAGGAAGGGCATCCAGCGTAAAACATGTGCCAAATCACTATGCGGATCATACGGATGATCCGCTGTGGCGACCCCGAACGGGATCAGCCGAAAGAAGAAGATATATATATATATATATATATATATATATATATATATATATATATATATATATATATATATATATATATATATACATACAGTCTATAAATAAATAAATGTTTCTGGTATATAAATATATTTACAGAATATAACTAAATAAATAAATGTTTCTGGTATATAAATAAATAAATACATTTTATAGAAATATATATTTATACATGTATGTATGTATATATATATATATATATATATATATATATATATATATATATATATATATATATATATATATATATATATTTGCAGTATATAAGTATATATATATATATATATATATATATATATATATATATATATATATATATATATATATATATATATATATATATATATATTTGCAGTCTATAAATAAATGTTTCTGGTATATAACTAAATAAATATTTGAATATTTGAATGTATATTAAGTACATTATTAATTGTTTCTTGAACATATGTACATTATGCTCTGTGCGTACGCACTTGCGCAGCTCGGTGTACATGGACATGGAGTTGTATTTTGACACGGACACATTTGTACCTGTGTTGACTGCAGTTTTGATTATAATAATGTGAATATAACTTAACGTTGCCTTCCGAACGGCCAACAGCTCGTCAGGCACACACAGTACCCTTTACTAATGTGTACGTCATCGAGGTAAGGTGGGTGAGAAAAAGGGAGGAGGAGAAGAAGGGGAGAAGAAGGGAGTGGGCCGTATAAGAGGAGGGGCGACGGGAAGAAAGAAATAGGGATGGGGTTTAGAGAGAGGGAGAGAAAGCAACAGAAAAAGCGAGAGGTAGAGAAGTACAGAGGGAGTCAGGATTTGATGAAGAAGAAGAGGAGCTGCAGTGTGCGTTCCATCGGTGTACAAGGGGTCTGAAGACAAACAAGTTGGTTTACCCCGTGAAGGGCGCAGGTGCAAGGAAGGCACCGGATAAGGTAACGACCGCACTCATCCTTCCTTTCCTTCAGTCTCGTCCTCTGTCCGTGTCACTCCGTCTCCGATTCTTGAAATCGGTACTCTTTGCATACTTCCACTTGTGGGTTGTTGTATTTCGTATGCTTCGGAGATATCTGTCGGTCCGATTGATTGTTCATTTAGGCTTTTGTATTACTCCTTGTGACCACTTCGCCTGCTGTTGCCTGAAAGTGCGCTCTGTACACACGAGATCTCTTGTATATTTGTGCCACCCTCTCGTTGTCCTTCAACTACAACTGTCCGTTGATGTTTGTAAACGGTCTCACACGTGACTGATACCTACACAGTACAGGTAGGTACAGCTATTTGTAAATAGGTGAGCGTTACCTTTGACAATGACACGTGACTATAATTGATTTGGCGAGTGGTCGTTCCCGATTTAAATCGTTGTCTTTCGACAATATTTCGGATCATTTAGTATAATACTTGTAAAAGACACCCTGTGATACAATTGAGCTGTCAATGTAGATACATGTATGTGAACTGTTTAACCACACTTGGTTAAATATAATGGTGGATGTGATATTAAGGGCTGTATGATGGTTTGATACTTTCACCAAATGAGGTGTGTGTGTGTGTGTGTGTGTGTGTGTGTGTGTGTGTGTGTGTGTGTGTGTGTGTGTGTGTGTGTGTGTGTGTGTGTGTGTGTGTGTGTGTGTGTGTGTGTGTGTGTGTGTGTGTGTGTGTGTGTACAAGTTTTGGCAAGTTTGAGACTATGTAGTTTTGTCGTGAAACAGTCGCAACTGTGTTTGTATAAAAATGATGTTCCAGGTCTCATAATCTCCAAGAACCATCTTGGTTAAGATGCCAGTGATTGATAGCTCTCGTAGCAACACTAACTTCCTTAAGCACGTTTATATCATGGAAGGAGATTGTTTAATGGGAAGACCGTTGATGGTATAAAGAGCGTGGGATCGCCTGGTCGCGACTCGGGCCAAACAGTAGACCTCAGGAGGACATCATGGCCGCTCCACAGGGACTGTCGTTACATGAACCTCACCCAAGTGACGCCTCTCCACAAACATGTACTTGTCTTTTCGTTTTGAATTTGCCTTCATTCGTACTGAATTCCCCACTAATTTGTAGTGAAATTTCCACCACTTCGTACTGAATTCTTGTAAATTCGTGCACATTCCTCGATAAATTTGTACTGCAAAATTCCCTAAAGTCATACCGAGTTCCCCCCAAATTGGTTCTGAGTTCCCCCCGAATTGGTTCTGAGTTCCCCCCAAAATTAGTACTGGGTGTTCCCACCAAATTGGTGCTGGGTGTTCCCCCCAAATTGTACTGGATTCCCTCCCCCACCCTAATTTTGAACTGGTTCCCCCCTCTCAAATTGGAACTGCCCCCCCCAAAAAACCAAATTGGAACTGGGCTTCACTCCCCCAAATTGACACTGAATTTCCACCAAATTGATACTGAGTTTTCCCCAAATTGGTACTGTGTTTGCCCCAAATTGGCACTGTTTCCCCCCAAATCGGTTTTAGCTTCTCCCAAATCGGTACTGTGTTTTCCCCCAAATTGGTACTGTTTCCCCCAAATTGGCACTGTTTCCCCCCAAATTGGCACTGTTTCCCCCCAAATTGGCACTGTTTCCCCCCAAATTGGCACTGTTTCCCCCCAAATTGGCTTTAGCTTCTCCCAAATCGGTACTGTTTCCCCCCAAATTGGCACTGTTTCCCCCAAATTGGCACTGTTTCCCCAAATTGGCACTGTTTCCCCCAAATTGGCACTGTTTCCCCAAATTGGCACTGTTTCCCCAAATTGGCACTGTTTCCCCCCAAATTGGCACTGTTTCCCCCCAAATTGGCACTGTTTCCCCCCAAATTGGCACTGTTCCCCCCAAATTGGCAGTTTCCCCCCAAATTGGCACTGTTTCCCCCCAAATTGGCACTGTTTCCCCCCAAATTGGCACTGTTTCCCCAGAATTGGCACTGTTTCCCCAGAATTGGCACTGTTTCCCCAGAATTGGCACTGTTTCCCCAGAATTGGCACTGTCTCCCCCCAGAATTGGCACTGTTCCCCCGCAGAATTGGCACTGCTTCCGCCCAGAATTGGCACTGTTTCCCCCCAGAATTGGCACTGTTTCGCCCCAGAATTGGCGCTGTTTCGCCCCAGAATTGGCACTGTTTCCCCAGAATTGGCACTGTTTCCCCAAAATTGGCACTGTTTCCCCAAAATTGGCACTGTTTCCCCCAAAATTGGCACTGTTTCCCCAAAATTGGCACTGTTTCCCCAAAATTGGCACTGTTTCCCCCAAAATTGGCAGTTTCCCCAAAATTGGCAGTTTCCCCAAAATTGGCACTGTTTCCCCAAAATTGGCACTGTTTCCCCAAAATTGGCACTGTTTCCCCCAAAATTGGCACTGTTTCCCCCAAAATTGGCAGTTTCACCCCCAAGTTGGCACTGTTTCCCCCCAAAATTGTCACTGTTGCCCCCCAAAATTGGCACTGCTTCCCCCCAAAATTGCCACTGTTTCCCCCCAAATTGGCGCTGTTTCCCCCCAAATTGGCGCTGTTTCCCCCCAAATTGGCGCTGTTTCCCCCCAAATTGGCACTGTTTCCCCCCAAATTGGCACTGTTTCCCCCCAAATTGGCTTTAGCTTCTCCCAAATCGGTACTAGTTTCCCCCAAATCGGTACTAGTTTCCCCCAAATCGGTACTAGTTTCCCCCAAATCGGTACTAGTTTCCCCCAAATCGGTACTAGTTTGCCCCAAATTGGTACTAGTTAACCCCAAATCAGTACTAGTTACTCCCAAATTGGTACTGTTTCCCCTGAATCGGTACTGTTTCCCCTAAATTGGTGCTGTGTTTTCTCCCAAATCGGTACTGTGTTTTCCCCAAAATCGGTACTGTGTTTTCCCCAAAATCGGTAGTTTTTTCCCCAAAATTGGTACTGTGTTTTTCCCCAAATTGGTATTGTGTTTTCCCCCAAATTGGTAGTTTTCCCCAAAATTGGTACTGTGTTTTCCCCAAAATTGGTAGTGTGTTTTCTCCCAAATTGGTACTGTGTTTTCCTCCAAATTGGTACTGAGTTTTCCACCAAATTGGTAGTGTTTTCCCCCAAATTGGTAGTGTTTTCCCCCAAATTGGTATGAGTTTCTCCCAAATTGGTACTAGTATCCCCCAAATCGGTACTTGTATCCCCCAAATCGGTACTAGTATCCCCCAAATCGGTACTAGTATCCCCCAAATCGGTATTCGTATCCCCCAAATAGGTTCTAGTACCCCCCAAATCGGTACTAGTATTCCCCAAATCGGTACTAGTTTCCCTCCAAATTGGTACTGTGTTTTCTTTCAAATTGGTACTGTTTTCCTCCAAATCGGTACTAGTTTCTCCCAAATTGGTATGAGTATCCCCCAAATCGGTACTAGTATCCCCCAAATCGGTACTAGTATCCCCCAAATCGGTACTAGTATCCCCCAAATCGGTACTAGTATCGCCCAAATCAGTACTAGTATCCCCCAAATAGGTTCTAGTACCCCCCAAATCGGTACTAGTTTCCCTCCAAATTGGTACTGTGTTTTCCTCCAAATCGGTACTAGTTTCTCCCAAATCGGTATGAGTATCCCCCAAATCGGTACTAGTATCCCCAAATCGGTACTAGTATCCCCCAAATCGGTACTAGTATCCCCCAAATCGGTACTAGTATCCCCCAAATCGGTACTAATATCCCCCAAATCGGTGCTAGTATCCCCCAAATAGGTTCTAGTACCCCCTAAATCGGTACTAGTATTCCCCAAATCGGTACTAGTTTCCCTCCAAATTGGTACTGTGTTTTCTTTCAAATTGGTACTATGTTTTCCTCCAAATCGGTACTAGTTTCTCCCAAATCGGTATGAGTATCCCCCAAATCGGTACTAGTATCCCCCAAATCGGTACTAGTATCGCCCAAATCGGTACTAGTATCCCCCAAATAGGTTCTAGTACCCCCTAAATCGGTACTAGTTTCCCTCCAAATTGGTACTGTGTTTTCCTCCAAATCGGTACTAGTTTCTCCCAAATCGGTATGAGTATCCCCCAAATCGGTACTAGTATCCCCCAAATCGGTACTAGTATCCCCCAAATCGGTACTAGTATCCCCCAAATCGGTACTAGTATCCCCCAAATCGGTACTAGTATCCCCCAAATCGGTACTAATATCCCCCAAATCGGTGCTAGTATCCCCCAAATAGGTTCTAGTACCCCCTAAATCGGTACTAGTATTCCCCAAATCGGTACTAGTTTCCCTCCAAATTGCTACTGTGTTTTCTTTCAAATTGGTGCTATGTTTTCTCCCAAATCGGTATGAGTATCCCCCAAATCGGTACTAGTATCCCCCAAATAGGTTCTAGTACCCCCCAAAATTGGTACTGTGTTTTCTTTCAAATTGGTACTATGTTTTCCTCCAAATCGGTACTAGTTTCTCCCAAATCGGTATGAGTATCCCCCAAATCGGTACTAGTATCCCCCAAATCGGTACTAGTATCTCCCAAATCGGTACTAGTATCCCCCAAATCGGTACTAGTATCCCCCAAATCGGTACTAGTATCCCCCAAATCGGTATTAGTATCCCCCAAATCGGTACTAATATCCCCCAAATCAGTACTAATATCCCCCAAATCGGTACTAATATCCCCCAAATCGGTACTAATATCCCCCAAATCAGTACTAATATCCCCCAAATCGGTACTAGTATCCCCCAAATCGGTACAATATCCCCCAAATCGGTACTAGTTTCTGTCCAAATTGATACTGTGTTTTCCTCCAAATTGGTGCTGTGTTTTCCTCCAAATTTGTGCTGTGTTTTCCTCCAAATTAGTACTGTGTTTTCCTCCAAATTAGGACTGTGTTTTCCCCCAAATTGGTACTGTGTTTTCCTCCAAATTGGTACTGTGTTTTCCCCCAAATTGGTACTGTGTTTTCCTCCAAATTGGTACTGTGTTTTCCCCCAAATTGGTACTGTGTTTTCCTCCAAATTAGTACCATGTTTTTCCTCCAAATTGGTACCGTGTTTACCTCCAAATTGGTACTGTGTTTTCCTCCAAATTGGTACTGTGTTTTCCCCCAAATTGGTACTGTGTTTTCCTCCAAATTTGTACTGTGTTTTTCTCCAAATTAGTACTGTGTTTTCCTCCAAATTAGTACTGTGTTTTCCTCCAAATTTGTACTGTGTTTTCCCCCAAATTTGTACTGTTTCCCCATAAATTAGTACTGAGGTTCCTATTAAATTCGTACTGGATTCCAACGCTTCGTGGGTCTCTCTATCCCAACGATGTTCCATCATCGTGTGACAATTGATCGGAAGTGATGGGACACCGCAGTTCGTACAGCGATCGTTATAATATAACCCGCCATCGGTGAAAATACAACACGAGCGTTCGTGCGCCGTTTCGTTTGTCCATTCTGACGTCATAAAGCGCGTTCACATCGACGACACACGCGGGAACGGACACAGACAAACGTTTGTCGATGTACCGACGTGGTGGAAACGTTTTTGGTTTGTGTGATGAGCTCTGACACCCGGGGTTTGATGGATCGGACAGACGACGCGTTACGGGACAAGTGTGATGGACCCGCCACTGCTCAACGAACGAATTACGTCTCATTGTATTTGGAAGATAATGTCTGTCTGCCCGTCTGTCTGCCCGTCTGTCTGCCCGTCTGTCTGCCCGTCTGTCTGCCCGTCTGTCTGCCCGTCTGCCTGACCGTCTGCCTGCCTGCCTGTCTGCCCGCCTGTCTGACCGTCTGTCTGCCCGCCTGTCTGCCCGCCTGTCTGCCCGCCTGTCTGCCCGTCTGTCTGCCTGCCTGTCCGTCATACAATCGTTCACGTCATCTATTTCATCTCTGCGTAAAGACGCACATATCAAATATATCCGAATATTTGTTAATTATTTTTACATATCTGTATTTGTATATAAAACCTCCGTCGTAATCAAGCCGTCTATCCATTTATTCGTACGTATGTACGTTTATATAGTTTGTCTATATCCGATTGCTCCATCTGTCTGGCCGTACGTCGATGTATTGCGACGGGTTTCACGGTTCCTCTTTGTACATTTGTATCCATGTCCAGTTGTCTGGTTCTCCGCTTGTCTCCCAATGTGTACAACACCGTCCCCTCGACCTCGTGTCCCTTTTGTTCACGACCACACGTGAAGCCGTGTCCGTTTTTATCATTTATACATTCGCTGTTGAACGATCCTTTTCACATCGACAACATTGTCACGTCCAACAACGAATCGTGTTTGTCGAAAGTACAACGACAAATCGTCTCTTCGATTCGAGCCGTTCGCTTTTTGCGCATTATCTGTCTGTCTATCTGTGTGTGTATGTGTGTCTATGTATCTGTGTATGTGCGAAATGACGTCACGCGATGGATGTCCGATTCGTGAACACAAAGCGCGGCGGTTGTCGCGGAGAAGGAGATCCGAACGGGCGACGTTCGGGGGCAACATGGAGCAGCAGGACGGGCAGGGGGATAATGGGACCACGTCCCGACGTGGGAATAATTGATAAGGAAGGCTGCAAGTTTAAATTACAAGGACACGTGACCCAATGAGTTGGGTGATTGTGTCGCAGGGTAACGGGTGTGCGGGTACAGGCGGACGGGTCTCGCTCTTATTAGATTGTGAGCGACCGTTCGAGGTTCGGGGTTAACGCCACGATCCGCCTGCGACTAAACGTACAATATTGTTTGAACGCGCAGCGTCGCAATGACGGAGGCAAATCGAACGGCAGCTCCTTTGAACGTCTCGCAGAGTTCACTCTCACCGGATCGAAACGACGGCGTTTACGGTTATTTCGCCATTACCGAATAACGAAATCAAACGTCACATCGACTGGTTAACTTTAACAAAGAGTGATTTCCTTTGTTTGTCTTTTACAGAACCACCCACTCCCCCAAAACATCAAACGCGCGCACACACACACACACACACACACACACACACACACACACACACACACACACACACACACACACACACACACAAACACACACACACACACACCCTACTCAGCTGTATGATAAACTGAATTTAGTCATGTTGAGGACGTTCAAAACAACGTAAGAAAATAATGGTGTGCGTGTGTGTGTCATCATCACATATTTGCATGTAATTTTGTATGTGTGTGTGTGTATGCATTCAGAGATTTGTATGTATGTGTGTGTGTGCATTCACAGATGTGTGTGTGTGTGTGTGTGTGTGTGTGTGTGTGTGTGTGTGTGTGTGTGTGTGTGTGTGTGTGTGCATTCACATATTTGTATGTGTGTGTGTGTGTGGGTTTGCACATTTGGGTGTTTGCAAGTGTGTGTGTGTGTGTGTGTGTGTGTGTGTGTGTGTGTGTGTGTGTGTGTGTGTGTGTGTGTGTGTGTGTGTGTGTGTGTGTGTGTTTGCGAATTTTGGTGTTTGCATGTGTGTGTGTTTGCAAATTTTGGTGTTTGTGTGTGTGTAGGTGCAAATGTTTGCGCGTAATTTTGTATGTATGTGTTTGTGTGCACATTTGCATGTAATTTTGTATGTGTTTGTTTGTATCCACATGTTTGCGTGTAATTTTGTATGTGTTTGTTTGTATGTACATGTTTGCATTTACTTTTGTATCTGTGTTTGCACATGTTTGTGTGTAATTTTGTGTGTATGTGTGGGAATGCACATGTTTGCATGTAATTTTGTATGGATGTGTTTGGATGCGCATCTTTGCGTGTAATTTTGTATGTATGTGTTTGTATGCACATGGTTGCGTGTAATTTTGTATGTATGTGTTTGTGTGCACATGTTTGTGTGTAATTTTGTTTGTGTATGTGTTTGTCTGCACATGTTTGCATGTAATATTGTGTGTTTGTGTGTGCACATGTTTGCTTGTAATATTGTATGTTTGTGTGTGTACGTTTGCATGTAATTTTGTGTGTTTGCGCATTTGAATGTTTGCACATGTGTGTATGTGTTTGTGTACACATTTGCATGTAATTTTGTATGTGTTTGTATGCACATATTTGTGTGTAATTTTGTATGTATGTTTGTATGCACATGTTTGCATGTAATTTTGTATGTATGTGTTTGTAGGCAAATGTTTGCATGTAATTTTGTATGTATGTGTTTATAGGCACATGTTTGCATGTAATTTTGTATATATGTGTTTGTATGCACATGGTTGTATGTAATTTTGTAAGTATGTGTTTGTATGCACATAGTTGTATGTAATTTTATAAGTATGTGTTTGTATCCACATGGTTGTGTGTAATTTTGTATGTATGTGTTTGTATCCACATGGTTGTGTGTAATTTTATAAGTATGTGTTTGTATGCACATGGTTGTGTGTAATTTTGTATGTATATGTTTGTATGCACATAGTTGTGTGTAATTTTGTATGTATGTGTTTGTATGCATATGGTTGTATGTAATTTTGTATGTATGTGTTTGTATCCACATAGTTGTGTGTAATTTTGTATGTATGTGTTTGTATCCACATAGTTGCGTGTAATTTTGTATGTATGTGTTTGTATCCACATGGTTGTGTGTAATTTTGTATGTATGTGTTTGTATCCACATAGTTGTATGTAATTTTGTATGTATGTGTTTGTATCCACATAGTTGTATGTAATTTTGTATGTATGTGTTTGTATCCACATGGTTGTGTGTAATTTTGTATGTATGTGTTTGTATGCACATGGTTGTGTGTAATTTTGTATGTATGTGTTTGTATGCACATGGTTGTGTGTAATTTTGTATGTTTGTGTTTGTATGCACATGGTTGTGTGTAATTTTGTATGTATGTGTTTGTATGCACATGTTTGTGTGTAATTTTGTATGTATGTGTTTGTGTGCACATGTTTGTGTGTAATTTTGTTTGTGTATGTGTTTGTCTGCACATGTTTGCATGGAATATTGTGTGTTTGTGTGTGCACATGTTTGCTTGTAATATTGTATGTTTGTGTGTGTACGTTTGCATGTAATTTTGTGTGTGTTTGCGCATTTGAATGTTTGCACATGTGTGTATGTGTTTGTGTACACATTTACATGTAATTTTGTATGTGTTTGTATGCACATATTTGTGTGTAATTTTGTATGTATGTTTGTATGCACATGTTTGCATGTAATTTTGTATGTATGTGTTTGTAGGCAAATGTTTGCATGTAATTTTGTATGTATGTGTTTATAGGCACATGTTTGCATGTAATTTTGTATATATGTGTTTGTATGCGCATGTTTGCGTGTAATTTTGTATGTATATGTTTGTATCCACATGGTTGCATGTAATTTTATGTGTATGTGTTTGTTTGCACATGATTGCATATAATTTTGTAAGTATGTGTCTGTATGCACATGGTTGTGTGTAATTTTGAATGTATGTGTTTGTATGCACATGGTTGTGTGTAATTTTGTATGTGTGTGTTTGTTTGCACATGATTGCATATAATTTTGTAAGTATGTGTTTGTATGCACATAGTTGTGTGTAATTTTGTATGTATATGTTTGTATGCACATAGTTGTGTGTAATTTTGTATGTATGTGTTTGTGTGCACATGGTTGTGTGTAATTTTGTATGTATGTGTTTGTATCCACATGGTTGTGTTTAATTTTGGATGTATGTGTTTGTATGCACATGGTTGTGTGTAATTTTGTATGTATGTGTTTGTATCCACATGGTTGTGTGTAATTTTGGATGTATATGTTTGTATGCACATAGTTGTGTGTAATTTTGTATGTATGTGTTTGTATGCACATGGTTGTGTGTAATTTTATAAGTATCTGTGTGTATGCACATGCTTGTGTGTAATTTTGTATGTATATGTTTGTATGTACATAGTTGTGTGTAATTTTGTATGTATGTGTTTGTATGCATATGGTTGTGTGTAATTTTGTATGTATATGTTTGTATGCACATGGTTGTGTGTAATTTTGTATGTATATGTTTGTATGCACATAGTTGTGTGTAATTTTGTAAGTATGTGTTTGTATCCACATGGTTGTGTGTAATTTTGTATGTATGTGTTTGTATCCACATGGTTGTGTGTAATTTTGTATGTATGTGTTTGTATCCACATGGTTGTGTGTAATTTTGTAAGTATATGTTTGTATGCACATGGTTGTGTGTAATTTTGTATGTATGTGTTTGTATCCACATGGTTGTGTGTAATTTTGTATGTATGTGTTTGTATCCACATGGTTGTGTGTAATTTTGTATGTATATGTTTGTATGCACATAGTTGTATGTAATTTTGTATGTATGTGTTTGTATCCACATGGTTGTGTGTAATTTTGTATGTATGTGTTTGTATCCACATGGTTGTGTGTAATTTTGTATGTGTGTGTTTGTATGCACATAGTTGTGTGTAATTTTGTATGTATGTGTTTGTATCCACATGGTTGTGTGTAATTTTATAAGTATATGTTTGTATGCACATGGTTGTGTGTAATTTTGTATGTGTGTGTTTGTATGCACATAGTTGTATGTAATTTTGTATGTATGTGTTTGTATGCACATGGTTGTGTGTAATTTTATAAGTATCTGTGTGTATGCACATGGTTGTGTGTAATTTTGTATGTGTGTGTTTGTATGCACATAGTTGTGTGTAATTTTGTATGTATGTGTTTTTATCCACATGGTTTTGTGTAATTTTGTAAGTTTGGGTTTGTATGCACATAGTTGTGTGTAATTTTGTAAGTTTGTGTTTGTATGCACATAGTTGTGTGTAATTTTGTATGTATGTGTTTTTATCCACATGGTTGTGTGTAATTTTGTATGTGTGTGTTTGTATCCACATGGTTGTGTGTAATTTTGTAAGTTTGTGTTTGTATGCACATAGTTGTGTGTAATTTTGTATGTATGCGTTTTTATCCACATGGTTGTGTGTAATTTTGTATGTGTGTGTTTGTATGCACATAGTTGTGTGTAATTTTGTAAGTATGTGTTTGTCTGCACATAGTTGTGTGTAATTTTGTATGTGTGTGTTTGTATGCACATAGTTGTGTGTAATTTTGTATGTTTGTGTTTGTATGCACATGGTTGTGTGTAATTTTGTATGTGTGTGTTTGTATGCACATGGTTGTGTGTAATATTGTATGTATGTGTTTGTATCCACATGGTTGTGTGTAATTTTGTATGTGTTTGTATCCACATGGTTGTGTGTAATTTTGTATGTGTGTGTTTGTATGCACATAGTTGTGTGTAATTTTGTAAGTATGTGTTTGTATCCACATGGTTGTGTGTAATTTTCTATGTGTGTGTTTGTATGCACATGGTTGTGTGTAATTTTTTATGTATGTGTTTGTATCCACATGGTTGTGTGTAATTTTGTATGTGTGTGTTTGTATCCACATGGTTGTGTGTAATTTTGTATGTATGTGTTTGTATCCACATGGTTCTGTGTAATTTTGTATGTATGTGTTTGTATCCACATGGTTCTGTGTAATTTTGTATGTATATGGTTGTATGCACATAGTTGTATGTAATTTTGTATGTATGTGTTTGTATCCACATGGTTGTGTGTAATTTTGTATGTATATGTTTGTATGCACATGGTTGTGTGTAATTTTGTATGTGTGTGTTTGTATGCACATAGTTGTATGTAATTTTGTATGTATGTGTTTGTATCCACATGGTTGTGTGTAATTTTGTAAGTTTGTGTTTGTATGCACATAGTTGTGTGTAATTTTGTAAGTTTGTGTTTTTATCCACATGGTTGTGTGTAATTTTGTATGTATGTCTTTGTATGCACATAGTTGTGTGTAATTTTGTAAGTATGTGTTTGTCTGCACATAGTTGTGTGTAATTTTGTGTGTATGTGTTTGTATCCACATGGTTGTGTGTAATTTTGTATGTGTGTGTTTTTATCCACATGCTTGTGTGTAATTTTGTATGTGTGTGTTTGTATCCACATGGTTGTGTGTAATTTTGTATGTATGTGTTTGTATCCACATGGTTGTGTGTAATTTTGTATGTATATGTTTGTATGCACATAGTTGTATGTAATTTTGTATGTATGTGTTTGTATCCACATGGTTGTGTGTAATTTTGTATGTATGTGTTTGTATGCACATAGTTGTGTGTAATTTTGTATGTGTGTGTTTGTATGCACATAGTTGTGTGTAATTTTGTATGTGTGTGTTTGTCTGCACATAGTTGTGTGTAATTTTGTATGTATGTGTTTGTATCCACATGGTTGTGTGTAATTTTGTATGTGTGTGTTTGTATGCACATAGTTGTGTGTAATTTTGTATGTTTGTGTTTGTATGCACATGGTTGTGTGTAATTTTGTAAGTATGTGTTTGTATGCACATGGTTGCATGTAATTTTGTATGTATGTGTTTGTATGCACATGGTTGTGTGTAATTTTATAATTATGTGATTGTGTGCACATGGTTGTGTGTAATTTTGTAAGTATATGTTTGTATGCACATGGTTGCATGTAATTTTGTAAGGATGTGTTTGTATGCACATAGTTGTGTGTAATTTTGTATGTTTGTGTTTGTATGCACATGGTTGTGTGTAATTTTGTATGTTTGTGTTTGTATGCACATAGTTGTGTGTAATTTTGTATGTTTGTGTTTGTATGCACATGGTTGTGTGTAATTTTGTATGTATGTGTTTGTATCCACATGGTTGTGTGTAATTTTGTATGTGTGTGTTTGTCTGCACATAGTTGTGTGTAATTTTGTATGTATGTGTTTGTATCCACATGGTTGTGTGTAATTTTGTATGTGTGTGTTTGTATGCACATAGTTGTGTGTAATTTTGTATGTTTGTGTTTGTATGCACATGGTTGTGTGTAATTTTGTAAGTATGTGTTTGTATGCACATGGTTGCATGTAATTTTGTATGTATGTGTTTTTATGCACATGGTTGTGTGTAATTTTATAATTATGTGATTGTGTGCACATGGTTGTGTGTAATTTTGTAAGTATATGTTTGTATGCACATGGTTGCATGTAATTTTGTAAGGATGTGTTTGTATGCACATAGTTGTGTGTAATTTTGTATGTTTGTGTTTGTATGCACATGGTTGTGTGTAATTTTGTATGTATGTGTTTGTATCCACATAGTTGTGTGTAATTTTGTATGTATGTGTTTGTATGCACATGGTTGTGTGTAATTTTGTATGTATGTGTTTGTATGCACATGGTTGTGTGTAATTTTGTAAGTATATGTTTGTATGCACATGGTTGCATGTAATTTTGTAAGGATGTGTTTGTATGCACATAGTTGTGTGTAATTTTATAAGTATCTGTGTGTATCCACATGGTTGTGTGTAATTTTGTATGTGTGTGTTTGCATGCACATAGTTGTGTGTAATTTTGTAAGTATGTGTTTGTATGCACATGGTTGTGTGTAATTTTGTATGTATGTGTTTGTATGCACATGGTTGCATGTAATTTTGTATGTATGTGTTTGTATGCACATGGTTGTGTGTAATTTTATAATTATGTGATTGTGTGCACATGGTTGTGTGTAATTTTGTAAGTATGTGTTTGTATGCACATGGTTGTGTGTAATTTTGTAAGTATATGTTTGTATGCACATGGTTGCATGTAATTTTGTAAGGATGTGTTTGTATGCACATGGTTGTGTGTAATTTTGTATGTGTGTGTTTGTATGCACATGGTTGTGTGTAATTTTGTATGTATGTGTTTGTATGCACATGGTTGTGTGTAATTTTGTATGTGTGTGTTTGTATGCACATAGTTGTGTGTAATTTTGTATGTTTGTGTTTGTATGCACATGGTTGTGTGTAATTTTGTATGTTTGTGTTTGTATGCACATAGTTGTGTGTAATTTTGTATGTTTGTGTTTGTATGCACATGGTTGTGTGTAATTTTGTAAATATGTGTTTGTATCCACATGGTTGTGTGTAATTTTGTATGTTTGTGTTTGTATGCACATGGTTGTGTGTAATTTTGTATGTTTGTGTTTGTATCCACATAGTTGTGTGTAATTCTGTATGTATGTGTTTGTATCCACATGGTTGTGTGTAATTTTGTATGTATGTGTTTGTATGCACATGATTGCATGTAATTTTGTAAGTATGTGTTTGTATGCACATGGTTGTGTGTAATTTTGTATGTATGTGTTTGTATGCACATGGTTGTGTGTAATTTTGTATGTATGTGTTTGTATGCACATAGTTGTGTGTAATTTTGTATGTATGTGTTTGTATGCACATGGTTGTGTGTAATTTTATAAGTATCTGTGTGTATGCACATGGTTGTGTGTAATTTTGTATGTATATGTTTGTATCCACATAGTTGTGTGTAATTTTGTATGTATATGTTTGTATGCACATAGTTGTGTGTAATTTTGTATGTATGTGTTTGTATGCACATGGTTGTGTGTAATTTTGTATGTATGTGTTTGTATGCACATGGTTGTGTGTAATTTTGTATGTATGTGTTTGTATCCACTTAGTTGTGTGTAATTTTGTATGTATGTGTTTGTATCCACATGGTTGTGTGTAATTTTGTATGTGTGTGTTTGTATCCACTTAGTTGTGTGTAATTTTGTATGTATGTGTTTGTATCCACATGGTTGTGTGTAATTTTGTATGTATGTGTTTGTATGCACATGATTGCATGTAATTTTGTATGTATGTGTTTGTATCCACTTAGTTGTGTGTAATTTTGTATGTATGTGTTTGTATCCACATAGTTGTGTGTAATTTTGTATGTATGTGTTTGTATCCACATGGTTGTGTGTAATTTTGTATGTATGTGTTTGTATGCACATGATTGCATGTAATTTTGTAAGTATGTGTTTGTATGCACATGGTTGTGTGTAATTTTGTATGTATGTGTTTGTATGCACATGGTTGTGTGTAATTTTGTATGTATGTGTTTGTATGCACATAGTTGTGTGTAATTTTGTATGTATGTGTTTGTATGCACATGGTTGTGTATAATTTTGTATGTATATGTTTGTATGCACATGGTTGTGTGTAATTTTGTATGTATGTGTTTGTATGCACATGGTTGTGTGTAATTTTGTATGTATGTGTTTGTATGCACATGGTTGTGTGTAATTTTGTATGTATGTGTTTGTATCCACTTAGTTGTGTGTAATTTTGTATGTATGTGTTTGTATCCACATGGTTGTGTGTAATTTTGTATGTGTGTGTTTGTATGCACATAGTTGTGTGTAATTTTGTATGTATGTGTTTGTATGCACATGGTTGTGTGTAATTTTATAAGTATCTGTGTGTATGCACATGGTTGTGTGTAATTTTGTATGTATGTGTTTGTATGCACATGGTTGTGTGTAATTTTGTATGTATGTGTTTGTATCCACTTAGTTGTGTGTAATTTTGTATGTATGTGTTTGTATCCACATGGTTGTGTGTAATTTTGTATGTGTGTGTTTGTATCCACTTAGTTGTGTGTAATTTTGTATGTATGTGTTTGTATCCACATGGTTGTGTGTAATTTTGTATGTATGTGTTTGTATGCACATGATTGCATGTAATTTTGTAAGTATGTGTTTGTATCCACATAGTTGTGTGTAATTTTGTATGTGTGTGTTTGTATCCACATGGTTGTGTGTAATTTTGTATGTATGTGTTTGTATCCACTTAGTTGTGTGTAATTTTGTATGTATATGGTTGTGTGTAATTTTGTATGTATGTGCTTGTATCCACATGGTTGTGTGTAATTTTGTATGTGTGTGTTTTGTATGCACATAGTTGTGTGTAATTTTGTAAGTTTGTGTTTGTATCCACATGGTTGTGTGTAATTTTGTATGTGTGTGTTTTGTATGCACATAGTTGTGTGTAATTTTGTAAGTTTGTGTTTGTATCCACATGGTTGTGTGTAATTTTGTAAGTATATGTTTTTATCCACATGGTTGTGTGTAATTTTGTAAGTATATGTTTTTATCCACATGGTTGTGTGTAATTTTGTAAGCCTGTGTTTGTATGCACATAGTTGTGTGTAATTTTGTATGCACATGTTTGCATGTAATTTTTTGTTTGTGTTTGCGCATTTGAATGTTTGCACGTGTGTGTTTGTGTGCACGTTTGGGTGTAATTTTGTTGATGTGTTTGTGTGCACATGTTTGCATGTAATTTTGTAAGTGTGCGTGTGTGTGTTTGCGCATTTGGGTGTTTTCACGTGTGTGTGTGTGTGTGTGTGTGTGTGTGTGTGTGTGTGTGTGTGTGTGTGTGTGTGTGTGTGTACATGTTTGCATGTAATTGTGTTTGTGTTTTCACGTGTTTGCATGTGTGTGTACATGTGTGTTTTTGCATGTAATTTTGTAAGTGTGCGTGTTTGTGTTTGCGCATTTGGGTGTTTTCACGTGTGTGTGTGTGTGTGTGTGTGTGTGTGTGTGTGTGTGTGTGTGTGTGTGTGTGTGTGTGTGTGTGTGTGTGTGTGTGTGTGTGTGTGTGTGTGTGTGTGTGTGTGTGTGTGTGTGTGTTCATGTTCATGTTTGTATGTCATTATGTTTGTGTTTTCACGTGTTTGCATGTAATTGTGTGTGTGAGTGAAAATGTGTGCACACGTACACAGTTGTCCGAACGTAAAGTGCATTCAACTGCCTTGTTGACGGAATAATTTCTTCATGTGACGTCATAACAGTAATCCCTCGTTCCGCTGAAGGAATGTTTGTGCGTTCTTCTGGATTAACAATGTTTGTGTCTATTTTGGAGGATCCTCCAAACGAACTCCACTTCTAACATTACGTCATAAATGGCTAATTTGAGGCAATGATACTCACGAACAAGCAAATTCTCAGAAAAAAAAAAAACAACGCAATGCTCTCACCAATATCGATTAACACATTCATTACTTTCACAGAATCGACCAATAAATACTTTCATTACGTCACAATCAGAACGGTTATTTTGGACGTTTGTTCTTTTTCTCATCGTCTCTGAAAAGTACAACCACAATTTTCACTCCAGTTTGGCTGAGGTTTGTTGACGAATGACGCGCCATTGTGACGATTGATCATTTTCATTTTTTATTGATCCCCATACGTGGAATGTTCTAACCATTGCACCTGATCACGACCTCGGGGCGCAGTGATCGTGTGAGCATCCGGTGGTGATCGTGATATGAAGGTGATCATTCCGAATTGTTCATTGTCCTTCCATTCCAACCTTCTTCTTGAAGTGTCCATGAGTGTACGGCGGAACCTCGAGGAAGATTTTCTCCTGGACGACGTCTGAACGTTTATTTCATCAACTGTCTCGATAACGCGCCAAAGGATCTATATGCTGTCAGAGATGGGGTTCAGCCACAGGCGAGAGCCGCGTCACCACGCGCGGATTGATACCTACCCGAGTTGATTTCAGCGAAGAGGAAGAACCCCGAGGTTCTTGGAAGGGATGTTTGTGGCCAGGATTGTAGAGTGTGTTGGGGTAAGGGGTAAGGGGTGAAAAGATAAGGGGTAAGGGGTGGAAAGTGGAAAGCAGAGGATTGAAGGTATATATGGGGTGGAAGGCAGAGCAGATGGCAGTGGGTGGAAGGCAGCAGGTACTGGCGGATAAATACATCATGGGATAAGTTGTCCGATGGATGTCTTAGGAGAATGAAAATGAAAAAAAGACGCGGGAAATGCAATATTACTGTTGGGGATATATATATATATATATATACACACGTATGGAAACCATGAGAGAATTAAGGGGATGGACAAGTGGCATGGTGTCTATGGGGAATCCAACCCCCCTCTCCCCGCTTCCAACCCCCCCCCCCCCCCCAATTTCAGGGAAATATTAAAGTAATATTATATATGTTAATTCAACATGTTTGATTTATTTATTAATCATCTTAACATGTTTTGCTCATAAAGCGTTTACTGGTCCGAGCCGTTCTGCGGTCGCTGCACATCGATGGCTCTCACAATTAATTAATATTTTTTGACATTTTTCAAGGCATCTCGACCCCCTCTCTCTCCCAGTTCTCTCCAATACCATGGTTTGACTTTTTGGAGAGCAGAAGCCGACGTACGGATTGTGGGAGAGCGGGATAGAAGGGTAAACACGAGGACGGATGATCACGTGCTCAATGATTCTGGCGCGAAAACCTTGCAAAACAGCTTGGGTGGGGCGACTATCCAATTAGTGCAGACACATTCATGCTTGCAGATAACTGCGTGGAATAGATACCCCTGGAATAGCTTGGAGATAACGCTGTATAGTTCCAACAGCACGAGCCGGACGTCACGGTACGTTACAAGGACTCGAGGAGGGCTGGAGCTAGGGAGGAGCAGAGATGGAGACAATGGGGTGGTGGGGGCAGGTCTGGGAAAAAGGAGAGCTATGGATCAGTGCTCTCTTCACGCTCCTTCTTTCTCTCTCTCGACCAGGGCTGCGCGACCATATGCTGGACAGTGCCAAGATGGACGAGATGCGCGCGGCGCAATCCCCACCACCTCTTGGGCAGCTACTGGGTGAGTCTTCATTCACTATCAATCTAGGATGGATATTGCAAACTGATTAATCGATTTCCTTTTCATCTATTGCCATGGTTTCGAACTGTGATTGTGACGTCACCAATGAATCAATGATCGCTTCTTTCAACAGCCTCGCTTTCACTGTCTCAATAATTGACTTTACAAGTCCAGGGGTTACACAAGATTCATGTTAACCATTTTGTCAAACTGATGAAGCTCTTAAGGCAGAAACAACACCGTCTAGGACTACATGAGTTGATGTAAACTTGTGATCAGGACACCCTTTTTGGGTGGTGGTCCATACTTGGTAATACCCGGTGGAGATCTCTCTCATTCTTCAGATAGACCTCTGCCATGGTGTGTAGTTGAGTCGATTTAATCGCTGATCCGATAACACGATCTGGAATTATATATTTTAATGATGTATTTAATTGTAACTATCGGCTTTCTACAAACATTACAAATAGCAATGATGTGCGCAGCAAATATCATGCTACCCACAGCTGCACCTGTCAATAGACGTGGTCACAAGTTACAGGTAGACATGCAAAACAAAGGTCGTATGATGAGTATAATCAGCAAGTCCGTGGCCAGATGTAAGAGGTTTATCATTGATATTGATGAGTCATTTATACAACGACTTTCCCAACATTTCATACAACAAAACAACCTTGTCGCCGCATAAACTTCTGTTTTAGGCCACGAACTTTGTGATCAACCCTCATAATACGTTGGACATGCTTCGATCCATGGGGCATCTAGAATCTTATGGAGTAGAATGTGCACGACACCATAAAGGTATCTCTGGTGAACACCCATGTGATGTATGTACTCATCATAGACCCACCTCGCTGGCACAGACGGTCCTTTCAAAGAACGTGTTGTGTGTGCTTTCATGTCTGAGAGAGGAAAAGGTCTGTCTGGTCCTTACAGGATTAAATAAATAAATGTTTCTGTTTGTAAGTGAGCGGAATCGCAAGTCACGTTCCACGCACTCTATCCCAGTTAATAACGGGGCACGAACTTGGTGCCCAACTGTTGTGTTCAATGTTCGGGTTTATAAGATAAATAATCCCACTCGGTACCACCGAAGATCATTCAACAACATTTAAACCGGCTATATAAGGATCCACAGCAACCCTTACCTCTCCCAATCATAATAAACCACCATTTATAACCACAACAATCCACACTTCCCCTGACCACTATAAACCATCACCTTAACCCACAGAGACCCACACTTCCCCCAACCACTATAAACCACCACCTCTACCCACAACAACCCACACTTCCCCAACCACTATAAACCATCACCTTTCCCCACAACAGCCAACACTTCCCCCAACCACTATAAACCATCACCTCTACCCACAACAACCCACACTTCCCCCAACCACTATAAAAACACCACCTACATCCACAACAACACCCACTCCTCCCAACCACTATAAACCACCACCTATACCCACAGCAACCCACAGTTCACCCAACCACTATAAACCACCACCTATACTCACAACAATCCACACTTTCCCCAGCCACTATCAACCACCACCTATACTCACAACAATCCACACTTTCCCCAGCCACTATAAACCACCACCTGTACCCAGAGTCAGATGAGTAGTTGTGGGGCGTTAGGCCATTATGTGAGGGTGATGGTGGTGGTGTCTGCAGCATCGACACACAGGTACTAGACCTCTGTAGCTGTGATAGCGGTGGGGTGGCGATGTCGGCACACAGTTTATCTATACCGTGATCTATTTACCCCACAATCTATTTAGCCAACACATGCAAAGCAAAAAGCGGGGTTAAACAATTGGTTCAGTTCTGCCTGTCTGCCTGCCTGCCTGTCTGTCTGTCTGTCTGTCTGTCTGTCTCTGTTTCTGTTTGTCCATCTACAAACGTCAGTTTTTGATCGAGGAATAACTTGATTTCAATTGATTGTTATATTTTGAACATGAATGGGAAAACGAACTGGTGGTTTTGCAGTACATTGGCTCTGAATTTGTCCTAATCGCACGTGTGCAGAGAGAGAGGGGTGAAAATCATTATTTTACTCAGTCTGTCTGTCTGGCAGTCAAACAAAATTTTAAATCATTCCAAACAGGAAACTTGCTGTTTTCAAGGACGTTATAAAGAACACAAACAACAGGCACGAAGAATGTGTTAAACAAGGTGGTGTGAAAGACGCTGCAGCAACAGTGGAAAACTCCCCAAAAAAGTTCTCTTCCACAACCTTTAAAATCTCAATTTAATTATATACTTGAACACTGCAGAACACAAATCACATTCTCCGTACTTTCAAAACTCTTCCGTTTAGCAGTACTTGGACACATTAAATACGGTGGTGTATAACACACTGCATCAACGGCGGTGAACTTCCAGAACTATTTTGTGTTCTACGGTGTTCATTTGAACACAGCGTGGGGTAATGTGTTCTATGAACTTTCTAGCTCTCTGTTTAATTGTATGACTATCCAATTATCTATTTGTCTATTCAAGTTCAGTTATGTCGAGATTGGCGAAGGCTTTATCCCTGATCTTTCGGTGCAGTGCCCCTTCACGCGCAGGGTCTCTTCACATGCAGGGCCAGAGCCGAACTGGCCTATGCCTTAATCCAGCCCTGCCTGTATGCACACATCCCCAACAATGATAAACCACCACCTCCATCCACAACAACCCACACTTTCCATAACCACTATAAATCACCACCAGTACCACAGTGATCCACACTTCCCACAAGCACTATAAATCACCACCTGTGCTGCAGAGATCCACACTTCCCCAAACACTATAAATCACTATTTATAACCACAATAACCCCCACTTTTCCACCTCCAACCACTATAAACCGCCATTTATAACTATAACACCCACTTGTCCAAACCACGATAAACCACCACCTATGTCCATAGCAATCCACACTTTCTCCAACCACTATAAACCAACACCTGTACCCACACATTCCCAAAATGTATAAACCACAACCTATACCCACATCAACCCTTAGTTCTCCCAACAACTATAAACCACCACTTATAACCACAGCAACTCACTTTCTACCAACCACTATAAACCACAACAATCGCACTTCACCCAACCACTATAAACCACTACCGACACACCATTTCACCCACCACTACCTGCATTTGCACTCTGAAACCAAATAGAGAACTAGAACGGCACTCGGTAGAGCATATACCTCCGCTATGCTGAACAGTTTGCATTTTGTTTCCCATTGATAGGACGGATCTGGAACCGAACCTGAACCAAAATCAAATCGGCTTGTTGTTGTCACTTAACCAACTTATCCACCAAGTTAATTCGTCCACAACCCTTTGAAATATCATGTTGCATAACGTTTTTGGCCTCGTTTTTCCAGTTGTGAAGAATCATTTTAAAAATTCTCACGCCCGGATATGGATCAGGATGTGGATCCGGATCTTCACCAAAATCGAATCGATTTGTCTTTGTCGCACACTCAACCTGTCCAACAAGTTTTTGCCAAATCCGGCCACAACGTTTTGAGATATGAAATCCGGCTCACAAACAAACGGGTGAAAACATCACCTCGTCCACCTTTGGTGGTCGTGGTAAAACATGGTTCTGTGCATGGTGCTAAACACATGTTCTGGAGGGAAGCATGCTCCAAAATGCTGCACAATCCCCTAGTTTTGTGCAGTACCTCCACCTTGTCATCGCTCGCACTGTAACTCATTATGAAGATGAAAATGAAGATTTGAAAGTGTGCATATATATATATATATATATATATATATATATATATATATATATATATATATATATATATATATATATATATATATATATATATATAATGAGAAACAAAGACCCACTCACATCTCTCAGCTGTGACCGGAAGGAATAACCAATCAGCTCTCACTTAATCAATTAGCCCAGGTGGCTCGGATTTTATAAACAATCGAATCCTCCCTTGCTCTTCTCACTGAAGAAGCTGCTAAAGCAACCATGAAAGGCTACCCAAGGTAAGACCTTTGCTGTTTCAAACCCTTCCCAGAGTTCCTCCACAGCTGTAAAGACATTCACAAACAGTACACACATGAGAATCCTAATGCTACGCACCCCTCAGCTGCTGAACCGGCTTCATCGCTTGTTGGCGAATCATCAGCGACAGCACAGACAGAAATGCATACCAATGGGGCTCCCAAGCATGTACCATGTGTAAATGGGTTTGAAACAGCAAAATGACTTGCTTTCCGTAGCCTTTCTTGGCTGCTTCATGCAGCCCTCTTCGGATAGAAGAGCATTGGAGGAGTCTATAAATGTCATGTAATCAACAAGATTAAGGTTGTTGTGGAGCATCTGCAGAATAGTTTGAGGTACAGAGAATCCCATTTTATTTTGATTGTGTCGAAAGGTCGGTCCATGGATGCGA
This sequence comes from Eptatretus burgeri, assembly GCF_056783735.1. Taxonomy (NCBI): domain Eukaryota; kingdom Metazoa; phylum Chordata; class Myxini; order Myxiniformes; family Myxinidae; genus Eptatretus; species Eptatretus burgeri. Next base: position 62,367,455 of record NC_140974.1, read on the forward strand.
TTTGAATTTGGGATCTCGGTGCTCAGATGTGAACACCAAACATGGCGATCCAGATTACAAATTCAAGATGCCTTGACTATATACAAGTAGCTTCCACCAACAAATGGGTCGATGTCATTGAGGACTGTTCTATATACAGGATCGATGCTCATGGAGGAGCCAAAACCACTGAGGATGAGGGGTTTCCAATGACGGGTAGCGGCAGAATGGAGAAATTGAGCCTCATTGGCATTGCTTCTCCATGTGGACTATCACTATGTGGAACCTCCTTGAGATTTACTATGGTTCAGGGAGAACTTCCCTGGATGGGGCTCGGCATTATAAGCTCAAAAAATGTATTCAAGAGGTTGATGAAAAAAATACTTCTCACTATTAGACCAAAGGACTTTGTGGAGGATGTGGTTGAAACGTAGAACCAAGTTGGATGTGGTTGAGGACCAATTGAGTCGCAGTTGAAAACAAACTTGTGATTGCAGTTAAAGATTCAAATGGGACTTGATTGAGAAGCACGTGAATGTAGGGGCATGGTTGAGGACAAGTTGCAGGAATGTGGTTTCGGAACAGATGAGAGGTTGAGAGGATGTACAGATTTGGGTTTTTTTTAAATCTGGTCTGTATGCATGTGCACCTGCAGGAGGGGAACGCGCGCGGCCCGCCGTGTGTGCAGGCTGTGGTGTTGCCATCGGTGCTCGGTTCTTGCTGCGAGTGGCTGACGCTCCGTGGCACGAGGAGTGCGTGCGCTGCGCCGCGTGCCGACAACCCCTCGCAAGGTCGTGCTTCGCGCGCAATCGCAAGCTCTACTGCAGACGCGACTATGAGAGGTGCGTTGGCCATTTTGGGTGTGTGTGTGTGTGTGTGTGTGTGTGTGTGTGTGTGTGTGCGTGTGTGTGTGTGTGTGTGTGTGTTTGTGTGTGTGTGTGTGTGTGTTCGTTCGTGCGGTGGGGGGGATATCTGAGGGTGTTGATTCTTCTCTGATTGATTGAGTCGATTTCCTGTGGACCCTTTCCAGGGAGTGGGTGCTGCTGAAATGCCCTCATAGTAAGGAACATATCGGGTAGTTTGCCATTGACTTCTCAACTAAGGGTATAGGTGAATGAAATGGACCTGCTATTTATTACGTACGCAGTGGAAATGTCGGGAAAATATTAATCTTGAGAAAAGGAAAAGAAGGAAAATGATGATGGGAGAGAAAGTAAAGTGGGGGGTGTTTATGAAGAGATAGACGAATGGGCAAGGGGTATGTTTGAAGCATATGGGTTGCAAATTGGGGGAGAGGGGATGGGGGAAGCATGGGCAGAAGTAGAATTTTAAAAATCACGGATATAGTAAATGGCTTCTTACTGTGGAATCATCATCCTCATTAAATGTTACAATCCTCAAAATAACTTTCATTTTAGCGGTTTGCTTCTTCGACTCGAAGCTGCTGCTTCTACACGGATGAAAGACTTCGACGTATGTTGAATCTATTCGGTCGATCTCATCTGATTTGTTTAAAATCTTCACCGCACGAGGCTGTGTCTCCCCCAAATGTACAGACGTCTCGCCACGAGACCGGTCCAAGGTCTCCCTTTGTAAGATATACCACTGAGTCCGTGGGTGCACAGGGGACAACCGACTAAATTGCCTCCTCTCTGAAGGGATGTTGGGTTTTGTAATGCAGCTCCCTCTGCTGGTGGTGCACCAGAATGGTGGTTTTACTTTGCCATGGATCGAGTCCCGACCGAGCAGAGCCCCAACATCCGAAGAGATAAAATTGGCGATTCAAGTCTTTCTCGGATCGACAAGCACTCAGGTGTCACTTTAGAAGACCTTCAAGGCCGTCCATGTATAATGCAACACATCTTTAAACAATTATAGACCGCCGCCCCCACAACTCTCCGTAACACTTGGCACCAACACACACGGACCTTGCTCCACGTTCTGTAATATATGGATGCCCCAAAACAGAGAAGATCTATGAACCTAAAGATCCTTTTCCCCTCTGGGATGAGGCGATGCTGTTTTTCACAACCATAGAGTGAACAACCTGGATTGCCCTGGGCACATCTTGGATTGCCCTAGGTTGGTGGCCATGACAGGAAAAAGGTTAAATTAATAAAATGTATTCAAATATAAAATGGGCTTTACTCTGTTTTTGCACAAACATTGAATTATTTTCCGGCGGTGTGTTTTTAAGCATGTGGGGAGCAAGGGCAATGGATGATTTTAAAAGGACTGGGTAAACACCGAGTGGAAGAAAGAATAAACTAAAATGCAGGTAGTGTGTGTGTGTGTGTGTGTGTGTGTGTGTGTGTGTGTGTGTGTGTGTGTGTGTGTGTGTGTGTGTGTGTGTGTGTGTGTGTGTGTGTGTGTGCGTGATTGTAATGTGTGTGTGAGCACGGTTGTAATGTGTGTGCACGATTGTAAAGTATGTGTGTGATTGTAATGTGTGTGCACGATTGTAAAGTATGTGCGTGATTGTAATGTGTGTGTGTGATTGTAATGTGTGTGTGTGTCTGTGTGTGTGTGAATGGTTGTACTGTGTGTATATGCGTGATTGTAATGTGTGTGCATGATTGTAAAGTATGTGTGTATGATTGTAATGTATTGTGCATGATTGTAATGTGTGTGTACGATTGTAATGTGTGTGCGTGATTGTAATGTGTGTGCATGATTGTAAAGTATGTGCGTGATTGTAATGTGTGTACACAATTGTAAAGTATGTGTGTATGATTGTAATGTATGTGCATGATTGTAATGTATTGTGCATGATTGTAATGTGTGTGTACGATTGTAATGTGTGTGCGTGTGTGTGCTTGTAATGTGTGTGTGTGATTATGTGTGTGTGATTGTAATGTGTGTTCATGATTGTAATACTTGTGTGCATGATTGTAATGTGTGTGTGCGTGATTGTAATGTTTGTGCATGATTGTAATGTGTGTGTGTATATATGATTGTAATGTGTGTATGATTGTAATGTGTGTGCATGATGTAGTGTGTGTGTGTGTGTGTGCACGACTGTAATGTGTGTGTGATTGTAATGTGTGTGTGCATGATTGTAATGTGTGTGCATGATTGTAATGTGTGTATGATTGTAATGTGTGTGTATGATTGTAATGTGTGTATGATTGTGATGTGTGTGTGTGTGTTCATGATTGTAATACTTGTGTGCATGATTGTAATGTGTGTGTGTGATTGTAATGTGTGTGTGTATATATGATTGTAATGTGTGTGCATGATGTAGTGTGTGTGTGTGTGTGTGTGCACGACTGTAATGTGTGTGTGATTGTAATGTGTGTATGATTGTAATGTGTGTGCATGATTGTAATGTGTGTGCATGATTGTAATGTGCGTGTGCATGATTGTAATGTGTGTATGATTGTAATGTGTGTGTGCATGATTGTAATGCATGTGTGTATGATTGTAATGTGCGTGTGTGTGTGATTGTAATCTATGTTCCCAATTGTAATGTGTGTGTGCATGATTGTAATGTGTGTGTATGATTGTAATGTGTGTGTATGATTGTGATGTGTGTGTGTGCATGATTGTAATGTGACTATGATTGTATTGTGTGTGTGCATGATTATAATGCGTGTGCACGATTGCAAAGTATGTGCGTGATTGTAATGTGTGTGTGTGTGTGTGTGTGTGTGTGTGTGTGTGCATGATTGTAATGTGTGTGTATGTGCATGCTTGTAGTGTGTGTGTGTGTGTGTGTATGATTGTAATGTGTGTGCACGATTGTAAAGTATGTGTGTGATTGTAATGTGTGTGCACAATTGTAATGTATATGTGTGATTGTAATGTGTGCACGTGATTCTAATGTGTGTGCACGATTGTAAAGTGTGTGCATGATTGTAATGTGTGTGCACGATTGTAATGTATATGCATGATTGTGATGTGTGGGACAATTGTAATGTGTGTGCACGATTGTAAAGTATGTGTGTGATTGTAATGTGTGTGCATGATTGTAATGTGTGTGCACGATTGTAATGTATATGCATGATTGTGATGTGTGGCACAATTGTAATGTGTGTGCACGATTGTAAAGTATGTGTGTGATTGTAATGTGTGTGCACGATTGTAAAGTATGTGCGTGATTGTAATGTGTATGTGCGTGTGTGTGTGTGTGTGTGTGTGTGTGTGCATGATTGCAATGTGTGTGCATGATTGTAATGTATATGCGTGATTGCAATGTGTGTGCGTGATTGTAATGTATATGCGTGATTGCAATGTGTGTGCGTGATTGTAATGTATATGCGTGATTGCAATGTGTGTGCATGATTGTAATGTGTGTGCATGATTGTAAAGTATGTGCGTGATTGTAATGTGTGTGCATGATTGTAATGTGTGTGCACGATTGTAAAGTATGTGTGTGATTGTAATGTGTGTGCACGATTGTAAAGTATGTGCGTGATTGTAATGTGTGTGCGTGATTGTAATGTGTGTGTGCTTGTGTGTGTGTGAATGATTGTAATGTGTGTGTGTGCATGATTGCAATGTATATGCATGATTGCAATGTGTGTGCATGATTGTAATGTGTGTGCATGATTGTAAAGTATGCGCGTGATTGTAATGTATATGCGTGATTGCAATGTGTGTGCGTGATTGTAATGTATATGCGTGATTGCAATGTGTGTGCATGATTGTAATGTGTGTGCATGATTGTAAAGTATGTGCGTGATTGTAATGTGTGTGCATGATTGTAATGTGTGTGCACGATTGTAAAGTATGTGTGTGATTGTAATGTGTGTGCACGATTGTAAAGTATGTGCGTGATTGTAATGTGTGTGCATGATTGTAATGTGTGCGTATGTGTGTGTGCGTGATTGTAATGTGTGCGTATGTGTGTGTGTATGATTGTTATGTGTGTGTGCACGATTGTATGTGTGTGTGCACGATTGTAATGTGTGTGCGTAATTGTAATGTGTGTGCGTGATTGTAATGTTTGTGCATGATTGTAATGTGTGTGATTGTAAGGTGTGTGTGTGTGATTGTAAGGTGTGTGTGTGTGTGATTGTAAGGTGTGTGCGTGATTGTAATGTGTGTGTGATTGTAATGTGTGTGCACTATTTTAATGTGTGTGCGTGAGTGTAATGTGTGTGTGTGATTGTAACGTGTGTGCGTGATTGTAACGTGTGTGCGTGATTGTAATGTGTGTGCATGATTGTAATGTGTGTGCATGATTGTAATGTGTGTGTGTGATTGTAATGTGTGTGTGCGTGATTATAATGTGTGTGTGCGTGATTATAATGTGTGTGTGATTGTAATGTGTGTGTGTGATTGTAATGTGTTTGCACGATTGCATCGTGTGTGCATGATTATAATGTGTGTGTGATAGTAATGTGTGTGCGTGATTGTAATGTGTGTGTGTGATTGTAATGTGTGTGTGCGTGATTATAATGTGTGTGTGATTGTAATGTGTGTGTGATTGTAATGTGTGTGCACGATTGCATTGTGTGTGCATGATTATAATGTGTGTGTGATAGTAATGTGTGTGTGTGATTGTAATGTGTTTGTGATTGTAATGTTTGCATAATTGTAATGTGTGTGTGATTGTAATGTGTGTGTGATTGTAATGTGTGTGCATGATTGTAATGTGTGCATGATTGTAATGTGTGCGTGATTGTAATGTGTGTGTGATTGTAATGTGTGTGTCTGATTGCAATGTGTGTGCGTGATTATAATGTGTGCGTGATTGCAATGTGTGTGCATGATTGTAATGTGTGTGTGTGTGCATGATTGTAATGTGTGTGTGTGTGCATGATTGTAATGTGTGCACGATTGTATTGTGTGTGCGTAATTGTAACGTGTGTGCGTGATTGTAACGTGTGCGTGATTGTAATGTGTGTGTGATTGTAATGTGTGTGTCTGATTGCAATGTGTGTGCGTGATTATAATGTGTGTGGGTGATTGCAATGTGTGTGTGCATGATTGTAATGTGTGTGTGCATGATTGTAATGTGTGTGCACGATTGTACTGTGTGTGCGTGATTGTAACGTGTGTGCGTGATTGTAATGTGTGCATGATTGTAATGTGTGTGCACGATTGTAAAGTATGTGTGTGATTGTAATGTGTGTGCACGATTGTAAAGTATGTGCGTGATTGTAATGTGTGTGCGTGATTGTAATGTGTGTGTGCTTGTGTGTGTGTGAATGATTGTAATGTGTGTGTGTGTGCATGATTGCAATGTATATGCATGATTGCAATGTGTGTGCATGATTGTAATGTGTGTGCATGATTGTAAAGTATGCGCGTGATTGTAATGTATATGCGTGATTGCAATGTGTGTGCGTGATTGTAATGTATATGCGTGATTGCAATGTGTGTGCATGATTGTAATGTGTGTGCATGATTGTAAAGTATGTGCGTGATTGTAATGTGTGTGCATGATTGTAATGTGTGTGCACGATTGTAAAGTATGTGTGTGATTGTAATGTGTGTGCACGATTGTAAAGTATGTGCGTGATTGTAATGTGTGTGCATGATTGTAATGTGTGCGTATGTGTGTGTGCGTGATTGTAATGTGTGCGTATGTGTGTGTGTATGATTGTTATGTGTGTGTGCACGATTGTATGTGTGTGTGCACGATTGTAATGTGTGTGCGTAATTGTAATGTGTGTGCGTGATTGTAATGTGTGTGCATGATTGTAATGTGTGTGATTGTAAGGTGTGTGTGTGTGATTGTAAGGTGTGTGTGTGTGTGTGATTGTAAGGTGTGTGCGTGATTGTAATGTGTGTGTGATTGTAATGTGTGTGCACTATTTTAATGTGTGTGCGTGATTGTAATGTGTGTGTGTGTGATTGTAACGTGTGTGCGTGATTGTAACGTGTGTGCGTGATTGTAATGTGTGTGCATGATTGTAATGTGTGTGCATGATTGTAATGTGTGTGTGTGTGATTGTAATGTGTGTGTGCGTGATTATAATGTGTGTGTGCGTGATTATAATGTGTGTGTGATTGTAATGTGTGTGTGTGATTGTAATGTGTTTGCACGATTGCATCGTGTGTGCATGATTATAATGTGTGTGTGATAGTAATGTGTGTGCGTGATTGTAATGTGTGTGTGTGATTGTAATGTGTGTGTGCGTGATTATAATGTGTGTGTGATTGTAATGTGTGTGTGATTGTAATGTGTGTGCACGATTGCATTGTGTGTGCATGATTATAATGTGTGTGTGATAGTAATGTGTGTGTGTGATTGTAATGTGTTTGTGATTGTAATGTTTGCATAATTGTAATGTGTGTGTGATTGTAATGTGTGTGTGATTGTAATGTGTGTGCATGATTGTAATGTGTGCATGATTGTAATGTGTGCGTGATTGTAATGTGTGTGTGATTGTAATGTGTGTGTCTGATTGCAATGTGTGTGCGTGATTATAATGTGTGCGTGATTGCAATGTGTGTGCATGATTGTAATGTGTGTGTGTGTGTGCATGATTGTAATGTGTGTGTGTGCATGATTGTAATGTGTGCACGATTGTATTGTGTGTGCGTAATTGTAACGTGTGTGCGTGATTGTAACGTGTGCGTGATTGTAATGTGTGTGTGATTGTAATGTGTGTGTCTGATTGCAATGTGTGTGCGTGATTATAATGTGTGTGGGTGATTGCAATGTGTGTGTGCATGATTGTAATGTGTGTGTGCATGATTGTAATGTGTGTGCACGATTGTACTGTGTGTGCGTGATTGTAACGTGTGTGCGTGATTGTAATGTGTGTGTGATTGTAATGTGTGTGCGTGATTGTAATGTGTGTGCATGATTGTAGTGTGTGTGTGCACGATTGTATTGTGTGTGCGTGATTGTAACTTGTGTGCGTGATTGTAACTTGTGTGCGTGATTGTAATGTGTGTGTGCTTGTAATGTGTGTGCGTGATTGTAATGTGTGTGCATGATTGTAGTGTGTCTGTGTGCACGATTGTATTGTGTGTGTGTGTGATAGTAATGTGTGTGCGTGATTGTAATGTGTGTGTGATTGTAATGTGTGTGCATGATTGTAATGTGTGCGTGATTGTAATGTGTGTGTGATTGTAATGTGTGTGTCTGTTTGCAATGTGTGTGCGTGATTATAATGTGTGTGTGTGATTGTAATGTGTGTGTGCGTGATTGTAATGTGTTTGTGATTGTAATGTGTGCATAATTGTAATGTGTGTGTGATTGTAATGTGTGTGCGTGATTGTAATGTGTGCATGATTGTAAAGTGTGTGTGTGATTGTAATGTGTGTGCGTGATTGCAATGTGTGTGCACGATTGCAATGTGTGTGCACGATTGCAATGTGTGTGCGTGATTATAATGTGTGTGTGATTGTAATGTGTGTGCGTGATTGTAATGTGTCTGTGCATGATTGTAATGTGTTTGTGATTGTAATGTTTGCATGATTGTAATGTGTGTGCACGATTGTATTGTGTGTGCATGATTGTAATGTGTGTGCATGATTGTATTGTGTGTACGTGATTGTAATGTGTGTGTGTGTGCACGATTGTATTGTGTGTGCATGATTGTAATGTGTGTGTGCACGATTGTATTGTGTGTACATGATTGTAATGTATGTGCATAATTGTAATGTGTGTGTGTGATTGTAATGTGTGTGTGTGATTGTAATGTGTGTGCGTGATTGTAATGTGTGTGCATGATTGTAATGTGTGTGCACGATTGTATTGTGTGTGCATGATTGTCGTATGTGTTCGCGTGAGTGTATCGTGTGTGAGGAAATAATGTGAGTGTGTAATGTGTGTGTACATGAGTGTCGAATTTGTGATGGTGTGCAAGTGAGTGTATAATAATTTGTGAAATGAGTGTGTCTTGTCATGCTTGTGTGCATGAGTATGTAGTGTTTGTGCGTGTGAGTATGTCATGAGTGTAATGAGTGTGCAAGTGAGTGTGTGTGTTTGATTGTGTAATAAGTGTCGTGAGTGTGTTTGTTTGAGTGTGTAATAAGTATCGTGTGTGTACATGCGAGTGTAAAGTGTGTAATGTGAGTGAATAGTGAGCATGTAATTCATGTGCTTTGAGTGCACATGTGTGTGCATGTTCATGGTGAAAAAAAATACATAATAAACGATGTACAGTGAAGGTGTATGTACACTCCACGGTTTGTGTACTTTAGTTTCCTCATGATCAGTGTTCTTAACATCGTTACATCACTCAAGTGTCCTGTGCCGACATTGCTCGGATGTTCGGTCATTCCTAATATTTCCAGGATTCCTTGGATATTCTGGAATTCCTTGGATTTTCCAACATCCCTCTGATCTTTCATGATTCTTTGGATATTCTGGAATTCCTTGGATATTCTGGAATTCCTTGGAATTTCCAACATCCCTCAGGTCTTTCAGGATTCCTTGAATATTCTGGGATTCCTTGGATACTCGAGGATTCCTTCGATATTCTGGAATTCCTTGGATTTTCCAACATCCCTCAGATATTTCAGGATTCCTTTGATATTCTGGAATTCCTTGGATACTCTAGGATTCCCTGGATATTCTGGAATTCCTTCAATTTTCCAACATCCGTCAGATCTTTGCGGATTCCTTGGATACTCTGGGATTCCTTGGATACTCTGGTATTCCTTAGCTACTCCGGGATTCCTCGGATTTTCCAACATCCCTCGGGTCTTTCAGGATTCCTTGAATATTCAGGGATTCCTTGGATACTCGAGGATTCCTTCGATATTCTGGAATTCCTTGGATTTTCCAACATCCCTCGGATATGTCAGGATTCCCTGGATATTCTGGAATTCCTTCGATTTTCCAACATCCGCCAGATCTTTGAGAATTCCTTGGATACTCTGGGATTCCTTGGATTTTCCAACATCCATCGGATCTTTTAGTATTCCTTGGATATTCTGGGATTCCTTGGATTTTCTGGTATTCCTCGGATATTCCATGATTCCTCGGATCTTTTAGGATTCCCTGGATGCTCCAGGATTCCCTTCTGGCAAGGTTGAAAGATTAGTGGTTACACATCTCAGTGATTCTAAGCATGCATAATAACTCCATCAAAGCAATTCAATCTTATTGTTCATTCATATTCTGTTTCCTAATCCTGTACTGGATTCAAGAATCATTTTCTCTCTCTTTGTGATGAAGGTTCATTGTAGAGACCGTTGGTATTTTCACCAAATTTAAACAATCAAACTTGAGGTTGGGTCATCAGCATATAAGGGGTTAAGCGTCCATTTGGGGCCATACCTGTATTAGGTACGCAAATGCGGAAGATATTTTCATCACCCCCTTCCAGTACGCACCACGTACCCACAGGCCCCAAATTTGAAACTCGCATCGTGTCACATGTGTATATAGAAGACGTCACATGATGCAGTGCCGCATAAAAGTGTCAAATTACTTTAAATGTTTGCATCGAGGTGTGACGTTACTTTGGAACTCTCTAAGCTGGCTGTCCTACCTGCTTGCACTCACTCATGGACGCTAAAGATTTTCTCGTCGTTGTTTGCTCTTTGTGAAGGCATTTGCACTTAAACCAGTTCTTCCTTCTTCAGAGCATGTTTTGTGGTATTTTGTCATTGTACTGTATTCTGAGAGGACCAATCAAATGGCTTGCCACGTTTGCTAAATAAAGTTTACAAAACAAAACAATTTTATGTCTGAGGAAATCACATGATGTTGATTCACCCCATAACTAAGTTGGAAAAATGCCTCATGGACAGACAGATACGATTATATGGTATACAAAAGAGGGTACTGTTCAATATAGTAACATAATATAATAGTATAATAAATAATGATTTGTCCGGATGGCCTAGAGGTACACACACTCGCCGCTAGGCAAGTTATCTATCCTGGGTTCGAATCCTGACCCAGCTATAAACTGTCATCCCAGTGTTTCACAGGCAGGGTGATTCATCAACGCGTGTGCTGTCCCTCGGATGGACGTTAAAATGGGCGTCCCATCTGCTGGCATTCGTTGGTGAACGTTAAAGATTCCATGGTGTCCTTCACGAAGAATAGGCGAGCTATCTCCGGCACCATGAACAAATTACAAATTCCTACCCAAACTACTACTGGGAGAGCGATGGCAAACCGCCCAGTATAATCCTTGCCAAGAAACTGCTGTGGCAGCAAGCACCGATGCTCTGTAGCAGAGTGTGGTACATAAGCATCAGAAGGAGATAACATTATTACATGGTGACGATCATTATATGGTATTATATGGTATCACATGGTATTACATGGTACTGGGTTGATCAGTAAGTCCATGACCTGAAATATAAGGAAAATAGGTTGACTGGACTTGAAGGTTATCTGGACCTGACTATGTATTCACACCGTTGGAGCAATTGCTGAAAGGTCTGCTCTTGATCTTTTTAACCCCAAAATCTCTTTTTCTTCATATATATATATATATATATATATATATATATATATATATATATATATATATATATATATATATATATATATATATTTAAAACAATTCTGTAACAATTGACAAGTCAACAAACAATATGGGATTTTAACATGGGGTTTTGACCTTATGAGTATTGTTGCACTGACATGGGCACACCAAGCAGGTCAACCCGAAATATAATGAATGAAAGTTTATCGAGCAGGGAAATCGATCAGCAATGATTTGAAATTGAATTTTTGAGGAAGAACTTGATTTATCGTCATTGTTGTCCGGGAAGGAATACGATTACCAAGTATGATCGAAGTTCAATGCTTGATATTCGAATGATGCTTCATTTTCAGTAAAGGCTGCTATACGAATGACCTTAGTGACCTCACGGTGACCCAGTTTAGGGATTCTTCAAATAAACTTGAGAGTGAACACTATAAAGTAGATTCTGCCAAGTTTTGTGAAAATTCCTAAATCGGCTTTTGGAAAGTTTTTATAATGTGAACGAGGAAAAAGGGGGCGGGGGGGTCGAAGGACATCCCGAGTGACCGAGACTGACGAACCAAGCATACTTAGGCAAGTTCGTGGAACGAATCGTAAAAGTACAAGAAATTCCAACGTTGACGTTTTTCAAAACACGTGTATATAATTAGTAAGGAAATTTTTCTTGCTATTATTGTAGTGCTATTACTATAACAGTGATGCGCTGATCTGGCGCACGCTCCCATACCTGACCTGATAACTATAGCATTACTTCAACGTCTCAGATTATTTCCACCTTCTTATGGAGTCGGCCAGGGAAAAGTTTTTGACCCAAATCCTTTACAAACTGGCTGGCCAGACCTGATGCTCGACTGGTTGGTTTGGATTTGGATTTGTAATTTGTTCAGGGTGCCGGCAATAGCTCACCTACTCTTTAACGTCCTCCAACTAATGCCGGCAGATAGGATACTCACCTTGATGTCCGTCTGAGGGACCGCGCATTTTTGTGATGTAATATTCTGCCTGCCAAGCTCCAATTCGACGGATTCCAGTCGGGAATCGAACCCCGAGGTGACAGCTCGAAGGTAACTACACAACACCTCTGCACTACGCTGTTGGATCTATATGTACTAGCGGGGTGTTCTTACACACTGTAAGCAATAACGAACCGTGCTTCCCCATTCTCTCAGGTCGCTCACCTGCATTTTGATTTTTTCATATATATTTTTTCATTTAAGGATGTTTTCCGACGTTTCTGTTATTTTTTCCTTATATTTCCATGTCCATCAGCATGCAAAATTTCAGCTTTCTACATCACCCGGAGGTACCGATCATTAATATCAGACAGTGAGTCAGTTCCCTTCTTATGCAGCCTTTTTGGGGGGGGGGGGGGTTACTGGTTGCATCATTGGTTAGGGGCGCAGCCATGCCACTGATGCAGTGCCCCTATTACCAATACACTGGTGCTCATTTCGCCGACCTCGGAAGGATGGCAGGCTGAATCGACCCCCTGGTGTTAAGTCAGCAGCCATCGGGGCTCAAACTCAGGAGCCTAGGATCCCAAGCCGCCACCCTAACCACCAAACCAACACCAGGCTTAGTGAGTCAGTAGTTAGAATGAGCTTTACATATTGGACAAGCAGAGTTACCCGGCGTTGCCCGGGGTTGTTGTAATCCTGTTTGGATTTTGAATAAATCCAATTTTGATTGTTACCTCCACCACCAAAGGTGGACGGAGGTTACGTTTTCACCTCTGTTTACCTGTCTGTGTGTCTGTCTGTCCGTCTGTCTGTGAGAAGGATATCTCAAAAAGTTACGGATGAATTCCGATGAAACTTGATGGACAGGTTGGGTGTGTGACATGGATGAATTGATTTGAGTTTGGTGAAGATCCGGATTCAGATTTTTCATTAAAAAATTCATTTTCAAAATACTATACTTTTTAAAAGTGATAATACACAATTTAGAGATTGGGACAAAATCGATATGTAGCAGAAAAACGTTATTGATGGGTAATGATAAAACTCGGTGGGTGAGTCGGTGGATGACAAGAACAAGCCGATTCGATTTTGGAGGTCCAGATTCAGATCCGGTCGATCAGTGCGATACAAAATATAAACAATTCCGTCTGGCAGAGGTGTGCGCTCCACGGAGTGCCGTTCTAGTTTTAAAAAAATTCGTGGGGACCTAAAACATTCCCCTACAATAATTAAGGAATGGGGTGGGGGATCAATTAACATTACCTTTCACATAGCGACAAAGGCTGAGACGCTATTGAGCGACTTAACAAAAAATATTTTTTAAACCAATTTTTAAGTTTTTTTTTTAATTTTTAAATTTTTTTGGCTAAACCCCCCCCTCCCCCCCAAGCACTCATTCATGAACCTATGAAAGTTTAACGAAGATCAGTTTGGTCATCTCTGAGAACAATGGCGACACACACACAGACAGACAGACAGACAGACAGACAGACAGACAGACAAACAGCTCTATTGTAGTATAGATATTGAAAAATGTAAAATATTGTCATTTCATTTCATGTTTGGAAAACGTTTTGAACACCCAACGTAGTTACAGATTAATTTAATAATGTGATAGTACTTGTTTATTGGCATAAGTTAAAATTGTTGCAAATGACAATGCAGTGCAATAATACAATGGTTCATGTAAGACAATGATGTTGATGTCAGGACACATAGTTACCCATCACATCAAGTGTGACATCTTCACTTACAGGAGCCAACGGAGTCAGAAACAAATGCATCATTATAACGTTTGCCAAAGTTATGAAGCACCAGCACGCCATCGTCTGGTCCTCGTATGCCAGTGGAATGTGTGCATTGTGCATCACTTGGGATATCATGACACTGGCATATGTGGAGTGGGGGGAGGGGAGTCACACATTTGCATATGCTGGAAGAGGGGGGAGAGGGGTGAGGAGGGTCACACACTGGCATGTGGGTCTTACCTTGCATATGTGTGGGGGTGGGGGGGAGAGGGGGTGCCGCACTGGCATTTATTAATCATCACATTTCTATCGGAGACACCCATCCCTTCAGATGTATGGGGGTCAGCGTAGGAGGTTGTACCTTTGCCATTTTACCAGCACACAATGGCCTAATCCTTGCGAAAGGCATGGTGATCTCTCAACGTCTTCAAGCCAATATATAACACACAAGCCTGTACTTTTGAGTAGTTGGGGATCTGGTAGAACACACTCTTCGAGAGGGTTGTGTACTCAATAATACTTCGTGCTGCTTGCAGTGCTTCTGACGACAGTTTTTAATCTGATCACATTCCATCGGAAATCGAACCCAGAGGAATCGACTGGGTATCGAAATGCGTGAATCCTGTGATCATCCGCCAAGTCCCACGCGAAGGTACCAAAGTATAAAATTCATTAAAGAAGACATTCTTCATCCCAGGCATGATCATGTGCAATTAATGAAAACAGACATGGAGTAAAGTTCGTTTCTCGATTACAAAAGTTACTTTTTTTTTCTTTCTGGGAGAGCGACGTAATGATGCTCCAGACCATCACGCCATTCATAGAGTGTCCCTTATGTCCGTGGGAGGGGAGGTGGTGGTGAAGGGGGCTGCGAGGCACAGTTGGAGCGCTGATCAAAGTTGCATGAGGTGCTTATGAGTCGCCCAGCGCTAAGTGGCCCCAAGGGGTATAGAGCACGGAGCTTAGGGAGCAAAATGGTGAGCTGGGAGCAACTTCCAGCTTATTGCACGAGAAGCCAAATCCAATTTCCCTTCCAAATTGGCAGTTTCGGCTGAGGGGGGCTGGAGAGGGGGGCGACTTGGTGTGGGGCACAAAAATGTAAAGGTTCATTAGCATAGGTGTTCTCTTTTACGTCCGCGTTTTTAGCACTTTTTATACTGCGTTTGCTCTTTTAATGACGCT
>NC_140974.1:62387679-62430179 GCF_056783735.1 Eptatretus burgeri
TGGCCCAGCGTGACCTCACCAACCATTGTCTCACCATCCGGCACAATTTTCGACTGCAACTGGAAACCTGGGCTCCATAGCTGCATAAGGTTTACATGAGCTGTGCCACCAATTGGTCAAACTTCAAAGGAGAAGGATGGAGTGAGATTGGGATGTACTTGCAGAGGGTCGTTTTTAGGACTAGTACAAGACGTGGTTCGTGCGGAGCAGGAGAGCAAGACAGGATGATGCGGGAAGGAGGAAGAGCGGGGGGGGGGGTGCGGAGGGACGTGGGGAAGAAAAGAGAAACAGAGACTAGAATTTATTGCTTTAATTAGCAGGTCTGTAGGGTCCTATAATCGCCCAACAACCATCACGAGGCAGAGAAACGGCACGGATTAGCGGGGGCGCGGCCCGCAGCTTGTCAACACCATGGGGGGCTTCCAAAAGCGCCACGCCGAGCGAGGCTGTGCTGGAACGCCCGACCTTATATGGCACTAGACCTTATTTTCCACTGCTCGTTTGGGCAAGTGATGCGTTTCGTGGACGGACGCTTTGTTACGACCGAAGGGACTCGTGCAGGTGCATTTCTTGATGGACAACGATCCGATGTTTGCTCACAAAGATCACTTAATCGACATGGACTCAAGAAGCAAGAGAAGTTCAGGCATGATCAGATGAAGACACCGCCGGCTGGTGTATCTGTCCAGCAAGCAAGACCCAGGTTCGGCGTTTTTGGACGACCGAGTGGTCCGCTTTTGGGACCGCGCATAACGTCCTCACCATCTACTTATTGCAGTCACGTGATGTCCGCTCCCCTTCGGGAGGACACACATACAATTACCACGGACGTCCATTTTTTTTCACCGGTACACCAGGGGCATCCGTCTGGCAATTCCATCAGGCAGATGCCTGGCCCATCCCCATCTCTTATGGATAGGACATTCCAGGCACCCACTCGAAGGGACCGCCTCAGGTTAACCCAAGGAGACCACTGTCTGGTGGACGACACCTTAGCACCACCCTGACACACACAACAGTGTGTTTTGCAGAGTGAAATGTCTTGTGGTGGCCGGAGAGCAAATCCTGAAGGTGGCCGGACAATTACCACTGGGACACATAGCCCCTACACAGTCCCGGATGAAGACCACACGATGGTGGAAATGCTGCACCCGAGCCTTAATATTCCTGGTGGGCAGCTGTTTGATTTGCTGGTTCCTCCATTCTGAATACGGATCTTCTCAACCCTTCAACTTATAGATACGTGTACATAGTCCACAATTCAACAACCCTTTACCCAAATATTCAGATAAATATACCATCAGAGATGGGGAATCCCCAGCCATTGAATGAAAAAGGTCATACATATTCCAGATAATGAGGGAGGTGAATTGGAAACAAGACACCATTTGGTCATCATCTCGAAAAAGTTCCCCAGGGGTGAGGAATGTAGCAACCAAAAATAATTTAAATCAGATAAGCGGTTTTCCATTTATTACAAAAAACATTTTTTTCAAGATGGCCACCCCAGCCTGGCCATCTTGGATCCGGCCACGCCCAAAATCAATAGGGTTCTTCTTTTTCAGGTGGTACATGTGTGACCCTAATTTCAAATCGATATGGCGAACAGTTTATGAGTTATCGCACTCACAGCTATAAATGTTGACGCCCGGACGGACAGCCGGACGACCTGGGTGAAAACAATATCCCCCTTCCGCCACGTGGCGGGGGATAAAAACAGATGATCAAAACCTACGCCAACAAAATATAGCCCAACACCAGTGGATCTCAACTCGGTTAAGACTGCATGCATGCATTGAGGTAGATCTTGTGTTAACATGGAATGCCACATCAATCCAATTGTAATTTCAGAAAATGGGAAAACATTCGGTAAATACTTGAACAGGTGTTTAAAGAAAAGAAGATCGATGGGTTCATTTTCAAACATCCCTTTCCACCATTAGGCCTATACATCCCAATGCCCTCCAGGGAATGCGAAAATGACAAGTTCCAAGATTCACCTTCACGATGGTAGTTGTGCCAGTGACGTCAGCATTGTTGGCTTGTTGAATTCATCAATTACCCTGGGCTGTGTGTGCACCACATCAACAAGAAATGGACATCGCTGTCCACAGACCATCACTGAGACCTACAACGGGTTTTGAGGCTCCACGGACAGGTGCACCTCTTCACATCAGACTGGAACTCAATGGTTACATCTTTACTGAGGTGCCACTGATGTAGGGAGGAGCACAAGGATATATATATATATATATATATATATATATATATATATATATATATATATATATATATATATATATATATATATATATATATATATATATATATATATATATATATATATATATATATATATATATATATATATATATATATAAATTTTTGTCTACAAAGTCGAGGCTCATTGAAGAGCAAGTTTACAGAGTGTGGAGGTCATTGCCTCCACCAGCGAAGGTGGACGGAGGTTATGTTTTCACATCTTTGTTTGTCTGTGAGCAAGATATCTCAAAAAAGTTATGACAAATTCGGACAAAACTTGGTGGACAGCTTGGGTAGGTGACAAGAACAAGCCAATTAGACTTTGGTTCAGATCTGGATGGAGATTTCGCCTTTCAATGGAATACAAAACGTAAACTGTTCAGCATGGTGGAGGTATGCGCTCTCCTGAGTGTAATTCTGGTTATGTGGTGTGAATGAAATGTGAGTTCAGAAACAAACAATGTTAGCATCATGTCAGTCACTCCCCCCCCCCCCGCCCCCGTACAATACCGGGAATGAGTCGAAAATAAACAATGAACTAGAAGGGCCTTCGGTAGAGTGCATACCTCCGCCACGCAATGCCTGATCCACAAGAACATATCGGGCCCAATACATTTTTGAAATATGCTATATATCGTTTTAGCCCCATCTCTCAAAGGTGAAGAATCACTTTAAAAATTAAAAAATTCTCGAACCTGTATTCTCAATCGGATCTTCACCAAAATCGAAACAATTCGTCCTTGCCACACACCCAACCTTTCCATCAAATTTCATCCAAATCCGTCCATAACTTTTTAAGATATTGCGATATATATATATATATATATATATATATATATATATATTTATATTTATATTTATATATATATATATATACAAATATATATATATATATATATATATATATATATATATATATATATATAAATATATATATATATATATATATATATATAGCAGTTTCGCCCTATCTCTCAGTGGTGAAGAATCACTTAAAAATTCTCGGATCCGGATTTGTATCCGAATCTTCACCAAAATTGAATAATTTCATCCTTGTCACACCCAACCTCTCCACCAAATTTCATCCGAATCCGTCCTCAACCTAGTGAAATATCAAGCACACAAACAAACAAGAAAAAGACGTCGTACAGAGCACGATACTTACAAAATCCGCCTCCTTCTCCAAAGGTTGCCATGGTTTACATGAAATTGTCCATTTCATTAAGATTAAAATTGACAATCTTAATCAAAGATCAGGTCAATCGGATGAAAAGTGATTACTTTTCAGATTGAAATTGATGATTTTAAAAGTGTGACGTTGAGTTGATCTTTCACCATTTGACCTCAAATATGGTTGGTTTCCAAATTAATTGTTGCACTATGCAATTGCTGCTTAATCCCCAAGTTAATCAGATGAAAATTGACGATTTTTCAGAGGAAAATTGATGATTTTAGAAGTTTGACCTAGAGTTCACCGTTGACCTACTGACCTCAAAAATAAGTTGCTTTCCCAATTCAGTGATGGACGATGCAAATTCTGTTCAACTTTCAAGTTAATCGGATATAAATTGACGATTTTTCAGTTGAAAATTGATTTTAGAAGTTTGACCTTGAGTTGATCGTTTGATCTCACAAATAGTTGGTTTCCCAATTCAGTAATGCATAATGAAATTGCTGTTCAATGCTCAAGTCAATCGGATTGCTGTTCAATGCCAAAACCCCGATCTTTTCTACCCCCGTTAATCCACCCCAAACTCACCTCCTTCAAATTCCCTTTCCTTCCTGAAAGTCGCTGTAGTGTCCATCTTGTATACCCCGTGTTCCCCGCCCCATCCCTCTCTCTTCCACAGATCTCCTAATGTCTCTGTTCCCCACTGTTTTGTCCTTCCCTCTCCCACTCCTCTTGTCTCATCCCCCCCTCCCCCTTGCTGTGCATTGTGTGTTCGCTCTCATATGAGCCTCGACAATGTGCACAAAAAAGTCAATCGGATGAAAAAGGACGATTTTAGGAATTTGACCTTAAGATGACATTTGACCTCAAAATTAATAGGCTTCTCAGTTGAGACCAACTCCACAACTTAGTAAAGTTTCATGACAATCGGTTTAAAATTGTGACCTGAAGGCGATAGACAGCCAAACAGACAGACAGAATAACAGTCGACTTACCAATTCACTTGGAAAAATCTTCGATTTTGCAAGTAAGAAACAGACAAACAAACAAACAAGAAGACGTCATGCAGAGCACGGTACTTGAAAAATCCATCAAACAAATTTGAGCTCAAAAATCATTGGTGGTTGAAGTCAAAGACCAAATATGCAACTCCTCTTCAAATTTCAAGTCAATCGAATGAAAATTGACAATTTTAGAAATGCGGCCGATGTTGACCTCAACAATATTTGGTGGTTGAATTCAGTGATCTGAAATATAAATCCTCTTCAAATTTCAAGTCAATCGGATGAAAATTGATGATTTTAGAAATACCACCTTAGTTGTTGACCTTTTGACCTCAAAAACAAGAGGCTTCTTCCTTATGACAAACACTACCATGTGGTGAAGTTTCGTGTAGATCAGTTTAAAATTGTGACCTGAAGGCGTTAAACAGACAAACAGACAGAATATCAAAATCGACTAACCAATATAATTGAAAAATCTTCGATTTTGCAAGTAACACACAAACAAACAAACAGGAGGAAGGAGAGATGGGGGGGGTGGTTAGGGGGGGTGAAAAAAGCCCTGGTGTTGCCTTAGCGGTTCGGGTGGCTTTTAGATTAGTTGATGGATGTTACAGACCCCACGGTGCCTGAGCAAAGAGTAGGCGACCTATCTCCGGCACCATGAACAAATTCCAAATTCCTACCTGAACTACTGCTAGGAAAGGCAATGGAAAACCACCCAGTGTAACTCCTGCCGGGAAACTTTTGGCAGCACCGATGGTCCGAAACAGGGTATGGTAAATGAAAATCAGTACGCATTAAACAAAGCAAGGGATTGCATGGTCTTGGCTTTTGAGGGTATCTCCGCAATATTAATTATTCACTTGTTGCAATTCTCCATGGTTCACATTCTGTTATCTGGGCTGGCAGGGTAGCCTGGAGGTGTACCCACTTACCTTGCGCTGTCTAGCCTGGGTTCGAATCTTGGCCCACCTATAAACTGTCATCCTGGTGCCTCATATGCAGGGTGATTCATCAATGTGTGTGCCATCCCTCAGATTGATGTTACACCTGTAGTAGTAGTAGTAGTAGTAGTAGTAGTAGTAGTAGTAGTAGTAGTAGTAGTAGTAGTAGCAGCGGTTATCTGAAACTTGGTGTTGTGCACAATCCCCAAATAAATGGGTAGTTTTTAAATCACTGTGTAAGGTGTGCACGATAGGTAGCTTACAGTTGTTCATATCAGTCAATTTAAACTTGTAACCAAACTTGATTTCAACTTTCAATCCAATAACTTCCAGGCCGGGCCCGTCAGTTACCACTCCGATCGTTAACCTCGGGGTGGGACGTGCACATTAAACGGGGGGGGGGAAAAAAATCTTCACAAACCCTAAAAAGAAAACTAATCTTAAACTTAAAACTAATCTTAAACTTCTTAAAAATTTGAAGAAAATTCAACAATAAACAGTGAAATGCAACTTCAGTGAATTCCCATGGATGCTGCCACCTCTTGCCTTCGAGGTCTCTGATTTGCTGTAAAATGGTCACATGCTTTGTCACAACCAATGAGGGACCTCTAAAATGGCGGAAGTGACTGCCTCCTCAGAAATGACTCGGAAATTTGCTGAAGTTGCATTTGCTCCTTCATGGTTGCATTGATGGCATCAGGATGTAAGGTGAACCGAGTAATTGCGAGATTTTGAAATTCGACTTTGGTTTATTCCCTTTTGGAGATGGTGGTGAGCAGGAGCCACGGTGAGGTTTAGCAGGAGCCACAGTGAGGTTTAGCAGGCAGGCCACGGTCCTGGTTT
Source organism: Eptatretus burgeri (assembly GCF_056783735.1). Lineage (NCBI taxonomy): Eukaryota > Metazoa > Chordata > Myxini > Myxiniformes > Myxinidae > Eptatretus > Eptatretus burgeri. The sequence goes on from NC_140974.1 coordinate 62,393,904, forward strand.
GAGGGCAAACGTGAGGAAGCGGGACAAAGGTGCTGGCGAAGCAGCAAATATTGAACCATGATGGCAAATATTGGAGAGGGAATGGAGCTGGGGGGTTCGAGATAACTGCCTGCTGTCCCCTCAAAGAGCAATGTTAAAGTCTTTTTCAAATCGTTTGGATGAAAAATCTAAAAGGCCAACATTAATTAGAATGGAATCTTCTATTTCTGCATAAAATCGTCTGAATCTTTACACCAAATGAAGCCTCGACATGACTTTCCTTGTCACAGCATCACCGTTGCACATCTTCAACAATTCCGAGGTGGCGCATAATTAATGATAATTCTGAATGCACCGGGGTTGGGGGAGGGGGAGGGGTCCGAGGTTGAGGAAATTAAAATTGACGAAAGGAATGGAAGGAATCGTGGGGGGGGGGAGGGAGCTAGAAAAGAGAAGGGGGAGATGGGGTTGTGAGAGAGAGTGGAGGGAGATGGAGAGGGAGAGAGGGGGAGGGTAGAGAGGGGGAGAGAGAGAGGTAGAGAGGGGGAGAGAGAAAGAGTGGGGGGGAGTGAGAGAGAGGGAGAGAGTGAGAGACAGACAGAGACAGAGGGGTAGAGTGTGGGTAGGGGAGAGAGAGAGAGGGGGAGTGAGAGAGAGTGGGGAAGGGGGAGTGAGAGAGAGACTGAGGGGTCGAGAGAGGTGGAGTGTGGGGAGGAGAGAGAGAGAGCGGGGGGGGGGAGGGAGAGACAGAGACAGAGATGGGGGGAGGAGAGAGAGAGAGGGGGATGAGAGAGAGGGGGATGAGAGAGAGGGTGATGAGAGAGAGAGAGAGAGAGAGAGAGAGAGAGAGAGAGAGAGAGAGAGAGAGAGAGAGAGAGAGAGAGAGAGAGATGAGAGATGGGGGGGGAGGAGAGAGAGCGCGGGAGTAGAGGGAGAGAGACTGAAAGAGAGAATGAGAGATAGGGAGGAGGGAGGGAAAGGGAGAGAGAGAGGGGGAGGAGGGCGAGCGGCGGACAGATATAGAGATATAGTGATGTAGAGATATAGAGATATAGTGATATAGAGATATGGTGATATAGTGATATAGTGATATCGAGATATAGTGATGTAGAGATATCGAGATATAGAGATATAGTGATGTAGAGATATCGAGATATAGTGATATAGAGATATAGTGATGTAGAGATATAGAGATATAGAGATATAGTGATGTAGAGATATAGAGATATAGTAATCGAGAGATGTAGTAATATAGAGATATCGTGATGTAGAGATATAGAAATATAGTGATATTGTGATATAGAGATATAGTGATGCAGAGATATCGAGATATAGTGATATAGAGATATAGTGATATAGAGATATAGAGATATAGCGATATTGAGATATAGTGATATAGTGATATAGTGATATAGTGATATAGAGATATTGTGATATAGTGATGTAGAGATATAGAGATAAAGAGATATAGTGATATAGAGATATAGAGATATCGAGATGTTGTGATATAGAGATATAGAGATATAGTGATATAGTGATATAGTGATATAGAGATATAGAGATATAGAGATATTGTGATATAGAGATATAGAGATATAGTGATACAGATATATTGAGATATAGATATAGAGATATAGTGATATAGAGATATAGTGATATAGAGATATAGTGATATAGAGATATCGTGATATTGTGATATAGAGATATCGTGATATAGAGATTTAGAGATATTGTGATATAGAGATATAGTGATATAGTGATATAGAGATATAGAGACATTGTGATATAGAGATATAGAGATATTCTGATATAGAGATATAGAGATATAGAGATATTGTGATATAGAGATATAGAGATATTGTGATGTAGAGATATCGAGATATAGTGATATGGAGATATAGTGATGTAGAGATATAGAGATATAGAGATATCATAATATAGAGATATAGTGATGTAGAGATATAGAGATATAGTAATAGAGAGATATAGTATTATAGAGATATCGTGATGTAGAGATATAGTGATATAGTGATATAGAGATATAGTGATATAGTGATATAGAGATATAGTGATTTAGAGATATCGAGATATAGTGATATAGAGATATAGTGATATAGAGATATAGTGATATAGAGATATAGTGATATAGAGATATAGTGATGTCGAGATATAGAGATATAGTGATATAGAGATATAGTGATATAGTGATATGGAGATATAGAGATAAAGAGATATAGTGATATAGAGATATAGAGATATAGTGATATAGAGATATAGAGATATTGTGATATAGTGATATAGTGATATAGTGATATAGAGATATAGTGATATAGAGATATCATGATATAGAGATATAGAGATATTGTGATATAGAGATATAGTGATATAGAGATATAGTGATATGGAGATATAGTGATATAGAGATATTGTGATATAGTGATATAGTGATATAGTGATATAGAGATATAGTGATATAGAGATATCATGATATAGAGATATAGTGATATAGACATATAGTGATATGGAGATATAGTGATATAGTGATATAGAGATATAGTGATATAGAGATATAGTGATATAGACATATAGTGATATAGAGATATAGAGATACAGTGATATAGACATATAGTGATATAGAGATATAGAGATATAGTGATATAGAGATATAGTGATATAGAGATATAGAGATATAGTGATGTCGAGATATAGAGATATAGTGATATAGAGATATAGTGATATAGTGATATGGAGATATAGAGATAAAGAGATATAGTGATATAGAGATATAGAGATATAGTGATATAGAGATATAGAGATATTGTGATATAGTGATATAGTGATATAGTGATATAGAGATATAGTGATATAGAGATATCATGATATAGAGATATAGAGATATTGTGATATAGAGATATAGTGATATAGACATATAGTGATATGGAGATATAGTGATATTGTGATATAGTGATATAGTGATATAGTGATATAGAGATATAGTGATATAGAGATATCATGATATAGAGTGATATAGACGTATAGTGATATGGAGATATAGTGATATAGTGATATAGAGATATAGTGATATAGAGATATAGTGATATAGACATATAGTGATATAGAGATATAGAGATACAGTGATATAGACATATAGTGATATAGAGATATAGAGATATAGTGATATAGAGATATAGAGATATAGAGATATAGAGATATCGTGATATTGAGATATAGAAATATTGTGATATAGAGATATAGAGATATTGTGATATAGAGATATTGTGATATAGAGATATAGAGATATAGAGATATAGAGATATTGTGATATAGAGATATAGAGATATAGAGATATAGAGATATTGTGATATGGAGATATAGAGATATAGAGATATAGAGATATAGTGATATAGAGATATAGAGATATAGAGATATAGAGATATAGAGAATAAGCAATTTTCTGATTTCCCAACTGCACGGTTCATCAGTTGGGCACTGTTTTTCATTGAGGTTTCGATCCTTTCAGCCCAGAGACAGACAGACAGAGGGAGAAACATCAGAAAAAAATTTTTTGCTTATTGAGTGTCCTATTCAATCACCTGGATCATCAAATGGGTATGACTGGATATCATCGAAGTTTGGACCTTTCAATCACAGAACCTCTGTGAACAGTGGGTCCACAACCTTAGGTATATCTGAAAATGGATAGAGGGAGACCAAGGGAGAGAAAGGGAAAGAGAATAATGGAAAGGGGGGGTGGGTGGGTGGGAGAGGTTAAAGTTTCTGTCATATTTTCGGATATAATTCAGAGATGACTCCTAATTCCACATTTGTAATGAGTTCCTAAACTGGAGGTATTTTTCCTGCTTCTCCCCCCAAACTCCCCCTGCACATTCCCCCCCCCCAGGCTATTCGTACGGAAGTGCAGCGGGTGTCTTGAGAGCATCTCCCCTTCGGAGCTGGTGATGCGCGCGCTCGAGGCGGTGTTCCATGTGGGATGCTTCTCCTGTTGCGTGTGTGACCGACGTCTCCAGAAAGGCGATGAGTTTGTGCTCAAGGAGGGACAGCTATTCTGCCGCTCTGACTACGAGAAGGAGAGGGATATGCTCAGCGCCATCAGCCCAGCACCTTCCGACTCGTGTTAGATTCTCTTTTTCTTTTGTCATCATCTCTCATCAATATATGTGTTATCGACAAAAATGACACAAGTGCCTTCAAGGAACAATGCGACTTTTTTATTATTTATTTTTATCAAAGCATTGCATCACATTCTTCTGCGTTATCTGGGATAACACTCCCCCCTTAGCAAGTAAAGCGGCCACCAATGAACAATGGATCATTCATGGGTGATGACGTCATCTGTGTGTGACATCGACCTGTTAAACACTAAACTTAGAGCATCATTAGTTTTCAGACGTTTAAACAAACGTCCGAGAATTTATTGTCACATTGTCGGCTGAAACATTTTCGTTTTTATCCCCAGTGGACACCTCTGCGATCCCACATGTATGGACACGTTTTATTGGTTAAAGGGTTCTTTTAAGTTTATGTCATGTCAGAAAAGCTGATTGAAATGAAACTCAAGATGTCAAATCCATTTATCTGTATAACAAAGTGCTGTACAGTATTTGTTGTCAATACAAACTGTAGTTAACCTCGAACGGACAAATACAGGTGAAGTTCTTTCATTAATTTCCATCTGAGTGACGTCAGGGTTTATTCCTACAACGGGAGATGTAGGATTAAGCACTCACTCTTCCATATTTTATTATCTTTAAATAGGAATACAAAAATAATGGAGATTGTTAAATTAAAATTTTTTTTAATTAAATGTACTGTTTGTAAAATATTATTTCCACCTTTCACCACCAAAGGTGGACAGAGGTTATGTTTTCGACCCTGTTTGTCTGTAATTCTGTCTGTCTGTCCGTCTGTCTGTCTGTGAGCAAGATATCCAAAAAAGTTACGGACGGATTTGGACGAAATTTGGGGAATGAGTTGGGCAGGTAACAAGAACAAGCTGATTCGATTTCAGTTCAGGTCCAGAATTCAGATCCGACCTATCAGTGGGATACAAAACGTAAACTGTTCAGGCTTGCAGAGGTATGCGCTCCACCGAGTGCCGTTGTCGTTACCTCCACCACCGAAGGTCGGTGGAGGTTATGGTTTCACCCCTGTCTTTCTGTTAGTCTGTCTATCTGTGAACAGGATATCTCAAAAAGTTGTGGACAGATTCTGACGAAATTTGGTGGACAGGGTGGGTGTCTGATAAGGACAAATTGTTTAGATTTTGTTGAAGATCCGGATCCCGATACTCTAATTCTTAAATGATTCTTCACCATTGAGTGATGGGCCAAAAACGATGTAAAACTCAATATCTCAAAGTTATGAACGGATTCGGACGAAACTTGGTGGACAAGTCGGGTGTGTGACGAGGAAGAATTTATTCGATTTTGGAAGATCCAGATACAAAACTTAAAAAAATTTTTTAAGGCATTCTTCACCATTGAGAGATTGGACCAAAAAAACCATGTGTGGCATGATATCTCAAAAAGTTATGGACGAGTTATGAAAAAAACTAGGTGGATGAGTTGGTTAGGTGACACGAACAAGCCGATTCGATTTTGGTTCAGGTCTGGATCCAGATCTGACCAATCAGTGGTATAGAAAATGTAAACTGTAAAGCCTGGCAGAAGTATGCGCTGTATATATCACTTCTACTGAGTGCCATTCTAGATTTATGAGTATTTCAATGTTCATGAAACTGTAATAATCAATCCCACCAACCCCCAACCAACTCTTCCTTTATAAACCTTGTTCTTCCCCAGTAAAAAGTGAAGACGAGGAGGGGGGACTCAAATCAACGGCCACACAACAGAGTGGCAAAGGTGGCGAGGAGGGAAAGGAGCAAAAGCGACCCAAGCGTCCCCGAACCATCCTGACCACGCAGCAACGAAGAGCCTTCAAAGCCTCCTTCGAGGTCTCCTCCAAACCTTGCCGTAAGGTGTGCAATGACTGCCGATGGTTTGTGTCACTTATCTGCTTTCATCTGTATGGTCTACGACCGTTCTGAGTTTTGCTCGAATGGGTCTTCGCTTTCCCCGTCCCTTGAGGTCTTTGCTTTTGAGGTCGTTGCAGTTTGGTCAAACCATAATATGATGTTACACTCATTATCCAACGAACATGTAACTTTGCTTTGTGGATACGTCATGCGGAGAGTTACATTATGATGTCTTTCACGTCGTGATATGCATTGCCATTGTTCTGGCTTCGGAGTTTTGGAAGCAGCACATCTCAGTGCAACCTGCAGGTGGAAATGAAGCATAATTTTGTTGATTGGATACTTTGTAATCTCCATTGATACTTGTTCATACTCTCGTACAAGCTGAAATTCTCCGGGATCATATGCCCATCAGCTGGGAGTAGCACTCACTCACAGTGCATGATCCTGACGTTGGAAATCGAACCAAGGACATTATAACCATTGGAGAATCGTAATTTCATTGCTGCTTGTTTCTCATCTACAGGTGCGAGAGACGTTGGCCGCAGAGACGGGCCTGAGTGTGCGTGTGGTGCAGGTTTGGTTTCAGAACCAGCGGGCCAAGGTGGGTCTTTTGCCTAGTTTGAACCCTCAAATCAAATGTACAATGATGGATGGCCTGGATAGCACATTGTTCTATCAAAAGGTTGCAAAAATGGCGATTTTGCAAACGCATGAAACCTTCATAAAGTGCAACGGAATGTGATGTGGTAGATAATGGCGTAAGGTATGCCGTGACCACCAGATGAAGAAGCTTGCCAGGAGACAGAGCCAGCAGCAGCAGGAGCAGAGCATGCAAAGGCTCGGACCAGGAAGGGGCCAAACCAGGACCGGCCGACGTCTTAAGGATGAGGGAGACGGTAATGACATCAATGGCTGTGATGTTCTTCAATCACAAACCTTTTACTGACGGGTTAGGGTGCTGTTTGGGTGGTGCTACCTTTTCAATGTTAGTATCTCACTGGCCATCTCAAAATTCTGTATTGTAACTACTCATCAGTTCATGTCTCTTTGGAGGGTCAAATAAATCCATGGATCCACTGAACCAATAGCTCAAGGCAGTTGTGAACTGAGGGCAACTCCTTGCAATAATGTCGAACATGTTAATTCAGTGAAGTGTTCCATCAAAGTGCACAGCACACTTCAATAAGTTTGCCCAGCATGGTAACGCGGCCACAGAATGCTCGTGGATTTTCTCATTACGGATGTACATGGAGTGATGGTCCTGGCTTCGTCCCATGCCCAGCAGACATGGCACGAGGTGGAATGGACGCCATTATTAGCCCTTACAACTCCAGCCAGAACCACAGCCTTGGCCTCGATCAAGCATCCTACAATCCGGAAAGCTTTTGCCAAGGACTCACCCCACCACAGATGCCTGGTGACCACATGAACCCCTATGGTAAGATAATGTTGCTCCTTTGTTAGGACCCCTTCTCTGTCGTATTTAGTCAGCTGATTAATAATGGAGTGTTATTGTCTATACACCCGTTACGGTACCTGGAGAGATCATATGGATGAGTAGTAGAGTCGATAAATTATTCTGGTAGAGCAAGGTGAGGCAAGACCCCGCATTCCCCCACCACACACCACCCCCCCCCCCCAATTCCTCCTGTAAAAACCACAACAGTCCTGATTACATGTTCAGCATCCTGAATGTCTGCACCAGATGGCTCTCTTGATGGTCTAGCAGTTTTAAATGAAAGAGTATTCAGTACACTGAACAGAAGGACTAAGTAGATGGCCTCTGCAGTTTTTTTTTTTTTTTTTTTTTTTTTTTTTTTTTTGTATACCTTGGTCGAGGCTCGAATGAGAGCTAACACACAACTCACAGCAAGGAGGCATGAGACAAGAGGGGTGGGAGTGGAAGGGACAAAACATTGGGGAACAGACACAGGTGAACTGTGGAAGGGAGAGGGATGGGGATGGGACGGGGAACATGGCGAGGAGAAGATGGACATTACAGGGACTTTCAGGAAGGAAAGCAGGAGAATTGAAGGAAGTGGGCTTGGGTGGATTATCGGGGGTAGAAAAGATCGAGGATTTGGATGGGGGAAGATAAGAGGTGGTGGTGAACAGCTGTTTTGAAAGCCTGGAGGGAAGAATGGGAAAGAATAGAGTGAGGAAGTTTATTCCAAAGGCGGGAAAAAGAGGAATGAAAGAGTGAAGATGAGCAGTGATTCGTGATTTTGGTAGTTTTACCAGAAGGGGGTTGTTGGCGGACCTTGAGCGCCCTGTGGAAATGTGGTTGGGACAAATCGCAGAGAGAGCAGGGGGGGCAAGGCTGGAGAGGAGTCGGTAGAAGACAGAAAGACCACCGACCAACCTGCGGTGATTGAGTGAGAGGCCCAAAGACTCAGCTTCATTGCGGGAGATGCCAATGATCTTAAAAGCCCTGGTTTCGACAGCGTGAAGTCGAGAAAGGTGGGAGGCAGGAGCACCAGCCCAGAGGGGAGAGCAGTACTCCATCAGGCTACGGACAAAAGCTTTGTAAGTAGTCAGGAGCTCAAGAGGGCAAGAGGCAGTTGGGAAAGGATGGAGAATAGGAGGAGGAGGGTTGGTCTTGCCACACTTCTCCTGACAGTGACATGTTGCATCACCTTACTGTATATCATGAAAAAAAGCCAACATATTTTAATTGCAACTCACTTTCCAGGAAGTGACGCCATTTTCCACAACCTGGAGGGAGGGACGTCCCTTCTCAGCCAAGCTGACTGCCTCTTAGCCACCACAGAAGGCGGTTCTCTTCCTGCTCGTATGGGCAACCCCATCGACCGGCTGTACTCCATGCAGAATTCCTACTTCACCTCATGAAGCGTGTTTACCTGTCAGCACATGCCCGGCCACAAACCGCCATCCATTTTCTAACCTTGTCCTTTCTGTCTGCGCCTCTTGCTCGTTCGATCGCACAAGCGATTCTGGTGGCACCTTTACCTTTATTACGTACTTTTGAGCTTTGCTCCATGGTTGCTGTCATTCTTCTTTGTTTAATCATTTGTATATTTGTAAATTCTTATGTAGCTTCATCTCCGTATTCACAAATTTCCCTTCATATATTATATTGTTTACTTCTCATCTTATCTTACCCTCCTCCTCCTTTTCCAGGCCCTCTTCCTCTTTCCTGTATTGTCATCCTATTCCTCCATTTCCGATGATTTCATATTCATCCTTTCCTGTTCTTCCTCACTCTTTGCTGCCTCCATCCCTACCCTCTTGAAATCCTTTGGCTTTTGCTCCTCCGACCCCATTTCCACCCATAGCATTAACAGTCATCGCACAACGGTGATATGCATTCATCTCCAGATTATAAAATGAAAAATAGTGTCAGCTAATCCCGGAAATAAAAAAAACAACCTTTAAACCGAAGTCTTGATTAGTAACCACCATCCCCAGGCCACCACCGAAGTTACCAATTAACTTGCTGAAAAACCCGCCGGGGAAGAACCAAAAATGTAATATAACGTCTCGCGATGTCAGTGTGTGAGCGCGCAAACTGCACTCTTCCTTTTCCCACTCCATTTCTTTATTTCCACCTGCTTTCTGCTCGAGACTTTAGTCCAAGAGTGACTTGCTTTCTCCGCCGGTGAGACCCGCGTACACGCGTCCGATTGCTGGAAAATAGACACGAGGCCGTGATGTCGTCACGTCTCGAATTTGAGTACAAACTGACCGGTTACCTCCTGTTTGGCTGTATTTTATTTAGTACGAGCCCTTCTTGGCCCACTAGTCTGCAACAATGGAGAAATAATCCAAACAATAAGACCAATGAGAAATCTGAAAAAAAATTCAAAATAAAAACTTTTCGAATTTTTATTTGTTTAATTTTTTTCAAAAATATTTTGCAGAAAACCTAAGTCGGGACCCCCCCCCCCCCGCCTGGTTATAGCCCAAAAATTTAGTGTCGATCAGCCCAAAGGTCTCGTAGTAGTTACCGGACAAACAGACAAACATACATGCAGATTGCAGACCCTGCTCTGTTTTGTATATTAGATATTTCAATCTGATACACACCAAGTTTTCCTTGAAACAAGCAAAATCCTTCGGCCAGCCTTTGTAAATTAGAGTTTGCTGATGTTTTCTATTCTTCACCGTGATTGAATGTTGGTGGTGCAAATAATTCCCAAAACCAGGAAAGCCGGGGACGGATGGAGAAAGGCATTTGTGGCTTTGTGAAAACAAAACTAAGTGGTTGAAATTTGTCTTCCGACTGGCAAATTCATGGAAAAACACCACCATACACCGCAATTTGGTTACGGTCCAACAAGAGCATCATGCAGGTAACCATCTGGACGTTAATTGGCATAAATTTGTGGATCATTGAAAAAAAAAAAAGGTTTTGGGGGAGGTGGCAGGGTAGAAATGTGTTGGGTTGTCTTCATATTACGTACATAGTGAAAGGATACATTGAGAAATCGCCTCGGAATGGGAAACTTGAAGAAAGGATAAAGAAGATGTGGGGGGCGGGGGGGATTTATGGGAGGGGGATAAAATGGAGAGAATGTTGGGCAAAAAATAAATAAATCCTCAAACAAAAATAAAATAAAATGGAGGAGAGGGGGAGGTGAACAAGAAAAGAAGGAAAGTCAAGAGTTATGCAATTTTGTGTTTTTTACATTATATGTAGATCTATAACATATTGGTGAGAAAGAAAAAAATTATGGAAGTGGGGAGGGGTATGGTGAGACTTTTGGGTTGATCTCAGTGTTACCTGTAAACCCTAAAATACAAAGGTTGGCATCAATGAAATATAGGAGAGGTATTTGTGGATATTTCAGAACACATCTCTCCAGGGTATGACCAAGACCACCGCCCAAATGAGCCGATGTGCAATGGTCACGAGGATACACAGAATTTTACATCAATACCGGTGTCAATGTTGGTGTTCCATTTCAAAACACAAATCTGATTTATTCCTTGATCATTCGTTACACTACAAACAAATGAGAGCTATTCTGAGTTTTCTTCTTTGTCATTGTTGCAAGGCACAACCATCACATTTAAAGGATGATGTTGAAAATTCAATGTCAGGTGACCGGTCATTTGATCTGGTGTGCAAATTGCACTGCTTTATCATATAAAAGAATCGTTTGAACATCAGAAAATGGTGATCCAGAGGGACGGAGGTCTACATGTACAATGAAGACCACCCAAGACCCCGATATTTTAACTTGGCCTTGATGCTGCGCCAGCAGTAATTTGACTTTGAAGACCCAAAAAGTTTTGAGTTTCTTGTTTGTGGGGAACCACATTGCTCTGCTATTCAACTCTTGGGGAGGAGGTGTCCACTCCTTGCTGATGAAGGGCAGTGAGCCAGAAATGCATCCGTGGGTCAATTCCCTTTCCAAGCAGCGAGCTGGAATTGCCAAAAATTGTTAACATGAGGCTGAAATTGGAATATTTCCTTCTTGAATACTTCTTCCTTGATTTCATCCAATTTCCTCACTCCGTCCCCCCACCCTCATTTCCACCCTTCTCTGCATTTGTTTCCCTTAAACCACCTACACAAGGTGCAAAAACAAAACGATCAAACAAATTAGATCTTCATCGAAACCAAGAGCAAACAAAGGTCATATTCAGCAGTGATAGTCACTACTGTAAGGGATTTATATAACTCATGTACACACAGGAAGACCAGTGACATTGCCGAATAGCAAGGACAGACAGGAATGACACTTGACAACTACATCAAAGGAAAGGGAAAAACGAAAAGCCCTCACCATGGGGCTAAACATTTGGAAAGGCACACAAAATGAGTTTCTAATTAAACGAATTCCGTGATGAATTGCTCTTATATATAGATCGGTTTTCCCGGTGACATTCCCAGGACAGTGCGCAGCTCTCGTCATGGACTCATTAAATCTCGATTTGCACTCTCAAAAACGGCAATAAACGTGGATTTGAATAAGACGACGCGTCCGCAGAAAAGAAAAAGTTGTTGCCAAACCATAAAAAGTTGTTTTTATATTTATTTGCTATTTATCGACTTTGTTTCGAAATCCACCGATTCCATTGATTTGTGCAGTATATCTTGTGCAGATAGATGGTCAGTGCGGTTCTGATTTATTTGACAAAGCACGGTGTAATGGGGGTGACGATGTTCCATTATTGTTTATTAGATGAGGTTATTCTCTCGAGTGTACAGTATACAAGGGTTTTCTGCATTTGTGTATCAATATCTTCATATATGACGGCGTCCTGTCTATGTCCATGCAGCATGTTTCCGTGTGAATTATGTCGTAGTTTACAGTTTTGGTTGCAGACGAAATAAAATTGGTTGATCTGGAACGTTTATATCTGGAATATGAAATTCTGTCCAGGTGTGAAACTCTGCTTTTGATGCGACTAGAGTGCAAGACACGAATGACCCTCGCTGACCCTTCCCCTCGACCCGAGTCTGATTGAATACCTTTTTACCCTTGATGTAGCATTGGTGGATCTAAATCTTGTACAGGTTGGAAGACAACACCAACGCAAGGTGAGTTCTAAAAGTGACACTTTTTATTCTGTTGTTTTATTTGTAATCAAATACTCAAACCCAAGCAGTTCAACTAATCTTTAGAGACCAGAATCTGGGCTCGCAGCATGCAGGATAGCCTCGACCTAGAGGGATGTGCACTCGACTTGGAGCCACGAAATCTTATAAGAACCTGGACGACTCCAAATAGTTTGTCGCTGCCTGGGTTCATGGGATGCAGACTTGGAATGAGCCAAATAAACAGAGGGTGCTGGACTGCTGGTGATGTCCAAAGTAAGTATCAACTGATATTAATCAGCAAAGTAGGCTTGTAAACACACAGGCTTTGTCATAAAACTCTGTGGGGATGATTGCTGTGAATAGATGGAACCTCTATCAATTGGTTATCTGAGAGTCGGAGGTCTTTTGCAACCCAATGTTATTTTTCAACACAGCTCGGTTCTTTTTTAAATTATTTATTTATTTAATTTGAATAAGGCTCACTTGGCTGTCCATCTGTTTGTTTGTTTGTCTGCACAAAACTTTCGTGTTTTCCTCTGCAACTGCTTGTTGGATTGAGATAAAAAAAAATTTTAACCATTGGTGCGACGACTCATGTCGAATGTTGTAATGGTAATTATGATGTCATAGCTCACGTGGTGTGGCCGCCATGTTGGAACAAGGACAAATGTGTCCAAGAGCCGCGTCCTAAAGGTTTTGTCTTCACCAGAAGAAGAAGAACAACAACGTGGAGCTCTCTTAGAGCCAGCGTTCGCAACGCGACGTGGCTAAAAACGGAAAAACTTTGGACCACTGTTTCTCTGAAACCTCACCCAGGAAAAAATAGAAACTGGGCACATAGCAACAAGTACTTGGCATGGGGGAAAGTGTGATTTTTTAATGACGTCATAGGTGCTTTTGGTATGACGTCATAATTGCATATGTAGAACGCTAGTCCGATCAGTATGCAATTTTTTGAGGGTCATCTAGGGATAAAATGGCCCACAATTTTTTTTGATGACATCATCGGTGACGTGATTCCACAGCCATATTGTTTTTTTTTTTAACCTTCAAAAATCTCTGAAATGGCTGAACAGATTGAGGCAAAACTTTACACATGACCGCCTGTCCATGAGAAACAAAAGGTTCACACATATGACATCATAGGTCACATGGTTTGGCAGCCATATTGGATTTACCCATAAACGTATTAAAAATCTTCTCCTCCAGAATGTCTGGATCGATCGAGGGGAAACTTCACATCAATATTCCCCAAGGGATGCATGTGCAAGGTTGTTAAGGAATAATAGATAAGTGAAATGGTTTGGCAGCCATATTGGATTAAAGAAAAATATTAAATAATGAATAGACAATTGAATAATGTTATCTAGAACCGCTGAATCAATCGATGTCAAACTTCAAAATTGTGATCGAGTAGTGATGGGGAATATGTTTTAAATTTTAACTTGATCGGTCACATAGTTTGGCAGCCAGAATTATTTAATCTTTTGATGTGGGTTGTTTTTTAAAATATTTATTAATACACCACATCAGGGCAAAATACACCACATCAAGGCAATCGAAGCCAAAACACCAGGAAAAAAAATCGCAGAACCATCAGAAAGCATCTACAAATGAAAATATAAAATAATAATAATGACCGTTGTTACAGCCATTTTCCCCTGCTGTGCAGGGATTGGCTTTTTCTTGAGGCAATGTTTTATGGCCGGATGCCCTTCCTGACGCCAACCCTGGTCGCCTCTTACAACACACAGGGATATGGTACACCCAGTGCCGGATTAAGCCTCGGCTGGCACTAAGGCACATTTTGAAATTTTAGAGAATGGCCTGAAAAATTTTAAATTCGATCTCGGGCTCATGGAAATGGACCTCAGACAAAAGATGAACTGATCCAAGAACAAAATATTTAATACAAAAAAGACAAATATTTAATGTGAAAAGAAAATAGTTTATTTAATCCCTCCATACAATTTGCAGTGTAATGAATATATGCATGATAAAACACGGACAGATTTGGCACTTTGCTTTACAGTTTACGAGACCTTAGATTAAATTGAGATACATATATTAATTACCCTGGCAGGGACAGAAATTAGAAATAATTTGTTTAAAATAAATAAAAATTGACGAAAACTGCTTGTTCATATTAAACAAGGACAAATGTGTCCAAGAGCCGCATCCTAAAGGCAACAACAACAACAACAACAAAACAACAACTTCCGATATTTCGTCACGTGCCTTGATGGAGCCAATAGCGAGACCCGTCATGGACGATCGTCGTTCATGACGAGAAAATCGTGTATTTACGAAATTACAACACATTAAATGGAATAATCTTTAAATAGTAACGTGAACCTCTCGAAGCTTTAAAGCAAATGTCCAAATATATTTAAAAGTTGATGATAGAGGCTCTCAAAAGGCACCGTCTATGCGAGGATGTGTGCAGGTGTTTAGTATATAAGGAGATCCGGATCTTGTACATAAGAGAGCCAAATCCTAAAGGATTTGTTCCTATAAAAGTTCCAAAAGGAGAAGAACAACCAAAACAGACAGAGCTCCCCTCAAGCCAGTGTTCCACACGTGGCTAAAAATGACACAATCTATATGAATATTATGATTATGTCAGATGATGGACAATCCCAAATTCCCATTGACCTCATTTTCTAAAGCTGTAATGCAAAATCTTGCGGTTTGCTGAGACAGACTGTCGCCCAATGTAGGGAAAAACACAATTGTAATGTGATAGATCTGCAGTACGAATACCATTTGCACACTCAATAACGAAAATTTACGTGTCAAATCATAGCCGATAATAATTGTACGTAAAAGAAAAATTGCTGCCGAACTCACTATTTTTGAATAACCATAATTGTTAATCGTGTGCGTGTGTGTGTGCACGTGCGTGGTCACAGAACACTCATTGCATCAGGTAGAATGAACTGGCAAGTTGCTCTTGTTCAGTGTGATCTTGTATCCAGCAGAACCTCTTCACTGTAATGGTGACCATGACCATGAAGCCACACCAGCACTTGCTGCAAGCGTCCTGTCACCAATAGGAGGCACGAGACGTACAGCCAACTCAACTCGGGGAGGAGTAAGAGGGATTCACTCCATGCTGATGAACGCCAGTGAGCCAGAGACCAATCCTTGGATCGATTCCCTTCCCAAAGGGTGTGCTGGCATTGCCAAAAAAAGGCTTCTAGTAGGTGACTAAGCTGTGTTGTGTGGTACAGGGGATTACAGTCACCATTCCAGTGAAGATGTACCATTGGTTATGTATGAGGGTGGCTCAACCCATCCCACAAGAAGCTGGGATTAATGGGGTCATTGAATTAGCAATAGTTGTAGTAAGACTCCAGTTGTGTGTAAATTTATAAGTTTTCTCAGTTGGAATACATGGTACATACAATACTGTATGATGGAAGAGAAACCCAGACAAAGTGTATTATAAGAAACTTTCCATGTGTGAATGGGAAGTTTATGTCTGGTGTTGGCTTCATGGTTATGGTGGTGGGTGTGGGATCCCACTCGGTTGTTTAATTAATACCAGGTGGGGTTGACTCTGCCTGTCATCCTTCCAAGGTTGACAAAATGAGTACGAGCTTGCTGGTATCCTGCGTCAGAGAAGCGATCTGCTTGGACTTTGCCCAATTGCCAAGGAGACTGCTTCGGCAGCACCAACGCTCTGCACAGAGTATGGTCCCAATGGATGAATGGATGGAATGAGAAGTTTTAAGAAAACAATTACAAGCAGGCTCTGACCCAAGAACTGACAATCAATTTGTTACTTACGAAATCTAAAGATGTGTGTGTGTGTGTGTGTGTGTGTGTGTGTGTGTGTGTGTGTGTGTGTGTGTGTGTGTGTGTGTGTGTGTGTGTGTGTGTGTGTGTGTGTGTGTGTGTGTGTGAGCAAATCTAAAGATTTCGTAAGGATATTGATGACTTCCATCCTCTGTTTGTGTGTTTGTTTGTTGGCACGATAACTCGAGAACGGAAGAAGCTACCAATGTCAAATTACACCACGTGATTCAGGAGGGTGATGGCTAGTGCTCATTAGATTTTGGTCAAAATCGGTCAACAGTCAAGGTCACAGTGAGGTCAAACATTCGATTTTTGATGGTTTGGTACAGAATCATCGAAGAAACTTCTGGTTTGCGTCGCGACCTTCTCTTGAGACAGCTTTTATTAGACAAGGTCAGAGGTCAAGTTGACGATTTCGGAAGTACCAGTCTATGACTGCTTGTTTGTGTGTTTGTCGGGTTAGAATCTGAAAAAGGGTGGTGAGGATCAGCTCACAGCTTGGTTAGCACAACTATATCTGAACCAGAACAATGACCTTTCCTGCATTCCCTCCAACGAAGTGAACAATTGAAACACATTCCAGGCCAACTGCATGCATCGCAGGTCACCTTGGTGAAACAAATCAGGACTGAAGATGGCCATAATATCCTGATTTTACACATCAGTCTTGAGAATCTTTCAAGTGATTATTACATCCCATTGTCATCTCAGAAATGAAAGCAAGATGTGCTCGAGCTGAATTCAAGATTCCGACCATACAAGGCCTCTAAATAATTGCAGATCAATCCGTCTCAAGGAAGGATGATCAATGGGAATTTCATCGCATGGTCATGACGTCGCCACCACGAGCATAAACATCTGGGAAATCCACCTAAATCATCCCAGCCTTTGCTCCTGGGATCCTCACCCATGTCCAAACAATTCAGTGGAACCCTTATCTCCGGTCCCAGGGGTCCAGGAGCCGGTTTGCTCATGTAGCACTTAAGACGGGGAGGGGAAGGAGGACGAGGTGGGTGGAAGTGGTGCGTGGTGGGCGAGATGAGAGCAGAGTGCCGACGATGCAAAGCAAATTCCGATAAACGGAGCACTGAAGTTATCTGCATAGGACAGGCGCTCTCGGGCGAAAACAAAGGTACTTTCGAAGAGCCGATTGTCCACAGCTCGTGTTCCCGTAACAAATGAGAGGCTGCAAGAGCCTTTATCGCACGGAGAGCACAAAGGCGTCCTGGTGGTGGCCGAGAGAGATAGATGGCACCCTGAGAACTCAAAGGGGCTTGAGTGACCCGCGACGACTGGTGTAAGGTGCGCGAGGGATCTTTGCCTCCCGGTCCTCTTAAAGTGGATACGGTTCGACTTAGGCAGAGGGCAGCATCTCGCCGAATCAGAGACCAAATCACCTGGACCTCGTATCTTGATTGTTCCAGGGTGACCAAACGCAAGATCGTATAATGGGGAGAATAATTATTAATTGGTAACGTGATTATAATTCGGAGGAGTCCAGCTGATTGAAGGAGAATTTCTGTTTTTATTGATGTAAGGCCCTATCCCCCAATCCATCACGTTTCTCACAATGCGGCTCATGGAAGAGCCATTTTGGCTGTAATAGTATTAGTGGAATTTCTAAAATCCCCATAATATTCAGCTATTATAGGAACAACACCCTTCCACAACTGGACAACCGAATTATAGAAATGGAAGGATATATTCTGAGCTGCCTGCCCCTATACTCCCCTCACCCCCCCCCCCCCCCAAAAAAATGGCAGCCTCAATTCCCAACTGGATCGAATTTACATTCCACTGATTCTTCTTCTTCTTCCATATGGCAGCTTGGCTGCTGGGTAGCCATCATTTTGTTTGGCTGCAACTATGCCACTGATGCTGTGCCCCTCTACCAGTACACTGGTACTCATTTCACCAGCCTCAGAAGGATAACAGGCTGAGTCAACCCCACCTGGTGTTAATTCAGTGGACAACGGGCCTCAAACTGAAGACCCTAAGATCCGAAGCCAGCCACCTGAACCACTAAGCCAACACCAAGCTTATTCCACTGCTTAAGCCGGCTGTCTTAAAGCACTACCATGTATCGCTTAAGATCAAAAGGTTAGGGCATTGCAATAGTTCTAACCTCCATATTGCAAACAGGGACAGTATGCTGAACTTCCCCTCTGGAGGTCTACACGGTCCACAAATGGCTCTCCAGCTGAGATTTATTTGTTCATGTTCTACAATAAAAAGGGCACATCAACTTCGAATCTCGAACTCGTACATACTATAGTTAACTCTTTACAGAAGCCAAGGTTCAGGTACGGAATTATATGGAAGATGAAAGTCTGAAGCTCTAAACAATGGAGGATGAGACAAGTACTCAGCGCATCGAGTCTTGCACATGAGGGACACGCAAACTGATATGGACCAAGGAGCTGCCAAATCCAACAACTGCAAGAACATTTGCATCAGCATTGTTTAGAGGAAGACTAGCAGGATAGCCGATGGTGATGTGCATACTTGCCTTCAAACTGTCTAGCCTGAGTTTGAATCCTGACGCTGTCCATGCAGGACGAGGCATGGATGTGTCAGCCCATCCATAGGAAGCGAGGACGTGAAGCCGGAGGACGAGTCCACCTGCACTGGTCGTTTGAGGACGCCAAAAATCCCACGGTGTCCTTCGTGAAGAATAATGCTAGTTATCGCCGGCACCCTGAACAAATTACAAATTACCGCCCGGTAGGCAACGGCAAATCACCCAGCACAACCAAATCACTCAAATAACCTCAACCCATGATCTGCTTCGGTGTATAGCGATGATGATGATGATGATGATGATGATGATGATGATGATGATGATGATGATGATGGACAGTTTTCCGTCCGAATAAATTGTATCACAACGACAGCAGAGACACATTTCCAAGCGACTTGATGGATTTCCTGGAGACGTTTGACGAATCCATGTGAGCTGGTTTAAATAGAGCAAGCGATGGCTGTTTGCATGATGTTATGAAATCGAATTAAAAAGCGAAAGCTCGACAGAGAGGACACTGACGCTCCCTCTGACGAAACACGACTCACTCTGGACTGGTGACAGTTTAATTACACTTTGGGATGATGATTGAATTAAAACGTCCCAGTGTGCCAAATGTGTCCCAGGTATTGCGGACTTGTGTTAAGATCGTATGCGGAAAAGAGCAATTAGAATGGCAAACTACACAACTAATAAATAATAATAATACTGTAATAATAACATACAATGAAATCAAAGAACCAGACATTGGTATTGCCAGAACTCATTTTAACTCATAATGTGGTCTTATAACTATTTTATCTCTTGTTTTGGACCTGTGTCGTCACAGGTGCCTTTCCTTTGAAGATGAAATGTAACAAGATGTGATAAATTACATCACAAAATACCTGTAACCATTCTGCCTAGCAAAGACATTTATTTCCCTTCATTTGTTGGAAGAAAATGAGGATGGCAAATGGCTTTGAGATATGCACACTCCCCTCTGAGCTGTTTGCTCTAGGATTGAATCTTGACTCAGCTGTAAACCACCATCCTTGTGCCTCTCATGTAGTGCGATTCATCAATGCGCCTGCCACCCCTCGGATGGACGATGAGCTGGAGGATATCAATCGGTTAGAGGTCTCGTGGTGTCTTTCATGAAGAGTGGGTGAGCCATCACCGGCATCCTGAGCAAGTTACCAATTCCTGTCCAAATCGCCTTCAGTTGAACGCCGGGCCGAGCCAGATGTTTCGTGAAAGATTTGGGCCACAATCGTTCCAGGCCTGGCCCATGGGAGTAATTGGGGCGGTTAAAGTAGTTGTAATAAGGAATATTAGACGGATGTTCGAGTAACACCTTTATTAAAGCTAAGATTTTGCACAGTACAACACTCAAACTAACACACTAATTACAGTAAATTAAATAGAAAATCTATGCAAACATCTTTTAGCGTTGCAAATCGCGAACGCACTCAATTCTCGAAAAAGGTACAGAATAATGAAATGTTCCAATAACAGTATCAAAACCGTATGTACAACAGCAAACGTACTTCATTCGTCCAAAAAATAGACTACACTCAATGTCCCACCATTCGAGGGTTGATCCAAAAATCCTCCGAACGAGATACTCACAATAATCCAAGACACTCCAAATGTTTTCTAATTTTTCAACATGTGTATATATATATATATATATATATATATATATATATATATATATATATATATATATATATATATATATATATATATATATATATATATATATATATATATATATATATATATATATATATATTGTAAGGAAATATTTCTTGGACTATAGTGGGGCAACTTAGCTAAATATAGCATAACAATTGTGCATTTTGTGAGGAAAGCACCAAATTTGGCTCACTAGTAGCCTATCGTATTATGAACAGATTTAGATATTGGGCCATCTCAAAATTTTTGATGGCAGTGGAAAATGGCTGCCACAGCCATCAGCGGCTGAATTTGAGATGGCCCAATATCTAAATCTGTTTATAATATGATAGGCTACTAGTGTGCCAAATTTGGTGCTTTCCTCACAAAATGCACAATTGTTATGCTAAGTTGCCCCACAACTATTGTAACCCCATTCTTCTTGCTTTTTGAATCAGCCTGTGTGCGAATTAGACACAACCAAAGAGTTGTACAAAATAAACAAACGCCCAGACACAATACATCATTATTAACCAAACCCTGCTTGGCGATATGAATCGTACACGATACATCAATAATAATAATAATAATAATAATAATAATATTTATACAACCGTGGTTACAAGGGCTGTAGTTATTGAAATTTAGTGATTTTACCACAACCCCGACTGGTCCCTGGTCACTCATGAGGATGGAATGCTTCATCAGCTTGTGCAAGATTTGTTTTTGTTTTTCAAATTTAATTTCAAAACTGTTTTTTAAAAAAAACAAACAAACAAACAAAAAAAAAACAATGTTCGACCAAAATATCATTACCGCTCAAGATGTGAATGTCACAAACAAAACTCTTAAGGAATGTAACATTGATGACGGAAGTAAAGGTTTGTTGAGAAGATATTCCCATCATTAATAACTACATTGATGGCGTTCATTTTAAACAGGCCGGGAGGATAGCCCAGAGGGACATGAACTTGCCTCTGAGCTGTCTAACCTGGGTTTGAATCCCAACCCAGCTATAAACTACCAATCTGGTGTTTCACATGCAAGAGCATTGATCAATGTTTAGTTGTTCGATGGCAAAGATCCCACTCTGTGCTCTGCAAAGAGTATGCGAGTCATCTCTGGTCCCCTGAATAAACTTCAAATTCCTGTCTGTATCACCTGAAATCAGACCTCAGGCCTGACCAGCCAATTTGTGAAAGATTTGGACCGAAAACGCTCCTTGGCTGTCCTCACAAGGTTGGAAAATTGTGGTTGTTCTGGCAGTAGAAGTGAAATCACTGCGTTCATCTCAACATGACCTACAAGGCGTTCAACCAGCAACGGTGTTGTTTGTGCTCGAGATAGATCACCACGTTAGGTCTCGGACGCGTCTGACGTCTGATTTTTTTATGGAGTATTTCAGAATCTGAAAACAAAACATCTTTCAAAAGTATCTTCCCGGCATTCAGACATTGATTAGACTCAGCAGCCCACCATTGTGTATAAATACAAGCTATCCTGTCAATTAGAACTACGACTTAACTTAAAATAAGGAGTCAACGTTATATAAAGCACACATAAGCTTACCAACACATCAGCTTTGATATCTAACATTATAAATAAAAACATCATTCAATAACAAGAGAAAGAAAAACAATATTCTGTGGGATTTTCACCTTTTTCGAAGGATATGTTGGACGTGGAGTGTGAATCGACGAAGGGAATTTTTGGGGGGAATTAAAATTAAAACCCGAACGAATGTTCATACGCTCTTTCTCGAAACCATTCCACAAAACGGGATGAAAAAGAAGTCCATTTTTGAAGTCAAAATAAAGTCTTTCGAAAGGTCCAGGTGCGTTGAAGCTTCTCGACTCGTTTCGGCGCAGTCGAGGCGAGCAGTCCGAGTCGTGGGAAGGGAAGCCGTTTCCATCGTACGCATTGGTAGGACTCGGTTGAAGTGGCCGGTGTGATAAGATGGAGGTACACACGGATGGAGAAACGTACGACACCGTGGGGGATTTTTGACTCCGGCTCAAAGTGAGCGTCAAGGTAAACGTAAAGCCCGTCAGGTGCCATTTTGACAACTCAGACGTTTGTTTAAGTACTATTTTTAAAAATTAAGAATTTCTTTTACAATTTTCACTTGTCTCTTTCTATTATTTCGGATTAAATACAAATTCCCCCATTTGGAAATTACAGATCAGCAAATGCTGACATAGAACACATGACCTTGAAATAACAAGACCTTGAAAACATTCTTAATAATTAGAGATTTAGAGTGAATTGTCAGGACCTATTTACCAGGCCCTTTTAAGTGAACGGATCAAGTCATGATGGTCGCCGTCATAGCTAGCTGATCTGTTGGTGGGCTCGATACTCCCTCCGACCAATCCGAGGCCGAGTGCGGAGATGAACTGGACCAGGCCTCAGGGGAATCTGGTGATGGTGTGAGATAAGCAATGTCAGGGAATGAGATGGCTGGCGTTGCCTCGTGCGGAGAGCTGCTTCCTCCGAGTGCCGGTTGCATGGCGGCCATGCTGCCGGCTCCTCGGCAACTGCCGGCGACTGAGGCGTAGCTGTGTTGCGAGGGAGGAGTCGGGTACATCGGCACGGAGACGGGCATCACTTGTGTATTGATACCCGTTTGTGTGTACTGTAATCCTGATGTGTCCTGGAGTAGCCGACCGCAAAATACCGCCGAAGCATTGCTGTGTTGTCGCTGGTAAGTGATACCATGTGGGAGGGACAGCATCCGTTGTACAGTGCCTGTTTGGGCTGTGTTACCATGTGCATAATGCCCCATTGTGATGTGAGTTGGCACGATCCAGTCGTGACGGGGTGGGGCAGTGGCGTCACACGGTAGCGGCAGGTGGGAGAGACGGGGTGGAGCTCCGGATTCATACAGTGGTGATGTCGAATGGAGGTGGCGCAGGGATGGGGAGGTATGTAGAAGGCCCGGCGGTGAAAGGAGTGGTGGTGAAAGCGAATCCGAGGTGTAGTTACCACAAGGCGAGTCAAGCGATTCAGCAGGAGAAGGCACAAGGCCTCCGGCATCCAATGTAGCCAGTGCGGAGGGTTTTGTGCCTGCGTAGCCAGAAAGGGAAAATACAAGAATTTACAAATACATTCACAGGTGAGGTACAGGTAACTGTGAACCTGTGTATATCGCAGATCCATTGTCCTATTCTGATTTGCCCATTTTGAGGTGAATCGCCAGGGATTCACACAAATAAATCACCTGCATGTTGTTTGACCGGCTTGACATGAACCGCAATATCATACGCCAACAATTTAGCGTTCCACAGTGTTTTCCAATGATTGCGGATTTAAAACTTTCCACCCACTCCACGCATGCCATTCCTCTTGATGTTTTATTCACATTTTTATAATATGGGATTCTCGTTCATGAATTCATTTTTCTTACCTTTGCCCTTCTTTCCGCGGCCATCTTTGCCCCCGAGGGTGCCTCTTTGCGAGTTAGCACGGCGGCCCTTCTTTCCTTGTGGTACGAGTAAAGGCCGTTGGCCAATCATGACATTGGCTGCCACCCCGCTGGCTGGAGAAGCAGTCACCCCTCCAGGTAAGAAGGTGGTCACTGTTGAAGTGCAGTGCGGTGGAGACACGACGAGTGTGGTCTGCGGGGCAACCGACGCCGCACATCCTTGTCCCGGGCCTAACTGATCGAGCAGATGCAGAATGTCATGATGGTGGCGGTCTCGCGCAGCATCACGTGGCAACCGATCCATGTGGTCTGTGATATCCCGGTTTGCTCCGTGCTCAAGCAAAATACGGACGGCCTCGAGACTTCCCTCACGAGCTGCCAGAAACAATGGCGTTTCTTCCTGGATGGCAGGAAAAACACGATGCAGAGTTATTGGATTATTGCATAAAATGACGTCATATAACCGTGGTATTATAATGCTTTCACCGTAGCACGACTCTGCATTCAAAGTTATCCTGTGCACTATTTCATCGTTCCCTGACTCGTGCTGATGATTTTCTTCTCCATTAAAATGGATGCTTACTGGGAGGTTGAGCGACGCTGTGTGATCCGTTAGTGTGTGGAATATTGATTGAGACTATGGTGGAGATGGTGAATTGGACACGACAAGGGAGTGCTTGGTACTCCGTCGGCTCATAGCCGATCAAAGCACATAAACATTCGACCACTTATCCGATAACTGTGTGATATATTGTGACCCCCTGTGTGATCATTCCACAAGAGATGCTCACCCATTTAGAGCGAGGGCATATTCCAAGGATAAACAATGATTGGATTAAAACTTGGCTGCATTACTAGTTAGGACGAGAGAAGAACCTGTCCTTATGGATGGGATAATTACCCCAGAATTGACGTATTTTCGTATGACTTGTAATACCCCCTCCCACCAGGAGCAGCACGATGTCATACATATTTACTTAGGGAGAATTGGGGTCCTCCCAACACCCTGGACTATTAATCGTTTTTCTTAACCACCTAAAACCCTCCTGTGCACACCCCGGGTACAACCACAACCAGAAAAACAACAAATACCATACACAACAACTATGGGTCCAGGAGTTCAGGAGTCCACACAAGTCAAACAAACACACACACACAAACAGTCACTTCTCAAAATATAGTACGATGAAGTGTCTTTCTTCAATTTGCTTCCTGGTAACCAACATTTTATGTGGTGTCAAACAGTATACAGCCTGTCTGGTGGCAGAAACAGTATTTCCTTGTAGGAGAAACACTCACTTCCTACAAGAGAGGGAAAGCTCCCTTCCTAGAGCAGGGGTCAAAAAAGCACTTGCCGCGTGCCCAGTGCAAAAATTACAAGTGATCTCCACAACTGACTTGTAATACGCTGTCCTACCACCACCGGTTGGTGATATACGATACACATTTACATAGAGATCAACAACCAAAAGTCAACAACTTTCCTGAGATTTCTAAAATTATCAATTTTAATCTGATTAACTTGAAATTTTAACAGGATTTGCATATCAGGTCACTGAATTTAACCACCATTTATCTTTGATGTCAACGTATGTATATGTATATATGAGGTGCCACGAGGAGGAGTGATGTTAGGGACACATCGGCCATTTTGGAGTTAATGCCATATAGCACTATTTTAACCCTTCCCCTATCATCCGAGCCTATCATCATCATATCATTAAAAAA
This sequence comes from Eptatretus burgeri, assembly GCF_056783735.1. Classification (NCBI taxonomy): domain Eukaryota; kingdom Metazoa; phylum Chordata; class Myxini; order Myxiniformes; family Myxinidae; genus Eptatretus; species Eptatretus burgeri. The sequence goes on from NC_140974.1 coordinate 62,419,525, forward strand.
TGTCGCTTACATCACTCCTCCTCGCTGGGCCTCATATATATATATATATATATATATATATATATATATATATATATATATATATATATATATATATATATATATATATATATATATATATATATATATAAGTGTATGTGTGAGTGAGTGTGTCTCCTCCATAACTCCAAAACCATGAAACCTCGCAGCCTGAAACTTTGCATGTGTACTAAGAAAACTCCAAGGAAGTGCATGACTGAAATTGGGTGTTCGGGTTAATTAAAATACCCCTTTTGAAGATAATTAACGGCCTTATTTAATTAACCTTCATCAGGCGATCCTTGGCCATCTTGGTCTCTGGGTCTTGAGGTGTTTCCTGGGTAGCCTCGCTGGGGTCTGAAGCCACCATGTTTTTTGGCCTGCTCAACCATGTCTTGACTTGTAACAGGCTGCAACTATTTCTTAACGATGAAGTTTCTCCCACTTTCCTCACTCATATTATCGAATGCCTGTTCACCATAGCTCCGAATTGCTGTGTACATCGCTTTTGTAAGTACGATAGTTTTCAAATTAGGAGCTTGGAGCAATTTCATGCATTATAATGATATGATTTTAAACGATCTACTCTCACAGACTATTAAAATGATAATCATCAAAATATTATTTCAGGTTTGAGGATCGGATATCGTCCGAACTAAATAAGTGTCAAAATCTGTTAATTTAAATAAATAAATAACTAAGCCGATATACCTATTTACTTTAAGCAAGCAAGGCTATATGTTCCCTCCTTCTCCATAGATACAAAAGAAAATGTGGTTTCCAAAGTATTAAACTTATCTTTTTCTACTGTTTAGAGAATTATATTGAGTGAACGAAAAACTTAGGAACGTGCCAAATTTAACCAGCTTCATTGAGCGATATGATTTAATGCATTCACTGCGAGACCTCATGACCTGTCCCCAGAGGGACTGCCTATCCAGAAAATCTGCCAGATCTGTGTCCATATTTTCAGAGATTTTGTGAGGTACTCTACAGGGAATCAAAGTAAATCTGGTGAAAAACTGATGTTTTAAAAAAAAGTTATAATGTTTGCGCGGACCTCAAAACAATGTACCACGTGACGCGAGCAGAGACGAGCAGACAAGATGGCAGATGATCTGCAATGTTTATTACATTGGCGAATGAACTTTGCGATGTCTCCAGGGTTGTTTTGCATTAAATGGCAACTCTTTTGTGGATAAAGTCATTATTTGAATGAATTAATTTTATTTCATTAACTGCTGCGTGCACAGTGGAGACCGGCTTTAAAGATAAATGGATCCTATATGATATGCAGCGACACCCTGACCAACTGCTCTTTCTCAACAATTTAACTGGAGTGCTTGAATGAGTGCTTAAGCCACTTGGTGAACGCATTACAGTCGATAGCAGTAACGCACTATGTCCTTCTGAATGAATTCTTCACTCACTGCGGATGCTTATGCCCGCCACATCATTCAGAGCAAGTGGTTCATGCTGCATCACCCTGAGCGAGAGTTTCATGCTCTGTCACCCTGACCGAGTGGTTCATGCTCCATCACCCTGACCAAGTGGTTTATGCTCCATCACCCTGAGTGAGTGGTTTGTGCTCTGTAACCCTGAGCAAGTGGTTGGTGCTCCATCTCCCTGACCGAGTGGTTTGTGCTCCGCCACCCGAGCGAGTGGTTCGCGCTCTGTCACCCTGAGTGAGTGGTTCGTGCTCCATCACCCTGACCGAGTGGTTCGTGCTCTGTCAACCTGAGCGAGTTGTTGTGAAATAACGCCCGATTTCCAAACCGTTTGCTGTATTCATGTGTTTTCTAAATTACCCAGCCAAATTTTTTTTCCACCCATCACACACAGCTGTTTTTAGAGAATAATGTTTGTGAACATATCCATGAATGTCTCGATAAATGTAATGTTGTTTTTCGGTGAAAGCTACTCAAGGTTTCTGGGTTGTATACAGCAAGTACTGTAGCTGGTAATCACACTGACTCCAAACTGCCGATTCCTGAAAAATTGCCGAAATCAGCCAAGCACTGTGTGTGTGTGTGTGTGTGTGTGTGTGTGTGTGTGTGTGTGTGTGTGTGTGTGTGTGTGTGTGTGTGTGTGTGTGTGTGTGTGTGTGTGTGTGTGTGTGTGTGTGTGTGTGTGTGTGTGTGTGTGTGTGTGTGTGTGTGTGTGTGTGTGTGTGTGCGCGCGTTGTTCGAAAAGCATAACATATTCTCTCTGCTAACTCCTCGACCGCTCATATATCTATATATCTATATATCTCTCCCCTCTCTCTCCCCTCTCTGAGGGGATATGTCTCTGTCTTTGGACATATCCAGACGGTGGTTACGTCTGGTCGTTGTTTGTCTCCGGATGTGTTTGCGCAGGGTTTATCTCCAGATGTGATGAGAGGGTATTAATCATAATTGACGCTCCACCGCACGTCTGCCTTCCCTTCCTCTCACCTCTTACTGTCTTACCTCCCCCCCCCTTCCCCTTCCATCTCTTCACACTCCCTGCTCTCTGTTTCTCCCTCCCCCCTTTCGTCTCACTATCAGTGAAGCGACAGGTGGTATTTGGCAGTGTATATAATTATATATGCACATATACATGTTTACTTCATTAATTAAAAACATTTTTTGGTATTTTCTTCCTTGGATCTTGTGTAGATAAATTAGTATGGTGTTCACACAGGCATGATGGGCTGAATGGCTCCACCTGTATTATATTTCCTTGTAGAAGTGTATATATATATATATATATATATATATATATATATATATATATATATATATATATATATATTGTTATAGATCTGGGGTGGTGGGATTCTCACCCGACTCTTGGCACCACCCTCACCACCACCGTCTCCGAGGTTTATAACGCTGGCTGGCTCAGCATAGGCCTCAGGTCACGCGCCTTCAATCGCGATACCAACGTAATCCTGGACCTTACCAGTTGGGGAAATAGACCCAGGTTACAGACTGGTTTTGTCAGATGCCGAGCGTTTTCTGCCAGTCTGTAACCATTTTGGTTTTGTATACCAATCGAACGGATCGTTCGACGCGACACAAATTGATCCATAGCGGCAACTTCATACAAACCAACCAGATTTATTGGGGAACATCGGGGCACACAACACAAGCAAAACATTCACGACAATGTTTTTATGAACAATCTTTAACCCGTTCTTAACTAGGGAACTACAGATTACAGGTTTCGAGGGAGTCCCTACCGAGATATGCCTTAAACAACGTGCAGACAAAGACAGACAGCATGCATGCAAGACAGAGTACTTGGTGATGTTTCATGGACGAGAGGAAAGTGTCAAAAGCACGAATGTCGCTCGCAACGAGCGGATGTCCACGGATTTGAGCCCCCAGCTTGAATACGCCGCGTGGCAAGATGGCGGTGCCGTACTCTTTCTTCTAAAGGCACCGCGTGCGCATGCCCTCCCCAGCGCGTTTTGGCCCCGCGCAATGTCGACAGCACAAGACCGTTAGATCGATGATGGGCTTCAGCTGATTTCTCTCAAGGTCCAGCATACAAATCCAGGCTTGGCCTGTTCACCAGAAAAGGCCCAAATCGAGGTGCTGGGCTCCGGCAAGCGGATCGGCAAACGTGTCGAGCCGTGAGGTGAGTAAGGACCGTCAGAGGCTCCGTCATTTCCTCTGTTGCCTTCCCGTCTCGAAGCCCAACTTCTCAACTCCGTCCTCTCAGTTTCTTTCTCTGCAGAATCACCTTTTCTACACTCGCCTCTCAAAGCCGACTGCCGTTTCTCTCACGGCAGAATCACCTCCTCATAAGAGTCGATCGCCGACTCGACGTGCAGGCTGCCTCTAGTTGTTTCTCCTGCCTCCTTCATGAAGCAGATCGCAGACAGACACTCGTCGTTTCTCTGTTGCCTTCCCTGCCTTTCTTTCGGCTCGTTCCTCAAGAAGAACAGACAGAGTTGTCCTGTGTACAGCCGATCGGCGCCACCTCGGCGCTCAGTTTCACCACAGATTTCCTTTCCTTCTCACCTTGAAACCCGACTGTTTTCCCAAAAACTGAACCTTTTTACGAGGTCCTCGTTCGCTCGCTCGAAGCCACTCGCTCCTCCCCCTTTACGAAGCCGACAAACTCCTCCCCTTAGCTCCACCTCCCTCTCCAGGCCACTCCCCCTCAGCCAACTGGGCGGGGCCTATCATCCGGAGAGGCGAAGGAAGAAGAGGGAGCTCTCAATCCACCACCACCGCACAAACAATAAACAGCCTCTTAAACCTCCCGACACACATGTAACGTCCATTTTACCAAACAACCTAGCTAAACATGCATTTAATGGGGGATCTGAGCTAATCCTATATTTAGTAGCCTGCTGAGGGCCATTTCCGTAACAATATATGTAAATATATTTATGTGTATATATACATAAATTATATATATATATATATATATATATATATATATATATATATATATATATATATATATATATATATCTATAACTCCAGCAATCTCTGTGTGTGTGTGTGTCTGTCTCTGTCAGTTTGTCTGCGACCGCCGTTTCTCGATGACCGCCAGTCCGATCTCATTGAAACTTGCCAGGAATATTGCTGGGGACCCGCGGATGTGCCTTTTCGAGGTTTGATATTAATCGGACAAGCGGTTCCCAAGTTACAGCCATTTATCTGTCAACCAATGACAAGACACGGTGCTATGACATTACGAATGACGTCACAATTAATGGTTATTTATTTATTTATTTATTTATTTATTTATTTATTTTTGCACGATTGATGGTCCGATCTGATTGAAACTTGCCAGGAATATTGCTGGGGACCCGCGGATGTGCCTTTTAGAGGTTTGATATTAATCGGATGAGCAGTTCCCAAGTTACGGCCATTTATCTGTCGACCAATATCTGCGAGAGAGGGGGATGGGAGAGGGGGGGATGAGAGTGGGGGCGAGAGAGAGGGGCGAGAGAGGAGGGGGAGAGAGGAAGGGGGAGAGAGGAAGGGTGAGACGAGGGGGCGAGAGAGGGGGCGAGAGAGGGGGGCGAGAGAGGGGGCGAGAGAGGGGGCGAGAGAGGGGGCGAGAGAGGGGGCGAGAGAGGGGCGAGAGAGGGGGCGAGAGGGGGCGAGAGGGGGGCAGAGAGAGGGGGGCAGAGAGAGGGGGGCGAGAAAGAGAGGGGGTGAGAGAGAGAGAGGGGCGAGAGAGAGAGGGGGCGAGAGAGAGGAGCGAGAGAGGGGGCGAGAGAGAGGGGGCAAGAGAGGGCTGCACATACTGGCACTCACCTACGGGACGCACCTACGGGCCCATACTAGTGTATATAAATAATGGTTATCACACTGACTGTGGTTGGCTTAGTAGTTAGGGTGGCAGGTTTGGAATCCCATGGTCCTGAATTTGAGCTTCTGTCAGTCACTGAATTAACACCACATGAGGTCGACTCAGCCTGTCATCCCCCTGAGGTTGGCAAAACCAGTGAACTGGTAATAGAGGCACTGCATCAGCAACACCCCCATACTCGGTAGTAGTGGTGATGCACCGTTGATCATAGCCAGTTGAAAGCATGAAATCATGCCACCACATTAAGTGGAAGTATAATATATAGAATATATATAATGTACACTTAATATGTGAAAATGCTTTTTTTTCATTAAAATAACAAACATATACATTGAAAAACTAAGAATGTTGGCAAATCTTAGACTGTTGTGAATATCTCGTTTGTTTGTTTGTTTGTTTGTCCAAGTGATGTTTTTGAAGCCTTACATACTCTTGGTCAGAGAAAGGCATCAAACGTAAAACAGAATGACTCGCCACCAATCCCACCATGCTTGATTGGAAATGATAACAGGACAAATGCCACATTTAGTGGTGAGATTAACAAAGAAAAATATATATTCTCTCATTGGCATTCACATATATACAGGAGGTTATTGGTAAGTATGCATTGCACCAGCTGTTATACAATCTCGTCATGAATTCACAACTACCGGGATTCAAACTTATATGTCAATCAATATGTCAAGTAACTAACAGACGTTAGTTACTAATATGTCAATTGCCGTATAAGTAATGAACGTCTCTTACAGAATGTTTCCACAATGGTGAGGCAGTGAGTGAAAATGTTAAGGACAGACAGGTCTGCCACCTGGTCACTGAAGGATGTACGGGTTCCCACTGAAGCTTCATGGGCTGGAGTCACGCTCATAACGAAGTCAAGCGATTTACTCCTATGAGTACCTGTTAACTTCGATCGGAAGGACAACCAGAACGTGAGTTCAAAATAACGACCAGTCAGGGTCCAGTCCGAACCTGTCTGACCCGAGACCACCTCGTTACCCATTCCTTGGGTGACATGCAAGTGTGTCCGTCGTTTCCCAACCGGTGCGGTAACAGCAACGACGTGTGACTGGCAACTGTAGTGTGAGATGAGGAATCCGTGGCTAGCCATGGCCATGGGTGAGTTTTATCCATGGATCGCTCACAACCACCACCAAGTTGACAAGCTCATAAGCGACTGTGGGTTCGAAGGGACTGGATATGTTAAGTGATGGGCCTGGCACCGGGACTACACAGGTAAACCTGTCAGGTGTACCCTTGACACTCATAGTGCCTTCACCTCTCGACTCACCCCCCCCCCCCCATATAAAATCGTACTGTAGTGTGTGTATATATATATATATATAATTTCTGTTAACGTCTGCGTGTAATTTGACGTTTCCCCTCACAAAACTGCCGGACGGATTGTCGCCACCTTCGGCATGCGGGTGCTCTGTGGTCTAATGAACAGCATGGGTTTTGTGAGATCGCGCCAGAGGGACAGGTTTGGGAATTTTGGGCGATTTTCTAATTTTTACATTCGTTTGCATGGCGACGTGTGACGTCACCGCTGAGAGGCGTAATTCCATCATGACATCATCGGTCATTCGCTGACGACATTACGTCTGTCGTCGACAGACCGTCACTGCCGAGAGGCGTAATGCCACTCCTCGAAAACAGCGTCTGCAATGTAAAACCCTCTTCTGCACATGCTGACTACCTCAGAAGGTGAATTTGACACAAAAAAACGTAACAAAAAAATTTGTATTTAAAGAAAAGATTAATTTTTTTAAAAGATTATTTCTGTTAACGTCTGCGCGTAATTTGACATTTCTCATCCGAAACCGCTGGCAGGAGTGTGCTCATTTCCCATATACTGGGGTTTCTTAATGTGACGAAGACGATGCACTGAATTTCTAAGCTGGAATTGGATGACAACGTGGCTTCAACAAGATTTTCAACCCATCGATGGCCGCTTTTATTCACGTTCGGTCGCCATTGCTGAACTGCTGCTATCTCTCCAAAAAATATGAACTCGAGTAAGGGAGTACTCATTGCATCAAACACTGAACAGAAACACAACTGATAATAAATAGTATAGCTCAGAACATCAGCAATGGTTGTCATGTTTTAAAAATCAGCGTGGAAGGAGGGGAACAATGAGGGCCAGAGCTCTGCCAACATGATGTACCCCGATTGGATCTTTCCCGGACTGAACACGCCCTCTTAGACTGTCAATTTGTGTCTGAAATCCAACGTACATATTAAAAACACCCGAAAATAAGTTGCAATAGGCCTACGTCCAGATAACATCAAAGGCGATAATCTGAAGGTAGGGGGAACCAGGGAACAGGTATGAGGTCATCCCTTCATTGCCCGGATTCTCTTCTTTTCTTTGTTCTTCGAAAGCGCAGTGTCGGACAATAGATTCTGTACCTTGAATGCATGCGTGTTAACTGTTCAAATTAAAGAGGTGTTCGATTGCCGGATGCACCCAAACAACTGCCGTTCATTACATTAATTGTCAATATCAACCACCATTGTTACCTGTGTTGTGTCTTGCGTGTGTGATCTTCAAATTAAAGCGTCCAAGCGGTGTTCGATCGTCGGATGTGCACCAAAAAGTGCCACTCATTGAAATTTGCATTCTGATTCTCGGTCACCCTCCACTGCTCCTATTCAGTCTAGGGCTAGGCCTATATCATGTTAAACTTGCCCCATCAGACGCCAACCTTCCAGCCACACTGCAAAGGATGCAATTTCCAGTCAGACTTGCATACTCGATGACTATAAACAAATCCCAGGGCCAAACATTTGACAAACTCGGAATATACCTTCCAGCCCCTGTGTTCTCCCATGGCCAACTATATGTTGCATTTTCACGTGCAAAAGGTTACTCCTAAATATCTATCAAACTGGACAATAACTCCTCACAATGAATATTCAGCAACAAGACACTCACCCAAAATGTCATCGACAGGGAGGTCCTTTAGAAAACCAACGACAGGTAACCATAGTGCATCACTTCCCAAATGACACCCTCCCCAGCTTCCCATAACATTAACTATTATGCCTCATCCACCTTTTGCCACCCATTCGACTCTGTGCGGAGCACGGGTATGTGCTAGTATATATATATATATATATATATATATATATATATATATATATATATATATATATATATATATATATATATATATATATATATATATATATATATATATTGTGACGTCCACGGGACTTGAACAGTCCCGCCAACGTAGAATGAGCCGAAACGATGCAGGCGGTTTATTTATTTATAACCCAAACATGGTGGTTCTAATCGCTCTACCACAAACGGGACGAGGAAGGTGGCACGAGTCACTTTTCACTGAGTTGATGATGTTTATTTGTTTTTACTATTAACCAGAAATAACAAGACTCGGCAAGAAAAGGGATCCGGGGCGATTCGACGGGATGGTGTGGGATCGGGCGTGGGGAAAAACACAGACAACTCCAATGTATACAGATCTCAAACCCTCTAAGGCGCCAAGCACACACACACACACACACACACACACACACACACACACACACACACACACACACACACACACACACACACACACACACACACACACACACAAAACGTAGCTATTTCTGGTGGTCAGGCTGGACCGTGGTGTGGACGCAACTGTCCCTGGATCGGCGTCGGACGAGCTGGCCTTGCTCTCGTCAGGGGGGCAGGAGAAACTGTGGTGCTGTTGACCTCCTGGTCTTGGCCCAAGTCCGCTCACAGCCGCCAGGGAACCAGTTCTGGCGCCAAGTTGCGAGCAGGAGAGGGAGGCAGGTCCGCCCACCGTTCGACCCCGTACTCCGAGTCAGCAGAACCCCAGAGCCAACCAAGGTGAGGCACGAGGCTCAGCAAGGCTCCAAGACATGATGAAGAACACGATCGAATCAGCACAACAACAAGGACGCTCTCCGCGCAACAGCCTCCACACCAAAAAAACACGATCTTTTTGTCCCGATCTTCTTCCCCTTCCTTTTCGACCCCGAACAGAACCTTTTTATCCTCCTTTCCTCGTCACTTCCAATTGAGCCGTTTATTGGCCCACCGCCGTTGCCTTCTGCCAATCGTGATCACGGGGCAGAGCCATCCGCTGCACTGTCCTGTGACGTCACGGCCAGCCTCCAGAGAATACCAAAAGGGGTTTACGCAGACACACTTACCCTATCCCGTGTCCCTATCTAATTACGTGACAATTATCATTTCCCCCTTGAAGAAATGAACATTTACTAGACAACTTATCACCACTGAATTGCTACTTATTACATCGACATCCTGGTAAACTCGAACAGCATGGCATACCGAATTAAACATCCTAATTACCCTTTGAATGCATACCCCCCCCCCCTCAAACGTAACAATATATATATATATATATATATATATATATATATATATATATATTGTTGTAGATTTCCGTCCGTCCGATGTGTGGACGACTGCCTTAGCCCAATTGCAGCCGCGCGCGCCCACCGAACGAGCAATCCAGTCGTAGCTAGCTTCTGGATCAATGCCGAAACCCAGCCACGGGTGTTTTTAACACACCATAAACCAGTCAACTCTTCTGTCCACGTGCTACAGGGTCAATCGCCGAATTGTCGATATACCTAACTATTCGCGCGGACAGAAATGCCAGGAGTTTATACCTCGCCGGGGCCTGCACGAAAATGAGCCACTTAAGCAGCTCGTTCCATATGCGATTGCCGAGCGGTTTTATATCGCCAAGTCCTGTCAGACCAGATGTACATTTTATCGGCTTATAATCAGCCAGCTAATATTCCGAACGCATCAAGGCAGTCAATGGCAGAAAGTGACACAACGAGCAGGTTAACATTAAAAAATGGGGACATTTATTTTTAAATGCACATATGCAATGAATAGGGGAATGGGACAGGACACGAGCAAAAACCTACAGCCGATGTCTATTGTCATGTTCACAATCATGCACTTAATCAGTTCTACTTAGGTAGACAAGGCGCCACAGACTTTCATCCAAAACCCCAGAAAGAAAGAACCGGGCTCGTGAGCCTTTATGATTGCTCAGAGCCAGGATGACCGAAGGGGCTCCGAGAGACCGGCGGGCTACCTGGCCACCCTCGTGGTAACTCGCTGGGTCCTGGTTCGGCGACCCTCGGTGTCTTTGCCCGGACCCCCGAGCTCCGACTGGCTCCCTTGGTCGTCCGGCCTCCACTGCAGCCTGGTCTAGCAGATGACGCACTGGAGGAGTGAATGGGTCTCGACTCAGGCCTCCTGGTTGCGCCGGCGAACCCCCAGCGAACCAACTGCCCAAACTCCAAACTCTCCA
>NC_140974.1:62435179-62500179 GCF_056783735.1 Eptatretus burgeri
GGAGTGGGGATGAGAACGACTTCAAATTGTCAGCACACCAGCACCTCAAATCGTCCTTCATCCATGATCCTGTGATCTTCTCCAACCCGTTAACCCTCCATCAACCACACTCCTCTTTTCCATACTTGCAGGTTACCATATTTCATTCCCACTCCTCTCTCCTTTTCCTATTCATCCATTCCCTTATATGGTGCATTCACCTGTTGTACCACTCCCCCACTTTCAGCACAATTATTTTATTCCCTCTGTCATATTGCTCTTCCATAAGCCAAAAATTTTGCATTAAAAAATATCAGTTAAAACTCGAAGGGCACTCCTTGACATTGTGATGTCACCAGATCTGCCTCCACCCACATTAGTACACCATTATACATGCATGTACCAAGTGTGATTTAAATCCCTGACCCAGATTCAAAATATTAAATAATTCTGGCTGCCAGACCATGCGTCCGATCAGGTTGAAATTTAAAACTTGCTCTCCAAAGCCAGTCGCCGATTGGGCATCTTCCGTCGTGCAAAGTCCTTCCTTGGCACACCTGAGCTCCTGACCACATACAAAGCTTTCATGTGCAGCCTGATGGAGTACCGGTCATCCCTCAGGACTGCTCTCCACCAGCTCTGCTTCACACTGTGGAAACCAATGCCTTTGGAATCATTGGTATCTCCTGTGATGAAGCTGAGTCTTTGTGTCTCTCACTCTCTCTCTCACCGCAGGCAGTTCTGTGGTCTTTCTGTCTTCTATCATCTCCTCTCTGGCCTCCCCCCCCATATTTCTGCAGTGTGCCCAAGGTCCACGAGCAACCCCCTTCTGGTGAAACTACCAAAATCAAGAATCACTACTCACCTTCACTCTTTCATTCCTCTTTTCTCTCACCTTTGGAACAAACTCCCACACTCTCTTCAATCCCACTGCTCCCTCCAGGTCTTCAAAACAGCTGTTCACCACCACCTCTTATCTTTCCCAATCCAAATCCTCGATCTGTTCGTCCCCCGTTAATCCACCCCAAACCCACCTCCTTCAAATTCGCTGTTTTCATTCCTGAAAGTCCCTGTAGTGTCCATCTTGTTTACCCCCATTTACCCCGCCCCATCCCTCTCCCTTCCATTGATCTCCGAATGTCTCTGTTCCCCCACTGTTTTGTGCTTCCCTCTCCCGCCCCTCTTGTCTCCTTCTCCCCTTGTTATATGTTCCGTGTGTTAGCTCTTATACGAGCCTCGACAATGTATACAAAACAACATACATTCCCCTTCACCACTGCATCATAATTGTGACGTTTCATGTCGATTGATGAAGCGGGTCAACAGAAAGGATTTTAAAAAGATTTTTGGAGCCAGACCATGTGACCTATTAATTATTTGTGAACACCCTGTTATTCCCAAGGCTTGGCGAGCATGTGTGTGAAGTTTCCCCTTGGTCTATAAAGCCGTTCTGGAGAATAAGTTTTTCAAGTTTTATTCTTCAAAAAAAACAAAGCTGCCAAACCATGTGACCTATGACGTCATAGGTGGAGAAGCTTTTGTTACTCCTGTATTGGCGATCACAGCTGTAAAGTTTCGTCTTGATCCGTTAAGCCATTTCGGAGAACATTTTTGAAGGCTTTTACTTAAAAAAAAAAAAATATATATATATATATATATATATATATATATATATATATATATATATATATATATATATATATATATACATATATATATATGCCTGCCGAATCATATGACCGATGACATCAGTCTTTTCCCCCAACATACAATTTAGCCCTAAATGACCCTCAAATTTTTTTATACTGATCAGATGTAGCATTCTACATATGCAATTATGACATCATAACAAAGGCACCTATGATGTCCTAAAAACAATCACACTTATTCCACATGAGGAGTATTTGCCATGTGACAAGTTTAAATTTTTTCCATTGAGCGGTTTCAGAGATACAGAGGTCCAACGTTTTTTCCTTTTTTTTTTCAACGTGGCCACCACACCGCGTGACCTATGGCATCGTAATTATCATCAAAACATTATACATGCGTAGTCGCAACTATGGTGAAAACTTTGTGTCAACCAGATAAGCGGAGAGAAAACAGAGAAAATTAGCACGGACGTACGTACGCGTGGACAACCCGAAAACCTAATGCCTCCGGCGACTTCATCGGCGGAGGCATAAAAAAGTGGAGAAAGCATCAAGTTCAGAGCATTTGCAAAAAATGTAGGGATGTTGTGAGGCAACCATATTGTGAATACTGTGATATCATCAAAAAGGTTTTGCACACAGGAAGTGAATTGATAACTGGGTCCTTAACTTAAATAAACAAAATGGAATAAAAAAAATATTATCGAAATCTAAGGGATGGGGGGATAGCCGAGTGGTATTCACACATACATCTGAACTGTTTAGCCTCCGTTCATATCTCAGCCGAGCTATGTCCTGCCATCAATGCGTGTGTCGTCCCCCCAGATGGACGTTAAACTGGGCGTCCCATCTGCCGGCATTAGGCGGTGGATGTTAAAGATCCCACGGTGTCCTTCGCGAAGAGTTGGTGGGCTGTGGCTGGCACCCTGAACAAATTAAAAAAAATCCCTGCCTAAACCTGCAGGTGGCACTGCATCAGCAGCACTGCCATGCCACCCAGCAAATGATGCTACCCACAGTCAAACACTTCATACGAATGAAGAAGAACCGGAAACTGAAAAAAACACATCAAAAGTTTCGCTTACAAGTGTCACTAAAGTGTGACAGCATAAGGAAGTACAACCATAATAAGTAATTATATTACATGGCTCTGACATTAATCTTTCATATAAAGGTGCACACACCAGGCCCCCTCACGTCGACATCCATTCCATCCCCATCGGCGTCCCCTTGAGGGGTCAGAGCAAGTGGGAGGCGGACGTCGGCTGCGTCAAAGTGCTGTTGGGTCCAAGGTCGGGGGTCCACCGGTCCCTCGTCCCCTGAATGAGCTGGGCTTTGTTCCGGAAGCATAACCTGTTCTTCGATCTGTGAAAATATTGAGAAAATTGAGAAAAGCAAACATGATGTAAGTTTCTGCGAGATGGCATATTATTATTATTATTATTATTATTAAATGAAACACATTAGAACGAGTGGAGAAGGAATGATGAAGATAAATCAACACCTTCATGCGTTTGCAATGCGGCCCATCGAGCCAGGCCTCGTTCTGGTTGTCGTCCATAAGACCTGCTCCGATCTTCAAGTGTCTGTAATTTAGAAAAGGAAGGAAAATAATTAGAACAAAAGCCAAAATGAGAGAGAGAGAGAGAGAGAGAGAGAGAGAGAGAGAGAGAGAGAGAGAGAGAGAGAGAGAGAGAGAGAGAGAGAGAGAGAGAGAGAGAGAGAGAGAGAGAGAGAGAGAGAGAGAGAGAGAGAGAGAGAGAGAGAGAGACAGAGAGAGAGAGAGAGAGAGAGAGAGAGAGAGAGAGAGAGAGAGAGAGAGACACAGAGAGAGAGAGAGAGAGAGAGAGAGACACACAGAGAGAGAGAGACACACAGAGAGAGAGAGAGAGAGAGAGAGAGAGAGAGAGAGAGACAGAGAGAGAGAGAGAGAGACACAGAGAGAGAGAGAGAGAGAGACACAGAGAGAGAGAGAGAGAAACAGAGAGAGAGAGAGAGAGAGAGAGAGAGAGAGAGAGAGAGAGAGAGAGAGACACAGAGAGAGAGAGACACACAGAGAGAGAGAGAGAGACACACAGAGAGAGAGAGACACACACACAGAGAGAGAGAGAGAGAGAGAGAGAGAGAGAGAGAGAGAGAGAGAGAGAGAGAGAGAGAGAGAGAGAGAGAGAGAGAGAGAGAGAGAGAGAGAGAGAGAGAGAGAGAGAGAGAGAGAGAGAGAGAGAGAGAGAGAGAGAGAGAGAGAGAGAGAGAGAGAGAGAGAGAGAGAGAGAGAGAGAGAGAGAGAGAGAGAGAGAGAGAGAGAGAGAGAGAGAGAGAGAGAGAGAGAGAGAGAGAGAGAGAGAGAGAGAGAGAGAGAGAGAGAGAGAGAGAGAGAGAGAGAGAGAGAGACACACACACACACAGAGAGAGAGAGAGAGAGAGAGAGAGAGAGAGAGAGAGACACACAGAGAGAGAGAGAGAGAGAGAGAGAGAGAGAGAGACAGAGACAGAGAGAGAGAGAGAGAGAGAGAGAGAGAGAGAGAGAGAGAGAGAGAGAGACACAGAGAGAGACACAGAGAGAGAGAGAGAGAGAGAGAGAGAGAGAGAGAGAGAGAGAGAGAGAGAGAGAGAGAGAGAGAGAGAGAGAGAGAGAGAGAGAGAGAGAGAGAGAGAGAGAGAGAGAGAGAGAGAGAGAGAGAGAGAGAGAGAGAGAGAGACACACACACACAGAGAGAGAGAGAGAGAGAGAGAGAGAGGTTGAATACATGAGGCAGATGGAAGGGATGGGGAAGGGGTGGGAGAGTGAGGTCAGAAGCACGATCACATTGTGTGTGAAGTACATAGATGAGCAACCGCACCGCTATTTGCATGCAATTCGAACATCCGGTCACGTGACCGGCCATGTGACGCGTGATGATGAAACCGGGTGAAAGTGTGAAACTACACAGAGACAGAAGCAAACTAATAATGGTTACCTCAAACCGAGGGCATCTTGGCCGAGGGGATCGCGGCGCTTCTTGTCGGCGGCATCCTGGGCAAGGGCGAAGCCTTCGGGGAACCAAAGCGTCCCATGCTGTTGCTGCTGTCGCTTTCCCCGTGTGATCACACCCATAGCTACCAGGAGCATGACCACTCCGCCGACGCCCACTACCACCAAGTACAGGGGGTTGAAATCTCCACCAGGCACTGGTGGTTTGTCCATGTTTACTGTGTAGGAGCATCAATGGTGAGGGCAAATTGCTTACAAAACGTAAACTCAGGCAAATGAGGAAAAGAATGGACGATGAGTGAGCAAGGGGGAAAGAGCAAAATGGAGAATGCATGGAAACGCAGAAATGAAGGAAGAATCCAAAGCTACAATGGAATTCCATGATAAATAAGTTGAACAAACCGCCGGTATAATGTGTGGCTCTTTTGAGGAAGAAACTCAAGATTCGTGTAATGTGCTTCTCTTCTCAAATTATTATGACATCTGGTATGTCACAAATGCTATTGGTGGGCAAGGATGGCCTGTCTTGGCAAATGATAAAACAGGAATTTCATAATCTCCCACAAAAAGGGGCATGAAGTGGTAACCTCATGGTAATCGGTGTAAGTTTACGTCACTCGCACGATGTTACGAAGTAACGGACTCACGGCGCTTCAGCAAACCAATCGCACCGGGTAACCGTGCACACGCCATTACTCCATCATGGTACGGAAGGTATAAATTCCGAGTGCGGAACAATTCTGGCTTATAAGCTCGAAAGGACAACACACAAATTGAGTCGCAAGGTCTCACTCAACTTTATTTGTGAAGGAAATCAAAGGAAATCATTTTTGTGAATTTCATTGAAACAAAAATCAAAATGAATGACTCAAAACGATTCAAGATTTGCTCGTGCCCATGGGGCACTGCATCTTATAAGTGTGTTTCACAAAATGCTTTGACAGTTGTGCGGATTGCTCAGTCAATGAGTGGAGCCGCAGGTGAGTATTCGACCTCCGTGACGTACGTATATCCGCACGTACAGAGTAGTCAAAAATGTGGTGCAACTTTTCAAGCAGATGCCACAATGTTATTAATGTGAGCCTCTTTTATTTTCAGGCAGCCTAAAGAACAAGGGTTAAAGTTTTGTTCCCTGGAAGCTTCAAACATGTCGAACAATTTCTCTGTTCCCCGGTGGACGCTCATTTTAGAGACCTTTGTTGCGACAGTCATACGTTTCTACACAAAGGCAGTTTCGTGGGGTCGATCCAAATGCAAGAATTCCACAATATAAAACCATCAAAGGTATTGCTGAAAGGCTTAGAGACACTGGAAGTGTCAGATCAGTTATGGGAGCATGTGCCGGAGCAGCGCCACGCCGCGTCCACTTTCCACCGGAACCCCAGGGACCTCCGTCTGGCCATCCCCCAAGCAGATGCGTGGCCCATCCCCATCTCCTACAGTGGTCGAAAACCTTCAGTGAGAACACCAAACAAGATGGAGGCTATAAGAGAAGATTCTCACAAAAAAGTCGACATGCTGACTTCCACAGCCTGTGGGAACTTCTTGCATGACCGTTGGCAGAATCATCCACAACAATTTGAAACTGTATCAAGATACAGTTACTGCAGTACCGGATCCAAATAAATAAGAGGGAGAGGTTCGGATTTTGCACTGATGAGGCCCACTTCCATCAGAGCAGCCACGTGAACAAACAAAACATGCAATTTTGGGCAGAACACCAACCGCAAGAACACATGGAACAACCAGTTTCTGTGATGAAAATAACGGTTTGGTGTGCTGTTGGATGTAGCGGTATTAAGAGGACATTTCATCTTTGAGAACGAAGCTGGACAAATGGTGACAGTCAACACAGATAGATACGTAGACATGCTGCAGAGAAGATTTCTTCTGGCACCAAGAAGGAAGCGAGACATCATGATGAAATCATTTATCTTCAAGCAACACAGTACAGCATTAACACAATTCTAATCACATAAGTCTATTGGTGGTTTGGAGTTGAAGCAACAACATTTCCTGGGTTCCACAATATAAAACCATGAAAGGTATTGCTGAAAAGTTTAGAATACTGTGGTGCTGTAGTGTATATGTGTTGGGGTGGTGCTGAGGTGTCCTTCACCAGACGGTGGTCTCCTTGGGTTAACTTGAGGTGGTCCCTTCAGGTGGGTGCCTGGAATGTCCGATGTCGAAGAGAGGATGATCACCTGTCTCTGTTATCATCTGAGCTCAGGCATTTGAACATCGGTATTGCAGCACTCTCTGAGGTTCGGAGACCGGATAATGGCGAGGTCGTGGCGGGTGGTTCCACGTACTATTGGTCTGGTCACTCTGATGGTTACCATTCCCAAGGAGTTGCTGTAGCTGTGTCCAATAAGCTGACTACAATGATAATTGAGGTAATACCGGTTAACAAGCATATGAGACAAAGGATTCATCACTCCTTGGGTGTCGATTCCCTGGTCTCTGGATATGCTCTGACTCAGGTGAGTGATCTCACCGTGAAGGATGCATTCTACGCCACGCCAGAGTCTGTGGTTGATCAGTATCCCAGGCGAGATACTCTTCCAGTTTTGGGGGATTTCAATGCATTGACTGGAACTGATAGGGATAGTTATGAGACGTGTGTTGGTCCCCATGGGTCTGGAACTGTGAACCAGAATAGCACCAAGTTCCTTGACGTTGCACTAAGTTCCTTCAGTGGCCGGTTCATGGTTTCAGCACCACAGACTCATCACTGGACTGGGTATTCCAATGCTGGTGGTGTGGCAAAGGAGATTTACCATGTGCTCATTGATGGTTGCTGAAGGATGATCCAGAACTGCAGAGTCTACCGGAGTGCTTCGTTCCTCAATACCGACCACAGGCTTGTGGTAGTAACTCTGAAGTTGCAGTTTAAATCCAGGAGAATGGTACCATCCCAGCTGAGGCTGGATGTTGGCAAGCTCAAGGATGAGAGGGTAGCTGAGGAGTTTATGAACAGGCAGAGTGGGGATTTGGGGGGTCTGGTTGCTTTGGGGGGTCCTGAAGAGTTGTAGAGTGCCTTCAAGCCCACCATTCTTGATGTTGCCGGTGGATGTCTTGGAACTCACTGAAGGGCGAAGAATAATTTTGTCTTTCAAGGGACACTGGATACCATTGACCAGAGTCGCAGGGCCAGGCTGAATGGCAGAGCTGAGCTGTTCAGGGAGTTGAGGTGTAAAACTGTACATGCACTGAGGGTGGACAAGGAGGCCAAAGTGCGAGGAATCTGTGAGGGGGTAGAGAAGCACCTGTGGTCAAGTGATTCATGTCCTGCTTACAGGGGAATTTGCGCATTGCGTTCATCCAAACCCATCCCTCGGTGTACTGCAGTTCGAGCGGAGGGTGGTAGGCTCTTGACAGAGGAGTCTGAAGTGAAGACCCGCTGGGCCGCTTACTTTGAGTGGCTGAACCAGGCTGATCCACCAACTGATGAGTTGGATGTCAGGGGTGTTACTTTCCCAATTTCTGACCCTCCAATCAACTGTGATCCACCTTTGCTTGGCTGCGGTGAACTGGTTTAAATGGGGTAAAGCTGCAGGGATCTGTGGCATCCATGGTGAACTTCTCAAGGCTGGTGGAAATGCAATACTCATGTCATTGCATGCAGTTCTGTGCTCTGCCTGGAACACAGACATCATCCCAACTAACTGGAAGATGGGTCTTGCTGTCCCTCTCTGGAAAGGGAAGGGTGATCGCCATGACTGCAACAACTACCAGGGGGTGATGCTGCTCTCAGTGGCGGGCAAAGTTTTTGCTCGGATAATTCTTGATAGGGTTCGCCACCATCTGCTTGAGCACTAGCGCCAAGAACAGTCAGGCTTTACACCAAAGAGGTCAACGATTGACCGTATCCTTGCTCTTTGGGTCCTCAACGAATGCAAGCGAGAGTTTCGGCAGGAGCTGCTTGCAGCCTATGTTGATCTCGGCGAAGCATTTGATTCAGTGAATCGGGATGCCCTCTGGAGGATTCTTGATCTTCATGGGGTGACACCAAAACTGATCAATCTGATGTCTGAACTCTACTCTGGTACTGAGAGTCTGTGAGATGTGGTGATACCATCTCTGACTTATTTCCAGTTCTTACTGCAGTCCGTCAAGGGTGTGTACTGGTCCCCACACTTTTCAGCGCTTGTATGACCTGGATTCTCGGGAGGATGACGGAGCGATCAAGCTGCAGTGCATCGTTTGGGAATGTCAAGATCTCTGACCTTGATTTCGCAGATGATGCAGTCATCTTTGCGGAGACTTTAGATATCCCTTTGAGAGCCCTCGAGGTGCTGATTGAGGAGTCAGAGCCGCTTTGATCATGAGTTTCTTGTGTAAAAACTAAGATCCAGGCTTTCAATCACATCTTGGATGCTGCTATCTTGTCTGTACCTGTTTGTGGTGAGGATGTTGAGGTCACGGAGATTCACTTTCCTTGGCAACGATATTCATGCCTCTGCTGGTTGTGAGTCAGAGGTCAATAGACGTCTGGGTCGGGCCTGGGGAGTCATGGATTCACTGGATCATGGGGTGTGGTGCTGCCAGTACCTGTGCAGGATGACGAAAGTTCGAATCTTCAGATCCTTGTTGCTTCCAGTCTTGCTCTACAGATGTGAGACTTGGACTCTGACCAAGGATCTGAGACGGAGACTTAATTCCTTTGGTACCAGGTCTCTTCGGAGAATCCTTAGCTATTGCTGGTCAGACGTTGTGTCCAACGAGTGGTTGCTGAGAGAGACTCAGATTAGATTTGTTACCTCCATAGTCCCTGACGTTAGTTGCGGCTATATGGACATGTGGCTCATTTTCCTGACGCTGATCCTGCTCACCAGATTCTCTCAGTGAGGGAGCCTCGTGAGTGGAGGAGGCCAATGGGCCGACCACATGCCTCGTGGTTGCAGCAAGTGCCTCGTGGTTGCAGCAAGTTGATCAGCATCTCAAGGAGATGGGGATAGGCCAGGCATCTGCCTGGGAGGTGGCCAGACAGAGGGCCCTGGAGTACCAGCAGAAAGTGGACGCAACGACGCCCTGCTCCGGCGCATGCTTCCATACCCGACCTGACCTGATTTCCCGGATGATCGTTTCATTTCTTGACAGACAGACACAGACAACACATGGCGTCCCTACTCCATGGATCCATATCTTCTTGACTTGTACCCGACTACTACCGTCAAAGCCAACGTCAACAAAAACATCCCCCACACACTGCAGGAGTTCAAAAATAGCATCAGATGGGAAATCAGATTCATACCAGTTCTCCAGTTCTCATCCGGGTCAGACTTCAGTGCCCACGTGGTAGCTGTTATCTCGAGACAATGTGCTTGCTTGGATTGAGCACTTCATCAACTAATGATGATATTGCTTCTTTTTGTTGGTTGAAACATTTTTTCCCCCACTATGAATCCTGTGTATTATTACCCAAAAATAAACAAATATGACCATTAATGAAAAATATTGTTGTTAAATTAAAGGTTGCACATCATTTTGGACCACATGTACATCATACATATATATATATATATATATATATATATATATTGCTAAACTACAGGTTCGTTTTTGATTCATGTTCCAATTCGTGTTAAATATATAACTTTGAATTGAAACTAAGTGGTTCCTCGATCATAAAGTGACATTTGTAGACAGACAGAGAGACAGACGGACAAAGTGAAGCAATTGCTTAACCCCACTTTTCTCTTCACATGAGTGGGGGAACTAGATTTTGACTTCAGACACAACTGAGCTTGGCAGAAGTGCTGTAATTTCTCAGGGTGCTCTCGGAACCGGTGACGCCATCTTATGACTTCCCTTTTCTCTTCGTACTCAGCAGCACACTTGAATTGGAAATTCCTCCACCCTATGGTTGTTTGTCCATGCGCTATCCTTTTCAACGCTGAGCATCAAGTAAGGAAGTAGCACGTACCATTTTAAAAGCATTTGGGATGACTCGGCTGGGTCTCGAACCGCTGACCGAAGAGTCAAATTGGATGCTCCAACAGTCTAACCATTACGTCACAAAGTCTGGTGGTTGCCTTAATTAGGATGAAGTCGTTTGATAAGAGAACAGTATCAACTCTTCATGAAAAGGCTGAATTATAACAGGGACATTGTAGGCGTTTGATCTTTTTCTTCTTCTTCTTCTTGCGTATGGCAGCTTAGCTTCTGGGGTGGCTCTCATTTCTTGGAAGCGCGACTGTCGCTGATGCAGTGCCACTCTACCAGTACACACTGGCACTCATTTTGCCGAACTCGGAAGGATGACAGGCTGAGTCAACCCCCTGGTGTTAATTCAGTGGACAACCGGACTTGAACTCAGGACCCTAGGATCCCAAGCTGCCACCCCAACAACTAAGCCAACACCAGGCTTTTGGCATTTGATAAATACTGGCTTCATCATTATTGGGGAGGTTTTACTGTGTGTGCGTGTGCGTGTGCGTGTGTGTGTAAGAATTAATTTTTTTCATGCTAATCATTACCATTAAAATCACATGACACTCATTGTTGAAAGTCCGTTCACTGCTTTCTTGCGATTTCAAAGGGGAGCTTATTCAAGGCTACACAGTGTTTGCTTTGAGGTGAAAACAGAATGATGAAGCATGGAAGAAAGGGCATGAAGAGTTCAAAACTCAACTGTTCATTCGTTCACCAAGTTTAAGGATATATTACTGTTCCACTCATATGAATATGTGATGGTGTTTCAAAGACCGAAACTTTATAAACAAGTTTCTTCTTTCACCAACCAATTATGGCTTATGTTGTTCATTTGCATGTTTGTATTTCAGGAAAATAGTGTGCCTAAGACTCTAACCTTGATGAACATGGAACTATGCACTAACCTGAAAAAAAGCTGTTCCAGCAAATGATTTCAAATGAATAAAATAAGACAAATCCAAAATGTGAACGATAGTGGGATGGCAGATTTGGACATGAAGGAAGAGGATGGAAGAAAAGCCTTATGGGCCACATCTAGGCTTTTAAGAAGCTTCAGGCGTGTCATTCCTTGTCGCAGTATTCACTGCATCGGGGCTCTTACTTCCGACATGCTGGAGTGGATAAGGGAAGTCGAGTGAACCCTGCACAGCCTGTGCAGCGAGGAAGGCTGCGGCCGACGCGGAGCTTGATAGGCATTCTCCGGGACGGCTGCACAGCCGCGGGTCCAATTCCAGGTGTACAATGGACCTGCAGAATACCCCGGCTCTTAAGTCATTCATGTTTCCAGTACGTTGTGCATGAACAATTTTGATAAATAAACTTAATAAGATTTTAAAATATATTTTAAATTTAAATAAACTTCAAAAAGGATTTAATAAATAATTTAAATTAATTATATTAAATTTTAAATTTAATAATAATGTAATAGCAATGTATTTTTTTACAAAATAATTTTACATTTATTTCATGAATCAATGCAATTTATTTTGGAAACCGATACAATTTAAAACACACGGTTTCTTTCTGCAAGGTAGTTGGAGAAAAATATTGTTGGAACAAATTGAGTGGTAAAGCAGAACCACGTGAAGATTTGGAAATTGATACCAGGAAATATTACAACAAAGTGTCTGGGGTGCAGTGACAATCCTTAAAAGAGCCTTTGTAATAAAAAAAAAAAATAGGAGAACAGACCAAGCTCTGGTTTTAAAACATCGCAACGTGGTCCTCAAAACGTTATCCTAAAATAAAGGGATACCTTGAGGCCTCAGAGGATTCAGTTCTACCTTTCGACATCTGGTCAAGGAGATTACAACCAATGAGAATGGACTCTTTCTCAGTGATTTGGAATCAATCTCCATTCTCCAGGTTTAAATTCAAATTTTTACAAAGTGCTACAATGTGTAGAAGTGTAACTGGGCTTTCTAACATTGCAGCTGTGTCCAGAAGGTGGACAATTCAGTAATTTTTATCGAACAAAGTCTCTGCTTTTGTGTGCAGGATTTTTTCAGGGTTGATTACTTTGACATAGTAGCATAAGTCGTGACAATCTCTCAGAACAGTCACCTACTCTTAGTGACCACTTAAAATTCAAATTGTCCCCAATGAAAGACACGTGTATGACACCCTTTACACAGTGACCAGCAATTGCTGCAGTGGTGCAATACATACTGAACAAGTATGTATGTATATAATGTATATATAAAAGTCTTTTTACAGCCATTTTTCTCTGCTGAGCAGGGGTTAGCTTTTTGCGGGCTCCATGCAATCAGGTTCCTTCTTGAGACAATGTCTTTTTTTTTATGGCCGGATGCCTTTCCTGACGCCAAACCTGGTCGCCTCTTATGACACACAGGGATATGGTACACCTATTCTAACCAGGGCATATACCGGGACCAGTACACTGGTACTCATTTTGCCGACCTCGGAAGGATGCCAAGCTGAATCAACCCCCTGGTGTTAATTCAGTGGAAAACGGGGCTCGAACTCAGGACCCAGGGACCCAAGCCGCCACCTTAAGCACTAAGTCAACACCAGGCTACACACACACACACACACACACACACACACACACACACACACACACACACACACACACAAACACACACACACACACACACCTGGTGTTGGCTTAATGGTTAGGGTGGCAGGCTTGGGATCTCAGGGTCCTGAGTTCAAATCCCATTCAGCTGTTAAATTACTACCAAGTGGGGTTAACTCGGCCTGTCATCCTTCTGAGGTCGGCAAAATGAGTTACAGCATGCTGGTATACTGTGTCGGAGTGGCGACCCATCCAGGATTGTGCCCAATAGCCAAGGAGACTGCTTTGGCAGCACCAACAGTCTGCTCAGAGTATGGTCCCAATGCATGGATGGATATATATATATATATATATATATATATATATATATATATATATATATATATATATATATATATATATAATTGGGGTGGTTGGATTATACATTTTTAAAGAAGAAGGCACTTCCAACCAAACGTAAACGAGAGCAATAAGAAAGAGCAGACTCGGTCCCAGGTGACATTTCACCTGCTACACAACAGGCTTCCTCAGGCCACTAGATCTGAGCAGGTGTCCTTGGGCTCTATCGGCCTGAGGAAGCCTGTTGTGAAGTGGGTGAAACATCACCGGAGACCAGTTCTGCTGTTGCTTATTGCTCAAATGAGTGGAGTAGATCTAGTTTACTTTTGGTTTCAAGCACCTTCTTCCTCTTTAAAAAAAACCATATATATATATATATATATATATATATATATATATATATATATATATATATATATATATATATATATATATATACACACATATATAATCTAAAAGGAGTTTGGTCTCAGCATGGGCCCCTGGGTGTGTGAGTCCAGCAGGTGCTTCTAGTACATTACAAAAAGGCTTTTCTGGCTAAACAGTTGCATGGGCTCTGCCTATTAGGCATAAACTTAGTAGAGCTACAGCCCCCTACATCTCCATATGACTGCACTGCTGCCAATACCGGGAAGATAATTTAATTCTCACTTTTACAGACCAGTCCACCCGGGAGAGGGAACTGGTCTCCAAAATTGAGAATTAAATTATCTTCCCGGTATTGGCTGCAGTACTATCGTATTGGGAAATAGGGGGCTGTAGCTCCGCTAAGTTCATGCATAATAGGCAGAGCCGGTGCGCCTGTTTAGCCAGAAGAGCCTTTATTTTCAATTGTTCTTTTTTAATTTTAATTGTTTTTTTTTTAATTTTAATTGTTCCTTGCTACTCCCAGAATTGTTTTGTGTACCACAGACAGGTTAATGTGTGGCAGGCATTTCCTGCTGGTGGGATGCATGCAGCAATAGTTGGTGTGGCACTTGCTTCCTGGGGCCGACGACATTCATTGGGTATGTTTGAAAAAAAAAATATATATATATATATATATATATATATATATATATTCATTCTGTTTATATCTAAACTATGAACCAATTACAAAATACAGGGTGTTGTTAAAGTTAACACCAAAATACAGGGTGTTTCACAGTGTTACATCACTAACGTGCTTCAAGCAGGACATCAAGGTTTGCGCTCACCCGAGTACCTCTCGACGAACTTCCCGTCTGTGCCGCCAATTCAGTGATGGTGCAAACAACGTACGCCCGCTTTTATCACCTCCATAGTAAGGGTAGATCATTTCACGGCCATGTTCATCTCGCTTGAAGCGCACACCGGTGTGCAATACGAAACTCAGCTGGCGCAGGAAATTAACCGAGTCATTGAGGAGCTGTGTGTCACGAAAGGGAGAGAATCATTTCAGGCCATTATCACGAGGTCGCACCCAAATAAATAATTAATGTTGAAAAAGCTGAAATCAACTGCCAGTCTTGGACATTCAAAGTGGCATCATTACCAAGACCTCGTGAGATTGAACAGTGTAAATGATGTCGAGGTTTCCAATGGTAGACTTGTGGAATGAATGATTACCTCCTCAGGTGGTATAAGTACAATAAGTACAAATGAGTGCTGATCATGCAGAGCTGGACCCTTAGGTGCACAATCTCCACCATCCCAGCCACACTCTTCAGAGTTGCATCCCTGATCACAGTGCCCGTTGCCAAAATGATGACGACAGTACAAGTCATAGATGGGGCTGAATGGTAAAGATAAGGAGCAAAGTATGAGTCATTGTTAAAATTAAGATGGGCCTAAAACTTTCTGTGCATGCTCCTCCATCCCGCACCCCTTCATCCTCAACCCGCCCCCAAATGAATTTATGTTATTAAACTGTATATTGAATTCATGTGGTGTTGAAGTGGTACAGGCTTGATGGACAAATGTTGTCCTGCTTCAATATTCCTTATGTGTCCTTGTCCTTGTGTAATGCATGCAGACGTGAGGCCAAGCCTGGCTTACTTGCAGGTACGGCCGCGGGATTCCTGGCAGTCAAAACCATCATAGAGACAGCTGGCTGAAGAACATTGTTTGTCACAGTGTCCATTCCCGAAGTAAAGCCAGCAGCGCAACGCTCTGGAACAGTTCCTCCAGGGATCGTCAAAATTGAGGGAGCAGTCCCCGCCATCCCAGCCACACGCGTGCACATTACAGTGGTGGTCACATCGTCCATCCCCGGCCTTTTTTAGACACTCCAGCTGCATGCAGTGCACAACAATGGCTGCCGTTGTTGTCACCAATTACAAAATAATTTTTTACACTTGTCAGCACAAAATTATAGTTTCTTAAGTAATCCTGCGATTCCATCCACATAACATGTGATGCATCCGTTACCATGACAAAAGCACGGAGTCAGGTGTATGTCTCCAAATATCGATAACGTTGTTAGGAGTCATTATGCAACCATACATATGCTCCTGCTTATGATGGGTAATTAACATAATGTGATGTTGCCATGACATAAGCATAATAAGCAAGGACCAGGTCATGCCAGTCACAGATTTAACACTCCCTCACATCAACCGTTAAGCCCAGCTATCTGTCATGCTCACCTGTGGACACTTCTCTTTTGTCTGGACCGCAGGCGGAGGTGCAATATTCTCACCAATTCCTCCGGTGAAGTTGAGATCAAGGATATGGCAATGGAGGCCATTGAAATTGGCAGGGCATTGGCAGTGGAAATAAGGTGGGTCGTCTTGTGATTCACAAATGCCACCATTGTAACACATGCTGGGAAAGGAGAGATAGCACACGCATGTTACATTCAAATAAGCAACACTCTTGCGACATTCTAACAAGTGTTGGTACAAAAACGATGCATGTTACACCAGAATAAAGAACACACATGTTATATCAGAACAGACTTGGTGGTGTAATGGTTAGTACGTCTGCTCCGAGTCTGGGAGGTCAGCAGTTCAAACTCTGGCCGAATCATAACAAACATTTTAAAATGTTACGTGCTGCTTCCTTGCTTAATGTACAGCATTTAAAAGGATAATAACATGGGCAAACAACCATAGGTTGGCATCCATGGGGATAAGGAACCCCCCCCCCTGAGTACAGTGAGAAAGGTAGCACCATTGCTGTGGCGTCGCTAGTACCCAGAGTTCCCCGGGAAGTGACGACACTTTCCACAAGCTCAGTGACTGTGTTTGTCTTGTCTAACAGTCCTGTGTTGTGTCACATATGTTCATCTGTACGCCCATGTGTATGGCAGCTTCATAGGAGTCATAGATACTCTAAAAAATATCTTCTAAAGGACAAAACGGACTAAAGACAACGCACTGATGTTCTAAAGGACATGAGACAACACCGGACTTGATGTCAGACAAACAGCCGCTGAGATTCATGACGTCATTTTTCTCTCCGCATTCAGCGGGGAAATTAAGGTGAAATTCCCTCCTCCCTATGGTTACCAACCCATGGGGGTTTGTCTGTGTTGTATCCTCTAAATGCTGAGGGGCAAGCGAAAACGCAGCACATACCATTTTTTAAGTCTTTGGTATGACTTCCAGACTTCGAGTGGACTTTGTAACCTCAATGCCGCTGAGTCTGGTCCCCCAACCCCTTTGCACATACATACCACACCTATCGCTTAGTGTGGTGACATAATTTTTTTAATCACTTGTGCCCAAGATTGTTGTTTCCAGTGATCTAAGGCAAATGAAGGAGCACGTACATCTAACACTCAAAGTACAAGGACATGAGGAGACATCAATGCATTTGTATGTGAACTTAAAGGACGTTAGGAGATGATGGACACATCAACACAGTACGTGGAATTTGAAGCTGAGATTCCAGCATATCATGAGCAGTCAAAAGGAAGCTCGCACGTTTCATTTCACATTGACCACTTAAACATTCTTTGGTGAAGAATAAATCCTTTCGAACAGGAACACTTCAAACATGAAGACCAAGTTGGAGAAAGAAGGCAGTCGAAGCAACAATGTAGCGCACACTCAACATGTGAAGACAGGGGATAAGATAAAATCGAGAAAAGTAAGAGGGGGAAGGGAGGTGTTGGGAGGAAGGGGGTCCTGAGTGATGAAGGTAAAGGGGAGGTTTTGGGAGTGGGAAAGGTTTGGGGGGGTGTGTAAAATGAGGGGGAGGGAGAAGGGGGTGCTCAGGGTTAAACATTAAATAATTGTGTGAATGTACTCTTGTACGTGGATAACCCCCGATAGGTGTTTCTGGTCAATACATCATAATTTGCCTTAAAACCCCCCTAACGATGAGGAGGAAGATAAGATCAACAATAAAATCACAACTCCTAATAATCACAATTGGGGGGGGGGGTAATATTACATGTAATACAATCTTAATAAATACTGTATGATGGCAATTGCAATTTGTAATCCACCAGGGGGCCTCATTGTGCCACAAGTTTGTGAAAGACCAAAAAGCGACGACCTCGTGATCATATATTTCATCCTCTTAAGATAATTACATAACAGGGAGTTGGGATATAGCGGTTTTAGATGGCAAAAAGTCAAGAATGGGGGAGTGGGGAGGGAGATATGTGGGTGGGGGGGGGGGCAGAGAAATTAAAACAATGTCAAGTTATGTACATGATAGCAAAGTGCTACAGGCCAAGATGGAACAACTTATGAATGTACAACATGACATACGATTAATGTGGACAATCAATAAGAACAACAATAACAACCATAGTCTGTGAGTGGTCCACTCAAGATACTGACCGGCTGAGGCATGGGGCCTCCGCAGGAACCTCACACTCAGTGCTGGTATGTGAGGATGGACAAACACAGTGTGCACCAGCACCTGCTGTTTGTACGCACACGCCGGCATTGCGACACGTCAAATTCCCACACTTGTTGCTGCTCTCGTGACAATACAGGCCGCTGTAGCCCTGCGTTTGGAAAGTAAGGTGGTTTGGCCCAACGAGATCATCACGGGATTGAAAAAGGTAGGAATGAAAAGACAATATGGCATAACGACGACGGAACTTTCAAGCAAAGCTATCGGCGTGAACCGATCAGGATTGTCACACAGATTTGGCAAACATGGAGCCATTGTTAAACCAACCAATCAGATGAAGAATTTTCCTTCCTTTGTTTCATTCACACTCGAGGGATAATTGGACGAATCGTTTTTTTGGAATAAAGTCAGCTTCACTTCACAACTCGGGCTCCACCGGGCCTAACTTACCGGTTGGCACTTGCACGTGAACCCACTGGGCGATGTGAGGGAGACCGTGCAGGATCCACCATTTTTGCAGGGCTCTTCCTCACATATATCTATGGTGGTTTCACAGTGTCGCCCTGCAAAGCAAGGAAGCATCGGGAACGGTTTTGTGAAACTGTAAAGGCAGATTACCTTTTGAGAAAATGTCTTTCACGGAAAGACTTGTTCGTGGTACTAAGAGGGATTAAGACATTGAAAGGGCTCTCACCAGAGTAGCCAGGCCGGCAGCGACATTGATAGTCATTGACGAGTTGAAGGCAGTCCAGTGCGCCGGGTGCATAGCAAGGGTTCGAGAGGCATTCGTTGACGTCTCCTTCACATCGCTCACCCACAAATCCCGGAGGACAAGAGCACAAAAATCCCCCGACACGGTCTGTGCACGAGCCTCCGTTGAAGCACCGAGGCTCTAGCGTGGCTGGGTCCACGGATGGGAAACAGTCGTCGATGTTGATTTCACATCGAACACCTGGGGTGACACGGACCAGGAACATCACCATCAATGAATTATACAATGGTCACTTTAATTATCACCTCTCATCTCTTTTAGCTGCATCTTCATGTCCATCCTTGCCATCTCTATCCCTGAGGCATAAACAAAACTATAATGCATTATTTTCTCGAAATTATTAACACCAGAGCCACCACATCCAGGATAAGTGATGACGTCGATATTGAGCATCACATACATCCGACCCATACAATCCCATTTTTATATCATAACATTTACATAAATCTCGATATTCTCAAATCCAATGCCTCCATCATCATAACAAACATCCTCAAGATCCATCGGGATTGTTAGCTGTTGATGAAGGTGAAGTCACTACCTTCGGTGCCGGGTGGGCATGAACAGATGTAGCGATTGACCAGGTCGATGCACGTGCCTCCGTGCTCACATGGCTGCGACTGACACTCGTTGATCTCTTGCTCGCAGTTCAACCCCTGGTATCCCGCGACACACTGCCAGTGGTAGGAGCGACACGAAAGAACAAATGAAAAGCTTCTCCACTTTCTGTCAACCCTTACATCAGGATATTAAAAGAAAACGTCAATAGTTGCCCGTCATTTGGTCAAAATCCAAATGGCAACCAGGAGCAACACCGACCTCACAAGAGTATCCACCCAGGTAGTCGGTACAGGTACCGCCATTGTGGCAGGGACTCGAGGCACACTCATCCAGCTCATCAGCACAGTAGCTGCCCCTAAAGCCGGCCTGGCATTGGCACCGGTGGCTGTTTCCAACATCGATGCACGACCCGCTGTGGTGGCACAGCCCGCTCACCATCACTCCTGCATAGGAGGAAACAGGTTGGGGCGCAGTTCGGGTATGAATGGTACTTCAGCACAGAAGTTTGTGAGTATTAACACTTGTCTGACAATCGGTGGAGAAGGTGTATGAAAAGACGTGCCGATCGATGGAGGACAAATGTCAAAGCCTACAACTGAATAACCGCACATTCGGTGGCAGCCCAGCTAAAATTAAAATATAAACAATACTATGATGACAGTGCTAATAATAATAATTATAATAATAATAATAATAATAATAAAAGGATTATAATCAGGTTAAACACAACGAAGTTCGTTTTTCTCACCAAATCTGTGTGCGGCGACGTCACACGAGACATTGGGGACATCGCAGTAAATGCCGGTCCAACCACTGGCACACTCGCAGCGAAAAGCAGTGCCCGACTGTGAGCAGGTTCCGTCGTTCTTACAGGGTGAAGTGGCACACCAGTCGAGGAGACTCTGTTCCGTGTCAATCAAAGAGAGTCGATCAGCTGTATGTGAGAGGACTCCACACATTATTTATACCTGACAACATGAAAAATAAACTTTGCTGAAACGTTAATAACATAATGACTAGATTTCTCCTCATGTCCCTATAGGAAGTAAATGCACCGTTAAGCAGTAAATATGCATTCTTTTTTTTTTCTTTACATACAAAGTCGAGGCTCATGGAAGAGCTAGAACGCAGAACGAAGCAGAACGTGTTCATATTGGAAAGGAGGGAAGCAACAACAGGACGAAGAATGGGCATGGGGGGGGGGGGATGAACAAGCTGGATACAAGCTCAATCACAGCAAGAATAGGAAGGGAAAAACTGGGGATGAAACAGAAATAGAAAAAAGAAAAAGAGGGGAGAGAGAGAGAGGGAGGAAAACACAATGACCTGGAAAGGAAGGGGTGGGTTTGGGGAGGGTTCATGAGGGTAGAAAAGATAATGCATCTACCGAGGCAGTGAATATCTGTCTTTAAGCCCCGGTGGGAACAATGGGATTGAACAGATTGAGGAAGTTGGTTCCACAGTCCAACCGTGAGAGGAAAGAAGGAACAAGTGAGTGGAGGTGAGTAGTGAGTCTGAATTTTGGGAGTTTCACAAGAGGTGGATTACGAGCATACCGTGTGCAGCTTGCAGTGAGCTGGTGTGGGGGTACAGAGCAAGGAAAGGACAGAGGGTGCAGGACCCGAAAGGAGGTGGTAGAAGACAGGGAGGCCACCGACCTGCCTGTGATGCGAGAGCAACAGGCACAGAGACTCAGCATCACCATCACAGGAGATTCCAATAAATTTGAGGGCCTTGGTTTCCATGCCATCAATAAGTACAAGATGTGAGCCAAGGGTGCCAGCCCAAAGGGGGCAGCAGTGATACATCAATCTGCGGCTTTGTAATTTCATAAAAGATCAGATTTGCACGATGTGGGACGCCCAGTCGATGGCTTGCTTTTGAGGCCAACTTGGTTGCATGATTTGCCCAAGAAAGATCATGGCTGATGGTGATGCTCAAAAGTTTGAAGGATTGAACTTCTTCAAGAGATACGGGAGGTACAAGAAGTGGAGGTGTTGGGTATGCAAGATGTGGAAGCAAACTCAAAATTGAGGCATTCGGCCTTCTCACAAGCAGAGTCTGCTGTGGTGCCATATGAAGTGAGGGGAGGGATGGAGGGGAACCACATTCTTGACAAGACACCACCAGATTTTAGAGGAGGGAGACAAGTTTGAAAGTTCATTCTTGAGGTTGGACAGATGTTGTTTTCTACCTCTTCAGAGGAAGAAAGAAATTATTTTAGGACTGAACGACAAGGAATAATACGAGTTCCCTTCCAAGGAACTTATATAGAGGAGGAGGCAACGAGACCTGTCAAAGCCGTCACTATTATTGTTTAGCCGGCACTGTGGTTGTTTAGCCATGCTCTATCCTTTCTCTCTTCTCTTTTTTAAAAATGCTGAGCATCATAGACGATCAGCCAATGGGGTTAGTCGGCATCAGTCAGAGGTAGCAAGGATAATTGTGATTTTTAGTAAGGCTCGTGTCCCTAGATATGGAAAATGTGGGATAGCAGTGATTAACTCTTTGCCTTCACTGTATTATCAACCTACATATATATATATATATATATATATATATATATATATATATATATATATATATATATATATATATATATATATCATCCAAAAGGAGTTTGTATATTATTTACCTCTTGCAATATGATTCCCTGGCACAAATTAATAAAATAATGATAGGCCTGTTGTTGGCTTAATGGTTAACGTGGCCAGCTTAAGATGTTATGGTCTTGAGTTCAAGCTACTGCTTTTTATCATTGAATTAACACCAGGTGGGGTTGAATCAGTTGATTAAGTCTTTGTCTGGAAATATGTGAGTCACAGCACCAACGTAGCATAATATCATGGTTGGAATTACCACCTTTGTGCAACATCTGGTAACTCACTCATCCATCGAGTCATTGGGTCACCGAACTTGCATTAGTTTTGAATCAATGTTGCCAAGAGCGTCGCATTCCAACTTCAGCCACAAAATTGGCGAGAATCGTAATTTGAGGGTCAGCGTATAAAATGGGGTACGCACCTGTCAACATACATCAGATAAGATTGCAAATGGTATCAAAATGTTGGGAAAGGGCTCCTGGGACAAATTGTTGATGAATGGTGCGATCTGGGTTCATGATGTTATTTGAATAATTAAATTTAAAACGGTATGATTGAAAAAAAAAAAAAACTTCATTTTGAGCATGTTTGGCACTTATTTCCATCACAGCCATTATATTTATCGCTGGTGCATAATGTAACACCATTATATGAGGAATTTAATATCCTTGCCGACAAAGCACAAAGCTTTGGTGAGAACACTTGTATACATTCTTTGTACACCATAAACTGACAATGACCCGATACATTTTGGGTGAAAAAATCTAGCAAACCGGTGACCTTAAGGGTAGGGTTGTATATTGTGTGATAAAACAGAGAAGGCAAAGAGCTACCTACACACTGGTGTCACACATTTTACATCTCTAGGGACCATGGCCTTGCTAAAAATCAAAATTAGACTTGCTCCCTCTGACTGATGACAGAAATTTTGGGGTCTGGCTCAATGGTTATCAGGCAAGGATGCGACACGTACCATTTTTAAAGTCTTTGGGATGACTCGGCCACGATTCAATTCGCCGACCGACCAGACTCACGGCACCAAGACCGTTAAATGAGCTCCGAATGAGTGATGATAATGAATGACGTTGAGAAGAGAAGAGAAGAAAATATGCCACCACTGGAAAATGGAAACAGGATCTCATTCGGTGAATTTCCCAGGAATGAATTAGTGATGTCTTGACATCGGGAGTCCTTCGTTAGTTACCCCGCACGAGCGAAGTGAAAAGCGGGGTTAAGCAATCGGTTTACGACGTCCATCCGTCCATCTGTCTTCACAGTTTATGATCATCAGTTTATGATTGAGGAAGAACTTGTTTAAATTTAACGTTATATTTTGAACACGAATTGGAACATGAACCTGTAGTTTAGCAGTATTTGGCTGGGAATTCATCCTGATCACGCATGTGCAGGAGAGGAATGAGTGTGCCTGCCTAGCAGTAAAAAAAATTTTTTTAATCATTCTAAACAGGAAACTTTCTGTTTTCAAGGATGGTACACAGGACACAAACAGCAAGCACGAAAAATGAATGTAAAGTGTTAGATAGGGTGTTGTAAAAGGCAGTGGGTAAAATGGCGGTAAGACCCAGAATTAATTAATTTGCACATCATTTCTTGCAGAATATTGCTGATTGTGTCTGATTATTGCTGCTTCCCTTGCACTGGAATATGAACACTTGGTTTGTTGTGATAAACGTCTCAGAGATTTCTTCGGGCTTGCTTCCATTCTTTCCCGCACTTCATCCATTTTCTCTGGTGTAACAACACTTGGCTGGTGCATGTGTTTTTTTAAACGATTACACAGCGTGTTTCCCTGAACTGCTTCACCGGTTTCCATAATTACCGATTTTGAAGGCTTCGTACGACCACCAATGTGAATTTTAAATGCAATTTGAAATTCCCGAAAGGATGCATTCTTGATGTAATGTTCGATCAAAACACGCGTTCTTCTACAGTGAGTGCCATGGCGTGACTGAGTGAAGAACATTAAACGTCACTGTGGGGTCACGTGATACCTGAGAACTCTCACGACCATGTTGTGCTATTCTGCAACATTAGGCTGCATTTATGCAAACTCTTAGGTTCCTAACAGCTATAGTTTTTACTGTATGGGGATTATTATTTACGTTTCTCAAAAAATAATTAAATAAATCACCCTGTAATTCAAAAAAACCATGATATATATACATACATACATACAGGGGGCTGCAAAAGTAGGTATATAGGTATACTTCATGACTGTATACCTACTTTTGCAGCCCCCTGTATATCTGTGTGGAGAGACAGAGACAAGAGAAAGAGAGACAGAGACAAGAGAAAGAGAGACAGAGACAAGAGAAAGAGAGACAGAGACAAGAGAAAGAGAGACAGAGACAAGAGAAAGAGAGACAGAGACAAGAGAAAGAGAGAGAAAGAGAGAGACAGAGAGAGACAGAGAGAGACAGAGAGAGACAGAGAGAGACAGAGAGAGACAGCGAGAGACAGAGAATGTAGTGTTGGCTTAATGGTTCGGGTGGTGGGCTTGGGATCCGAGGATCCTGAATTCAAATCTCCCGTGGCTGTTGAATTAATACCAGGTGGGGTTGACTCTGCCCGTCATCCTTCCGAGGTCGGCAAAATGAGTGCCAGCTTGCTGGTAACCTGTGTCGGAGTGGTGACCTGTCCAGGATTGTGCCCAATAGCCAAGGAAACTGCTTTGGCAGCACCAATGCTCTGCACAGAGTATGGTTCCAATGGATGGAGTATGTGTATATATATATATATATATA
The DNA here is from genome assembly GCF_056783735.1 of Eptatretus burgeri. Taxonomy (NCBI): domain Eukaryota; kingdom Metazoa; phylum Chordata; class Myxini; order Myxiniformes; family Myxinidae; genus Eptatretus; species Eptatretus burgeri. The sequence goes on from NC_140974.1 coordinate 62,460,068, forward strand.
TATATATATATATATATATATATATATATATATATATATATATATATATATATATATATATATATATATATATATATATATATATATATCATGAGTGGGTGTAACAAGTGAGAGGGTGCAGCATCCGGGGTTAAGAAGAGGCCGCCAATATGATTCTGCATGATTCCGATTGATGCTGCATTCTATGGTGATCAACAAAGCCTCCATCTCCTAAAATGTGACTCAACCTCGTCTTATTACAGCGTAGAAGGGTGGTGTATAAAACTGCTTCAGGAGCACTGAACTTCTGGATTTATTTTTATTTTTAAGATCTTTGAAATAATTATTTTATCAAATTGAAGTACACTGCACGAGGTCTTGTGTTCTATGAATTCCTGAGTTATCAAAGGAAAGTGACATTTCACCGCAAACCAGAGACCCTCAAAAGGCAAGATATGGCTGCCTTGACCAAACCGAATGAGAAATCCCCTGAAGTTGTATTTAATACTTGCTGGTGCATTGTTTTCATATGAGGAGATAAAGTGAAAAATCCAGTAATAATCAGATCTGCCAATTGTCAATATTTTGTAATTTGAGGTTCATTCCATTTCATTTCCACCATCATACTTCATCCTACTTTTCACTTCCTAGTCGACATTTCTTCATGCTCACAGCACTTCTGTACTGGAGGATTTTTGGTTTGCAGTAAACATGCCTCCACACTAGCAATTCTGAAGTGAGCATGAACAAGTGAACCAGCAGAAAATGTGTACCTGACAGGTGCTGCCCGTGTAACCATGCAGGCAGACACAGTGGAATGAGCCCAGGCCATCACGGCACGTGCCCCCGTTACGGCACGGGCTCGCGTGGCATTCATCCACCTCGTGCTGACAGTTGGAGCCGCTGTAGCCCGGGCGACACACGCACCTGTAGCTATTTATCCCATCCACACACATGCCGCCGTTGAAACAAGAGCTGGGGTAGGGAAGGACCGGGTTTAGTTAATGACAGATTAAAGCATGCTTATGTATTTTGTGGTGAAGCTGCAGCTTTAATGTCCACTTTAAATCCAAGTCACACAATTCCAATAATGTGACAAATTTATTTTTGAAATGTTAAGCCGGTTGTCTAAGCTGCTTGGATGTGATGTTGTATATCGTTATGTACTATATATATATATATATATATATATATATATATATATATATATATATATATATACATATATACATATATATATATATATATATATATATATATATATATATATATATATATATATACATATATACATATATATATATATATATATATATATATATATATATATATTTATATTTACAGGTTGGGGCATTTATATCTGACACATTTGCAATCGTTCAAGCCGGAAGCAGTCTTGGCATAACTAAATATTGGTTTCTTTGTTTTACAGATAATACTTGATAGTATTTAATGATGGAGCACTTTAAATGCAATGAGCATTTCTTGTTTAATATTTTTATTTTTTTTAAATGCAATGAGCATGCCAATTTCACAAACCAGGTCATCATGATAGATGAGGCACACTTTGATTTGGCAGATTTAACTCCACCAGATTTCTTCATATGGGGATTTCTGAAGGGCAAAGTTTATCAGGAACATCCAACATCGATCGATGAATTGAAAGTAAACATCACTGTAACCATCCGCTCGATTTATTAAGAGACATTGCTTGCGGTAATGAACGATATGATGATCCGCTGTCGTGAATGCACGAATTCGAAAGGAGCCCATTTGTCTGATGTAATTTTTAAGACATAAATCATCAAAATTGATTTTAAAACCTTGAAGTATGTGCCTATGTTGTGTTCAAATTATATTTTATTTGGTTTAGAAAGAAAAAAGTTATAAGGATAATAAACCGTCACATATAAATGCCTCACTCTGTATGTATGTATATATATATATATATATATATATATATATATATATATATATATATATATATATATATATATATATATATATATATATATATATATATATATATATATATATATATATATATATATATATATATATATATATATACAGTGGGGAGAACAAGTATTTGATACACTGCCGATTTTGCAGCTTTTCCCACTTACAAAGCACGTAGAGGTCTGTAATTTTTATCATACGTACACTTCAACTGTGAAAGACGGAATCTAAATCAAAAATCCTGAAAATCACATTGTATGATTTTTAAATAATTAATATGCATTTTATTGCATGAAATAAGTATTTGATCAACTCCCAACCAGTAAGAATTCCGGCTCTCACAGACCTGTTAGTTTTGTCTTTAAGAAGCCCTCCCATTCTCCACTCATTACCTGTATTAACTGTACCTGTTTGAACTCGTTATCTGCATTAAAGACAGCTGTCCACACTCAATCAATCAGACTCCAACCTCTCCACAATGGGAAAGACCAGAGAGCTGTCTAAGGACATCAGGGACAAAATTGTAGACTTGCACAAGGCTGGGATGGGCTACAGGACAATAGGCAAGCAGCTTGATGAGAAGGCAACAACAGTTGGTGCAATTATTAGAAAATGGAAGAAGTTCAAGATAACAGTCAATCTCCCTCGGTCTGGGGCTCCGTGCACGATCTCACCTCGTGGAGCCTCAATGATCATGAGAAAGGTGAGGGATCAGCCCAGAACTACACGGCAGGACCTGTTCAATGACCTGAAGAGAGCTGGGACCACAGTATCAAAGAAAATCATAAGTAACACACTACGCCGTCATGGATTAAAATCCTGCAGGGCAGGCAAGGTCCCTCTGCTCAAGCCAGCGCATGTCCAGGCCCATCTGAAGTCTGCCAATGACCATCTGGATGATCCAGAGGAGGAATGGGAGAAGGTCATGTGGTCTGATGAGACCAAAATAGAGCTTTTTGGTTTAAACTCCACTCGCCGTGTTTGGAGGAAGAAGAAGGATGAGTACAACCCCAATAACACCATCCCAACCGTGAAGCATGGAGGTGGAAACATCATTCTTTGGGGATGCTTTTCTGCAAAGGGGACAGGACGACTGCACCGTATTGAGGGGAGGATGGATGGGGCCATGTATCGCGAGATCTTGGCCAACAACCTCCTTCCCTCAACAAGAGCATTGAAGATGGGGCGTGGCTGGGTCTTCCAGCATGACAACGACCCGAAACACACAGCCAGGGCAACTAAGGAGTGGCTCCGTCAGAAGCATCTCAAGGTCCTGGAGTGGCCTCGCCAGTCTCCAGACCTGAACCCATTAGAAAATCTTTAGAGGGAGCTGAAAGTCTGTGTTGCCCAGCGACAGCCCCGAAACCTGAAGGATCTGGAGAAGATCTGTATGGAGGAGTGGGCCAAAATCCCTGCTGCATTCTGTGCAAACCTGGTTAAGAACTACTGGAAACGTCTGATCTCTGTAATTGCAAACAAAGGTTTCTGTACCAAATATTAAATTCTGTTTTTCTGATGAATCAAATACTTATTTCATGCAATAAAATGCAAATTAATTATTTTAAAATCGTACAATGTGATTTTCAGGATTTTTGTTTTAGATTCCGTCTTTCACAGTTGAAGTGTACCTATGATAAAAATTACAGACCTCTACGTGCTTTGTAAGTGGGAAAACCTGCAAAATCAGTTGTGTATCAAATACTTGTTCTCCCCACTGTATATGCCATTGTCTCTGTCTGTCTGTCTGTCTCTCTCTCTGGCTTTGTAACTTATGTACGGCCACATCTTTTAAGTTACCAACTCCAAAGTTGTGGCACTAATACAACTTCGTGTGGGGGGGGGGGTTAACATTGGCTATGTGGCCGTGACCTCACGCAGGGGTGTGGAGGGTTGAGGGGGGGGGTTAAATTCTCTATGCAAATGTGTACTATATCGTGCCAGCTGGTGGTGGTGGCTGAGGGTATTACAACTTCCTTTTTTACCTGGTTAATGCTGAGGTTAAAGCACTCTTTAGAGGGGTAAATTTGTCCTCCTTTACTTCTCCCCCCTCCCCCCCACCCCAAAATAACCCCCCCCCCCAAATAGAGGTGCCTGTCAAAGCCTGACATTGTGTGTAAGACATTTCTAGTAGGAAGGGACATCAGGTGAATGGGGGGGGGCAAAGATCTGGGGGGTGGGACGTGAGGATGGGGAGGTGTTAAAGCAATCTATGCACAGGTAAATTTGTCTTCCTTTCCTTCTCCTTCTCGCCCAAACTTTTTTGGCACAGAGGACGACTAATTGGTCCGTCAGCTCAGGGACGGGTAGGCTATGCTAGTATCATTATAATAGTCGAGTCCTATTGCACTCGGTTCAAACCCATATCAGACTACAACTCAAAAGAGAATAAATAATTTTTTCCTCCAGTGATCTAAGAATCATCTTGGAGGGGGTGGGGGGGGGACGAAAGGGGTGATTGGACACATATTTCCTGAATTGCAGTGACATTAGTCGACAAACAACACAGTATGTGGGATTTGAACTTGCGATCCCAGGATCGTGAGCTGAACGCTCAGATGGGATCACCAACCAGGCCAAGCAATTCACGTCCTGATCTATCCTGTCACCTTAAGGCCTAAGTCACATTTGCCACGGCGGCCGTGGGGTCTCCAAAATCTATGGCCACTAGCAATTATACGGGGGCCGCAGTATTTCCACGGTCACACAATGTAGCAGTCACATATGTTTTTATTTTTCGGGGAGCCGCATGGCGTATTTAGAAATAGTGGAGACCGAAAACGTGGGGGTGCCGTACTGTCTTTGATTTGATGTCGCACGGTGACCTTAGGGCGTTCCTGCGGCGGCCATAGAATTTTCAAGGCAGACGCAAGGTGCCCGCAAGGTGCCCGCAAGGTGACCACAGGGGGACTGCAGGGGGGCCCTAAGGCGAACGTGCGGCCAGACGGATGTTAACGAGTGGGTTTTTTTTTTTTACCAGTTCTTTTGTTTCGGCTTGTCGAATTGCTACGGCGAACGTAGAAATGAAAAAAAAGTTATAACTCCGCGCTACAATTCCACGGCGACCCTACGGCCTGTAAAAGATAGCCATACGGCGTAGGGCCACCCTGAGGCCACCTCAGAAACTCTGCGGCCGCCGCGCGTTTCTGTCAATTCAGAGGGCGTACGGCCGCCGTATCCTCGCCGTAGAGCAAATGTCACTTCGGCCTAAACAAATCCATATTTAGCCTTATATAACTGGATAAAAACAATGAGTTCAAACCAAATTCTCATGTAACATTATTTCTCGTTCTGATAAGTGTAAACACAGATGATCTCAGCACTATATCATTGGCACAAGATGGGCAATAAAATGCAGATGCGATATACACAGCATATCTATCCGAAGCTCAAAGTCTTCCGAACAAACTATAAGCAGCGATTTAAGATCAGTAACCTCAGTAACCAAGGCCTAACCTAAGCCTTCAGTGTAACTTTAACCCCACGATCAACTTCATCCACCATTTCGTTAACCTCAACCCTAATTCCAGGCCTTATCCTCTTATCTATCCCATGCTATTCCAGACCTCTCTGTGCAGTCAGGGATGTTATTCTCGCAGTGAATCCCATTAAATCCGGGTGGACAGCTGCATGTATAGCTGGCCACGTAGTCTGTACAGTTGGCACCATGATGGCATGGTGAGCTGGCACACTCGTCCACCTCGGTTTGGCACAGCGGTCCCGCGAACCCGGGACGGCACTTGCACCTCACAGTGTTTACACCGTCGCGGCACGTGCCGCCATTTTGGCAGGGCGCTGTCCCATCAAGTGAAAAATAAGATAAGCATCAAAATCGTGGAATCAATTGCAAAAATAAAATAATAATTTTTTTTTAACTCGCAAACAACTACAATATTCTCTCAAAGCAACACGAGATATCCGGTTCATACACATTGTTGAACCGAGGTCAAATATTGTGGACATTGTCACGCTGGACACATCCGGCACCACTCACCTGATGCACAATCGTCAACATTCACTTCGCAGTGACGGCCGTCGTAGCCCAACAAGCATACGCAGATGTAGTCGCCGTGCGTGTTCACACAGGTGCCGCCGTTTTGGCACGGATCTGGACCACATTCGTTCACATCGATGTCACAGAGCCGGCCTGAAAGAGGTATTTGACAGAAAACAATTAATTATTGAGTGGCACGTGTGATTAGCGCTGCCAAGCACCATGCATGAGCACTCAGCAGCGCTTCACCAACTATACACCATGTGAATGTGAAACTTTCATCTCTCATACCTATGGTAAATACTTTTGAAAGTTTTCATCAATGCTCCTTACTTATTGATTTGATTACAGTATGAGCATCAGGACAATGAACGGCCAATCTGGAAGTTCTTTGTAATTGGCAGAAATTTTAAGACATATTCCGGTCATGTACTGAGCTTAATGATGTACATGACATGAGACTTGGAGGGATTGTAACAGTAAAGCCCGTACTTGCTTACAATGATGACCTTTGATCATGTGACCACTTTTTCAAGGGCCTCGACCCAACTCTCCTATTAGTTCTTCAAGGGTGTGATAATCTGGTGGGAACCTCATAACATCGCATGAGAAGCTTCACATAATTATCTTCCATGTGTTTTATGCACAAAAGGAAGAAGAAAGACAGGGAATAACTAGAAGGGCACTCGGTAGAGCACATGTCGGAACCGCGTAATACTTGATCCATGAGAACGTATCGTGCCCAGTACATTTTTGAAATACCATGCTATACAGTACTGTATCGTTTTTGACCCTACAGCTCAATGGTGAAGAATCACTTTGAAAATTAAATAATTCTCGTATCCAGATCCGGATTCGGATCTTCCCCAAAATCGAATCAATTCATCATGGTTGCACATCCGACGTGCCCACAAAATTTCATCCGAATCCGTACCCAATCTTTTGAGATATCCTGTACACAGGCAAACAAACAGACAGACAAGCCGGTAGGCGGCGATGGTTCGCCGAGCATGGAAACTATAAGATATAGAACAAAATGGATGTCATATAGCGGATAGAGAATCACCTTAAGATTATGCATATCAAATCTCATCCAGTTCCATCTACTGATAACTACTCGGTATCCATTTGAATGAAAAGCACCGAAAATGCGGTTTGAAATCAGAAATCCCCAAAGTTAGAGGGGGTGCTGTGGGTGAACAAAGATCTAAATCGAAAATCCGGCTCGATCGTTTGTGCACAATGTATTCCAGACGATCAGTGTGAATTTTCATGACCATCCGACCATAACCCTAGGAGGAGTAGCATTTGGCGTGAAGGCACCTCCAACTCTCGCATATTATCGATTTTTGCACTAATTGACCTTTGACCCCTGACCTAAGCGAAATCGGTCAATATGTCCTGAGGCAAAGTTGTAGTACTCATTGAGTACCATGAACCTGCAAAGTTTCATTCGTATCGATGCACTCACCTGGTCGCTAGGGGGCCTTCAATTTTCACGCCTACCCTAATTGTAGGGGGCGCTGCGGGTAAAGTATTCCATATATCACAAAAACCGGAATATATTTGATAGAGCCTCACCTGTAGATCATTCGTGACAAATTTCATAACCCTACGTGGGATAATGGCTTTCGGAATTGATGTTGCATGAACGGTACCGATTTTGAAGGTTTTTCGGTTGTTGCTAGGGAACCAAAGCGTCCCTAGCAACCATCACAATTTCGATAGCACTAGGTCATAAGATGTACCTACCACCCGAGTTTGGTCAAAATCCGCCCACGGTTACTACCAATTATGCCGATGACAAACGAACAAACATCCAAACAAACAGACAGAATTACTGACAATAAGGGTCACCTATTTCGGCGACCCAACAAACAGGAAGGGGTGAAAGCACAACCTCCTTCATCTTCGGTTGCGGAGGTAAAGAGTAAGATCTTGGCAGACCAACATAATGACGCTCCGGAGAAAAAGGCCGACGTTTGCCGGAGATGCAAAAATAAAAGCTTCAATCACTAAGCAGTTGATAAATAAAATGAGGATTTGTTCCTGAACAACGGAAAGACGACAGAGATAAAGAATAGACGATGATGACGTGTCTATGGGACAAAACGTGCTCTCGAAGAGAAGTCACCGCAACGTGCAAATGGACCTCGTTCGTTGCGAGGATAAGACCGGGTCCGAGTTACCTTGCCAGCCCTCAGAGCACATGCACATGAAATCCATGAAATCTGGAGTCTCACGACAAAGTGCCCCATTACGGCAAGGAGCAACCGCACATGGCGCCAGCTTGATTTCACAATGCTGCCCTAGAAACAACACAAAATGGCCATTTAGAAAGTTATTGGCAAAGCAAACTTCATGAGAAACAGTTGCTTTGGCTTTACAGGTCAATACAACACAGCGTACTGATGATGTACGTACTGTCGTGAGTTGACATGTGTAGGATTTTGTAATAATGTTCTGATAAAAACCATTCGCAATTCATTCATTCAAAGCATTTGCTGAGTGAAGTGGTTTAAGAGAAAAGGGAAGGAAAGGAACTTTTAAAGGAGGTAAAAGAGGCGAGCAAGAGAGGGGAGGAAAAGGCTAAGTGGAGAAGATACAGGAAAGGGAGGAGGAGGGAGTCAAATTTTCCTACATGTTGTATACGTCATATGTAGATGTCCCCTTCTTGGGAACTTCTTTTTTAATCCCTGCTAAAATTGTTCGGCCAAAGTATTTGCACACCTGTGTATGGAGGCCGACACAGGCAGACATAGCCGGCAAGCATGTCGACGCACTGGCCTTCGTTGAGGCACGGGTTGGATTGACACTCATTGATGTTGATCTCACAGCTACTGCCTGTGGAGAGACAGGATAATCCGTTGAACAAACGGTGAAACCGTTTCACATCCCACAGTAGGCCACGTCCAGCATTCCCGATCTTTCATTCGATCAGCCTACCTGTGAAACCGTTCCTGCACACACAGGTGTAGTCGTTGAGCTGGTCGTAGCAGCTGCCACCGTGGCGACAAGGACTGTATGCGCAGTCGTCTCGATCGACATCGCAGTCACGACCTTCCCAACCCAGTTCGCAAATGCACCGGTAGCTGTCGAGGGCCGACAGAATGGCATGGCAAAATAAATAAATAAATATATATATTATTTAAGGGTATACATGAAAAGGCTGAGTTACCAGCTTGCTCGCAGACAGGATTACCAACCTGACAGGTGGCATGCCCATCTGCCTGAGAAACACCAGGACGAAAGTTTATAGTCAAAGCAGGAATCAAACCCAGATTTCAAAAGGGACTAGTTTTACCTCTGAGCTCTCGTGTCAGTCCAAAGGATGCTGATAATGATAATTATCATTATGATTTGTACTCGCAGATCATGCCTACCCATTGATGTTGTCTTCACAGAATCCATGTAAACAGGGATTACTGGCACACTCGTCTCGCTCAGCCAAGCAGACGTCTCCTTGGAAACCATCCGGACACAGGCACGAGAAGCCGTCGACCTCATCCATGCAGGTCCCTCCATTGTGGCACGGTGCCGAAGCGCACTCGTCGATGTTCAGGTTGCACATTGGGCCTTGCGTGAGGAACAAATCGTGGAAGTTTGGGGAAGGGACATGAGACAAAAGGTGGCGTCCAACACGGGACTGAAGTGCTCTCAAAGTAGCACGGAGGAATTTAAAACGGGGTAAGTGCCATTTGGTCCGCTTCTCTTGTGCCATATCCAAACGTTAACGCTTCCCTCCGTGCCACCAGAGTTGCAGAGCTATCTCGAAACAGGGAATTTGGACAGCTACCAGTTCACAATGGCCTACTCTTTTCAAAATATAAAAATGACCGTTTTTACAGCCATTTTTCCCTGCTGTGCAGGGGTTTGGCTTTTTCTTGAAGCAATGTTTTTATGGCCGGATGCCCTTCCTGACGCCAACCCTGGTCGCCTCCTACGACACACAGGGATATGGTACACCTATTCTAACCGGGGCATACACCGGGACCAGTACACTGGCACTCATTTCGCCGACCTCGGAAGGATGACAGGCTGAGTCAACCCCCTGATGTTAATTCAGCAGCCAACGGGATTGAACTCAGGACCCTTGGATCCCAAGCCGCCACCCTAACCACTAAGCCAACACCAGGCTTATCTTTTCAAAATATACTTTGACATATTAAACATTGACAACCTTCACGTACAAGAAGAGCCAACCAAATTTACATGCTCATCCAAAGGAGATGAAGTATTTCCTTGATAGCAGAGCAACAGAACAGAAGTTTTTAGTTATACCAGATCACTCAGGGAGCATATCGTGAGTCGACACTTCAATGGTGAAGGTGCTCTCAACTGAGCTATCCTGCTGTCTCAGAGGAGAGAACCATCATCAATATACAAAAGTACATAGTAACCACATGAAGCATAAACTCATGGGCATCTGGTTGATACCTCGTCTGAAACTTACTCATCGGCATCTGGTTGGTACCTCATCTAAAACCTACTCATGGGCCTCTGGTTGATACCTCACCTAAAACCTACTTATGGGCATCTTGTTGATACCTCACCTAAAACCTACTTATGGGCATCTGGATCATACCTCATCTAAAACCTACTCATGGGCAACTGGTTGATACCTCACCTAAAACCTACTAATGGGCATCTGGATCATACCTCATCTAAAACCTACTCATGGGCAACTGGTTGATACCTCACCTAAAACCTACTAATGGGCATCTGGATCATACCTCATCTAAAACCTACTCATGGGCAACTGGTTGATACCTCATCTGAAAGTTACTCATGGGCATCTGGCAGATAACTCATCTAAAACCTACTCCTGGGCATCTGGTTGATACCTCATCTAAAACCTACTCATTGGCATCTGGATCATACCTCACCTAAAACCTACTCATGGGCATCTGGATCATATGTCATCTAAAACCTACTCATGGGCATCTGGATCATACCTCATCTAAAACCTACTCCTGGGCATCTGGTTGATCCCTCACCTAAAACCTACTCATTGGCATCTGGATCATACCTCACCTAAAACCTACTCATGGGCATCTGGATCATACGTCATCGAAAACCTACTCATGGGCATCTGGTTGATACCTCATCTAAAACCTACTCATGGGCATCTGGCTGATACCTCACATAAAATCTATTCATGGGCATCTGGTTGACACCTCATCTGAAACTTACTCATGGGCATTTGGTTGATACCTCATCTGAAACTTACTCATGGGCATTTGGTTGATACCTCATCTGAAACTTACTCATGGGCATTTGGTTGATACCTCATCTGAAACTTACTCATGGGCATTTGGTTGATACCTCATCTAAAACTTAGAGTTTCATTTGAAATGTCTAAACTATTCTTCCACGAAGGAGGTGAAAGTGACCCTTTAATAACCACAAAAAATTTCAAAGACAATGGGCGGTGGTAAACGTAGATATCCCTGTGTTAGTACAGGTGAAATGTGTGGATTGTTTACGAGTGTTGCTCATAGAGAACCTACCCGTGTAGCCCGGCTCACAGACGCACTGGTAGCTGTTGATACCATCGCGGCAGGTCCCATACGTGCAAGGATTGCTGTTGCAGTCATTATAATTAACCTCACAGTTTGTACCTACAGTGAATACATAAACATCAAGGTATATAAAGCATCCCATTGTATTTTCATCAATTTCACAACAAGAAAACCAGGAAGGCTGATTTAACCCCTCTGCATGGCAGTGTCAAATGGAACAAGCAAGGGAAACGTACTCGTGCTGCCACCATACCTCCGGTTCCTGGACGGCACACACATTGGTATCCGTTTACGAGATCGACACACTTCCCTCCGTGCCGACACGGCGCCGATGCACACTCGTTGATCTGCGTCTCACAGCGTGTACCGGCATAGCCGGGACGGCACTCGCACGAGTACATCCCGACGCCGTCGATGCAGCGACCGTGGTGGCACGGGTCAGGTTCACAGTCGTTAACGTCGATCTCACACAGTGGGCCTGAAAAGCCTGCAGGGAGAAAAGCACCAATTTTATTGCGATGACATGAGAGTAATGTGGGGCAAGATCCCCTCGTCAGAAAGTGGGGAGAACAATGGCATCAGATCAGGTGAGAGCGCCCGGTAAATTTAGAGATAGTAATACGTGTAGGGAAATGAATCTAATGGGGATTCACTTGGTAATGGAGAGTGCACAGAGAACGGCCAGTGCTGAATCCCACTCTGAATTCAGTGGAAGGGAGTTGTGGCATAGACGAGGTAGGAATTCTGCATTTTGCCATTGTTGGGTGGCTAATTTGCATGAAATATCCCAAGGGATGGGACAGGTTGTTTTTGGTCCAAAAGGTGGTGGTAAACTCCATCTCAGGCTAAACATGGATATGAGGCTGATAGCACACAGGCAAGATGATTGCAAGTCACAAATTATTCTGAAAGAAGAGTTCCAAAGTAACGAGAAACCTTTTGGCAGAAAAGCAGGTGGAAATCCGTATCGACAATAAAAAAACAAACAAACAAGGAAGCGCTCACCTTCAGGACACTGGCACTCAAACATGTTGGGCAGATCCACACACTTGGCCCCATTGTAACAAGGTGTGCTCGCGCACTCATCAATATCAATTTGGCACATGCTGCCCGTGAAACCTACACCAAAGAATCCAGAAAACGCGACGTCAATCATACCGCACAACAGGAAGCGTCAGCAATGGTTAAAACTTGGCTCATTGAGTTGGTTTACATTCCAATATTGAGGCTCAACGTCAGCCTTAGACTAGCATCGGGCGAACAGAACTGTATCTCAGACTCATCGCCCTTTGTAACCTGATATGTCGACGCAATGCGGAATCATAATAACAAAGTCCCAACGATTGAACCTGCTGCACCACTTTGCAATCTTAGGAGCACGTAGACACGTTTAAAGCCGGGGCTCACAAGGTGGCCTCGAGGTCCGGCATGTGCGCTCGCCTCTGAGCTGTCGAGCTTGGGTTTGAATCCCGGCCAAGCTGTAAACTGTGACCCTAGCGTTTCGCATGCAGGACAATAAATCAATGCGCACGCCATCCCTCGGATGAACGTTAAACTGGGTGACCTGTTCGCTGGCATCAGTTGGTAGACATTATTACAGATCGCACGGTGTCCTTAGTGAACAGTAGGCAAGCGACCGCCGGTACAAGGAACAATTTACAAATTCCCATCACCTTCCGTCAAACACCAGACGCGGCCGGCTGGTTCGTAAAAGACTTGGGCCAAAAACGGGACCTGGTCGACCCGATAAAGGCCGTTAAGTAGTAGCGCTGCAGTACAGGAATTTAAAGCCATAGAGAAAAACCAAACATAACACCTAAAACCTGCCACGAGACTTTACCAAGCAACACGGCACTCGATGTAGTACCACAGTACCATGCACGGACCACGTAATGACGTAAAACCCAGTCACGGTACAAGTATTACGATTACACGTCCACGTACAAACACGTCATCCTCATCGGTATGAGCCAGGACAACTAGTGGGAAGGTTTCAACACTCGCCGTGGTCAAGCAAACGGAGCAGGAATTCCTAAAGTTATTCACAGAACAGCAGACCGAAGCAGAACCAAACTGGGCCTCAATTGATACGAATGAGGAATTTTGCTTCCGGCGGGTGTTTCCCTGAAATATAAACATCAACGTATCGCAAGAGACACTCGGCTGCTCCAAGAAGCTCATTTCCCAACGTAAACAATATTATCTTGAGGATCTTCAGTTACGTTTGCGAAATGATAACGGTTCACTATTGCACGGTCACCCTAACAAAAACCAAAAACAAAACAAACCCCTAATCTATTCATTCTCGGCCAATCAGAAACGACAAACAAAATTCCTCGAGCCCTCACAAAAGGCTAAATGCTTTCAATGTGGAATATTTTTTCAAAGTGAGAGAGAGCACGGCTGAGATATCCAAGCCACGAGCGACATTGAAATTCCGGCCTACCCTAAGCATAATTATGTTGGGCCGGCTGCTTTTGTTCATCGGAATCTTTCAGCGAAAACACAGCCGATGGGGGAACAAAGCCCTCAGTGTTTGCGTTGAGGCCTTGAGGCCCGGCCGCAAATCACCGCCGTCGCTTTGGCATTTCACGGAAGCTTGCAGCCTGCCATCTGGCCTTATCTGCAGCCTTCATTGTATGTTTGCAAGGCCGAGGAACAATGCTTCCAAAAAAACAATAGCAAGGTTCTTTGTATGGGAAGGCAGGGATGATGGCCATCCTGCTTGTACCGCAGGTTAACCACGCCAAATTGACGCGAACTCGGGCAAATCGCAAGATGACGCCAGAAACGTGCAAGTAATGCTTCTTGGGAAGATGGAGAAGTAAAATCTTTTTAATCTCGAACAAATGAACGATAGTTTAACCATAACTCACATCCAACCAATTGATTTTGGACCTCACATTTACATTCAGGAGTGTAAAGGTTCACCCCCCCCCCACCACCACCCCACATTCCCACCCTCATCCCCTCTCCTGCCCCCTCTCCCCAACATGCTTTCTACCCCAACTTACCAGAGCGACAGTCACAGTGGTAGCCATTTGGACGGTCATGACACTCGCCGCCATTCAGGCATGGGTTACTCTGACACTCGTCAACGTTGATCTCACACAAGGAGCCCACGAAACCTGCAACGTCATGGAGTTTGACCCTCAGGTTAATGATGCAAAGTCCTTAATCAGAGGTTTCAGTGAGTGAGACAAAAATGGTAAAGGCCTTTGAATATCTTTTGATTCCTTGGCATAAAGAAACATGTTTTCAATTCATAATATGTTGGGTGTCATTGAACCACAACGGTGATGCTATGACCGTGCGATTTTAAACCGAACAAACAAAACAGAACCACCAACCTCCTCTCACAATTATCAAAATACCTCTTCTTCAGTCGTACGCAGCACAACGTTGCGGAGTAGTGCTGTCCTGCTGACTCGGTGCCTTCTGCCGGTGAGAGCAGGAATTTGTAATTTGTTCAGGGTGCCGGCGATGGCTCGCCTGCTCTTCGCGAAGGACACCGTGAGATCTTTAACATCCACCAGCTAATGCTGGCAGACGGGTCGTCCGGTTTAACGTCCATCCGAGGGACGGCACACGCATTGATGAATCACCCTGCCTGTGAAACACCAGGATGGCAGTTTACAGCTGGGTCGGGATTCGAACCCAGGCGAGACAGCTTACAGGAGATTGTATCTACTTCTGGGTCATCCCAGCAGTCAATCAAATTACTATAAACTCCCTATCACAACGAAATATATGACAAGCACAACAAACCACAACAAAGAAATACTACAAACCCTCCATCACAACAAGAAAATACTACAAACACCCTATTACGACCAGAAAGATACAACCACCCTCCCCTCCTCCCAATCATAACCAGAAAATACCACAAATCTCTGATCACAAGCATAAAACACAACAAAACCACTCCCACAACTAAAACACCACATTGGTAATCACTGTACCACAACCTCAAGAACAGATTGTGACCCTAAAGCACAATGTCACATTCGAGTTAAACAAAAACCCTCATCCCAAAACACGTACCTGGCATGCAAATGCAGGTGAACTCGCCAATCTGATCAAGACATGTGGCGTCGTTGAGACACGGCGTAGAGCGGCACTCGTTGATATCGATCTCACAGCGTGCGCCGGTGTAACCGGGAAGGCAATCGCAACGAAAAGTTCCAATGGTGTTCACGCATCGCCCGCCGTGTTCGCACGGGTTTCCACCTGTGACAAAACAAGGTGCGGAGGAGTTAACGTGAAAATAAAAAAAAACCAATAAATGATGCAAATACCATTAATGAATGCCATGCAAGATTTTAAACAACGGTGTTTGGTTAGGATACGACGGATCACGTGTTGTCCAGATCACCAGATAGCGGAGGTACACTGGGTGTTACACCTAGTTTTAATATGGCCACCCAATTGATAAACGTATGACTGTGGAATTTTTTTCCAAATACCGCCCAAAACTTGAACTGATCCTCCTCAATGCTTCACTGTAGATATTGTACCTTGACGAGATATCGTCTCCTCTTTGACGTCATTGATCGTTTGTCTTTATTTTTCCTTTTTTGTATACATGATTGAAGCTCGTGGAAGAGTAAGAGCAGAATGAAAGGGAACAAAATGTGGAAAGGGAAATACCAACATCAGGGTAGAAGTTGTGAGTGAGAGTGAGATAATAGAAATTCCAATCAAGACGTGTGGCTTCGTGAGATCAACGGGAGAGGGACAAGGACACATCGGGTGAACAAGCTACACACAAGCTGAATGAAACACAGCAAGAAGAGGAAGGGGGAGGTGGGATTGAAACATAAAAGGAACAAACCAACCAACAACTACCAAAGGAAAAGAGGTGAGGGAGAGGGGGGAAATCACAATAACCTGGAAAAAAAGGGAGTGATTGGGAATGGGGTCATTTGGGGTATAGAAGACATCACGAGTATAGATGGGGGATGGCATAAGATAGTGAACGGCTGTCTTCGAGCCCTGGAGGGAAGATTGGGACTGAACAGACTGGGGAAGTTGGTTCCACGGGTGGGAGACAAAAGGAACAAATGAATGAAGGTGAGCGACGGTGAGCCTGGATTTTGGGAGTTTAATAAGAAAAGGGAACACACTGCGTACTCCTTGCAGAAACCTGGGAGAGACAGAGCCAAGAGAGGGAAAGAAGGTGCAAGAACAAAAATGCGGTGATAGAATACAGAGATGTCTCCAACCTGCATGCAATGTGAAAAAACAGGCCTGGACACTCAGCTTCGTCATGGAAGATCCTAATGATTTTGAGGGTCTTGCTTGTCATGGCGTCAAGAAGGGAAATATGTGAGGCAGGAGCGCCAGCCAAAAGAGGAGAGCAGTACTCCATCAAGCTGTGAACAAAAGCCTTGTAGGTTGTCAAAAGTTTCGATTGGCCAAAGAAACACCTGGCACGACAAAGGATGCCCAGTCGGCGGCTGGCTTTGGAAGCAATCTTGGAAATATGGTCTGCCCAAGAAAGATCATGGCCTATGGCGAAGCCCAAAAGTTTGAGTAACTTAACCTCTTCAGGTGGTTTCTTTAGGGCGTAGATGGGAGGGTTTGCCAGACGGTCCTTTCGGAGAGACAGGGTGAGTGTGTGAGATTTGGCAGAGTTGAAAGACATATTCCAAGTGTTGGACCGGCTCCTCGTTGTATCAAGGTCTGCAGAGAGGGAAGAGGCTGCTGCCTGTCTAAAGGATAAGAAATGATATGGTAGAGCGTGGAATCATCAGCAAAGTGATCATTGTTGTCTGGATAGAATCCGATTGTTGCTCAAAATGTAAACATGCATTCACATACAATGCCCTTTTCCTTCTTCTCACTGTTTCATACGTTGCTCATGGCATGCTTTCATATTGTGTGAGTTCCATTTGTGCAATTCATTTATTCCTTGGTCGATCTTCATTGAGAATGTAATTCATTCATACATCCATTCATTCACACATTCATTTCACGTTTGGAACTTTAGGCAATCTTATCCGTTGGCCAGGCCATTTGCCGCAGCTTGTGCGCATCAAGCCCAGCCCCTCTGGCGGATCGAACTGAACACCGCGTGTCACCCATATTTGTCTGGATGATTTGTGCGTGACCGCTATATTAGTGAACATGTTGCTAATTTTTGGACATGTCCTTTGAGTCTGCTCCGATTTCAGTACCTTTTTTTAGGTTAATGTGTCATAGGCCAGACACTACTTCCTCCGTTACACTTCTGAAATTCATTATGCAATTTGTAGAACTGCACCACAATTTAACGACAACTCCTTCAACTCAGACTGAAGAGGTTGCAACTCTCATTTGACTTAAACTGAGCAGTTTTGTCGGATTCTGGCTTCATATGGTTAAGCATTTTCAATCCGCGCAACATGGCACACTTCCCTTTTTGAGATGTCACACAGAAAACAGATAAACGCATCCATTTGTTGTCCAATTTGTCCCCATAACCTCGCTCCTCCATGAGCCTCGACTTTTCATGCAAAAAAAAAAAAAATAGCAGAAGTGCAAAGAATTGAAGATTGAAGAAGGATGTGAGGATTAAGCTATGGGCAGAGAGACAGGTAAAAAAACTTACCAATATAGCACTCGTTCACATCATCTTTACAAGCCCATCCGGTGTATCCGGGAGGACAGGTGCATATTGCACGGCCCGTGATGGGATTCGTGTCACATAAGGAACCCTCATGGCAGGGATCACTGACGCACGCATCATCCAGGTGGCACAAAAGACCTGAGGAAATGGTTGCAGGAAATCAACAAAAGAAGTCTGAAAGTTCTACAATAACCACAAAGCGGGGATCGAGTTTCCATTCTTACCCGTCTTTCCCACAGGGCACTCGCAATAGAAAGTAGCTACCCGGTCATGACAGGTGGCACCGTTATAGCAAGCGGCAGTGGCACAGTCATCGATGTTCTCGCTGCAGTCTTTCCCAGTCCAACCATTGACACAGACGCAGGCGAAGGCTCCCTGGGTATTGTGACAAGTCCCACCATTGAGGCACGCGTTGGGCTGGAGGGAGCATTCGTCCACGTCTTCGGTGCAAAACTGGCCTGTGGGGCGGTTTGTTGGGTATATGAGTGAAGTCACTGCACCGTCGGTCAATTGACAAATCAGTCAACAATCCGGTTAGTGGGTCAGTTAGCGGCTGGTTACATCACTCAGTTTGAAAGTCAGAAAAATCGATTATTCGACTCGAGATGGTATCAGGTGCTGTCGATGATTGGTGAGTTGGGTTGATTTGCCAACGACTTCAATTGTCTCTCGCTCAGATGAACGGTTGATCAATTTTAAAGACTCAACGAGGAGTATTTTATCTCCTCATGCTCGATCCCGGGTATCGTGTGCTGTTCAAACGGCGTCGAACGTGGGGAAAAGTGTGTCTCCAGATCTTTTCCTGACCCATCGCATATTCGCAAGCACAGATTATAAAAAAAAAACAATCATGTCGAGTAAACATTCAAGATACTTTCTTTGGTTCTAAAACTCATTTTCGTCAGCCGGATGAGGTCAATGCAAGCAACGTTCATTTGACCAGTACGGTGTTCCTGGAACATCCATGTTTGACAACCCAAGTCAACACAGGAGTTCATCACACTTTCCAGGTGAAGACAAGCTCACGTTCATCAATGTTTAATGATATTGTTCATAGTTATCTGGTATGTGACTAAAGACCGCTTCATGGGAAAGAGTGCACACTGAATACGAGACATTAAGCAGACAATCACCGATAAGTCACAATCGGCTAAATTAATGCGTTCAAGAAAACTCAAGATGACCAACGACACAAAACCAAAGGTTCCTAATAAGGTTGGTGGTGACTGAGCTCAGATTGGCGGTCACTCTTGATCACCTGTCCACTCCGGTGGGCACTGGCAATTATACGTGTTCACGCCATCCACACAGGTAGCGTCATTCTGGCAAGCGTTATCCCCACAGTCATCGATATTTCTCTCACATCGCTGGCCTTGAAAGCCTGCAGGAGAAAGAGAAAAGGTAAAATACAAAACAAAATTTGTCCAGAACAAATGATTAAAGCAGGTGGACATAGAGAGGATTAAAAAAAAACAGGAGCCCGAGGTGGGAGCTTTACATACCCGGTAAGCAAGCGCATGCATAACTGCTGTCCTCCAGCTGTTGGCAGGTCCCACCGTTGTGACAAGGTGAAGGTGAACAGGGCCGGAGTAAGGCCTGACAACGTGCCCCGGCAAAACCCGCACGGCAGTGGCACGCAAACGAACCTGTAAGATCAGATGGTGAATCGTCGTGCACCAGCTCTACATCCAAAATATCATCACCACGGAGTTCAGGGAGAGAGTTACCAGGAGTGTTGATGCAAGTGCCCCCATTGTGACAAAGGCTTGATTCTTCCGATCTACTCAGTGCCTCGGAACACTCGTCCAGATCACTGTGGCACCTTGGGCCCATGTAACCATGTCGGCAGGAGCATGTAAAATGGCCACGGTCTCCGTTGGCAGAACAGACACCACCGTTGGCACATGGGTTACTGGCACAGGGCTGTGGATGTTCACAATCATGCCCTGCACACCAGATAGACCAAAACAATGACGATGCAGCTAGGAGATGTGTAGCCTCTTCCAGGTGTTTAAATATGCTCAGCAGATCCTATCGACAGGACCAAAAAGTGCAAAGTTAAGTGAGGTTACCCATCGTAAAGGTAGGTAAGGGTTCCCTCACCTGCCCAGCCGATTAGACAGTGACATCGAAAGGAGGAGAGAGTGAGAAGTTCGCAGTGTCCACCATTGAGGCAAGGGTTTGGATAGCAGGCGCTGTCCAGCTGGGATGCACAGCGAGGGCCGGCAAAACCCAATGGACACTTGCAGGTGTATCCAACCCCACCACGAGCTAGAGTTCTCGTCTGCCCAGCGAGCGTGATGGCAGCCGAAGGAGCGAGCACAGGACGACACGTAGCTCCATGAAGACAAGGTGCAGCTCGGCAAGGGTCTTCGTGCTGACAACGCTCGCCAACATATCCTGGCTGGCAGCTAAGAGGATAGAAATACGGAGTTTAAATTGAGTATGTGCGGAAAGAAAAGAATATGATGAAACAAATAAGTTTAATTATTGATATTGTAACATTCTTACATGTAATAACCCTCCAAAGGTCATGAACCATTCCAATATGGCAATTAAACTTTGGGACTTACATTTTGATGAAACATTTAAAGAAAGGTGATGCTTTTTCAGTTAAAATCTATCATTTGTGGATTTTACCATATTGACAATACCGTGTTGGTCACGCTGATTGCAGGGACTGGGCGAGGGAGAAGAAGAGGTGTATAGTGAGGAATGGGAACTAGCTAATTTGTAGGCCCAAGGTGTTAAGGAATAACCGCCTCTCCAAGTACAAACCCCCTAGCTGCACTCTAAGACAGTCAAATGAGCACGTACCCTTCCTTCTGCACCAGCACACACCAAATGAGCATACGCCCTTCCTCCTATGGCTGACCCATCACAGTTTCCACGAATGTCAAATGCGGATGCTGAGGGCATGCAAGCCCAGAAACAGGAGTGCCAGGAAGGCAGACAGATGCATTATATAGATACCACGTTACACGGCAGAAGAAGTGGCCGTGCACTAATGGGAGCCCAAAATGGGTTACATGCGGCATTCACTTCGTTCCATTAGATGGGAATGAAAAATAACAGTGGACACCCTGAAGTGTGAATGAACGTATGTGATACTCAAACATGTACGCGCAAATATGCCACTACAAGAGGAAATAAAAACATATATATATATATATATATATATATATATATATATATATATATATATATATATATATATATATATATATATATATATATATATATATATATATATATATATATATATATATACATACATATATCTATCGGGCGTAGTGGCGTGCGCCTGTAATCCGGCTACTCGGAGGCTTGGGTTGGAGGATCGCTTGAGGACGGGGGCTCTGCACTGGGCAGGGTGTAGAGCAGCCCAGAATCATGGCGAAACCCAAATCCTGATCCCTGTGTCGTAAGAGGCGACCAGGGTTGCGTCAGGAAGGGCATCCGGCGTAAAACCTGTGCCAAATCAGTATGCGGATCATAACAAATGATCCGCTGTGGCGACCCCTAACGGGAGCAGCCGAAAGATGAACAACAACATATATATATATATACATATACATATACATATACATATATATATATATATATATATATATATATATATATATATATATATCGGGCGTTGTGGTGTGCGCCTGTAATCCGGCTACTCGGAGGCTTGGGTTGGAGGATCGCTTGAGGACGGGCGCTCTGTGCTGGGCCACGCTATGAGAGGGTGTAGGGCAGCCCGGAATCATGGCGAAACCCAAATCCTGATCCCTGTGTCGTAAGAGGCGACCAGGGTTGCATCAAGAAGGGCATCCGGTGTAAAACCTGTGCCAAATCAGTATGCGGTTCATAACGGATGATCCGCTGTGGCGACCCCTAACGGGAGCAGCCGAAAGAAGAACAACATATGTATGTATGTATGTATACATATACATATACATATATATATATATATATATATATATATATATATATATATATATATATATATTCTTGATGTGAGATGGATGTCAAGGTGAGAATACTTGTTATTGTATACAATTTGAGGAATAAGCAACGAGCACAAGTACAATAATGGCAGAAGGTACAACAAGGGACCTTCTACAAATTGCATTCGCGAAATGGCAGATTACTGACATTCACTTCTGGGGGAATTTTTTTCCACCAAGAGTGAGGCCCATGGAAGAGGAAGATCAAATTCACAGTGGGGTAGTGGGCCATCAATTGGCAACAACCAGAAAGGGAATAAATGAACACAGAAAAGAGAGAGATGGGAGGGGAGAAAATGCTGAAACGAGCAAGTAAGAGGGTTGTGTGAGAAAGGTGTTTTTGACGGTAATAAAGATCGTAGATCAGGATTGGGGAAGACACGAGGTGGTGATGCACTGCCTGCTTGAAGCCCGAGAGGGTAGAGTGAGACAGAACAGCCTCTGGAACTGGAAGGTTGTTCATAGATGGGAGAAGTGAGGAATAAAGGAGTTGAGGTGTGCAGTCAGCCTGGATTGTGGAAGGTTAACCAGGATTGGGTGACTGGAAAAACTCGTGCATCGTGGAGTTACTGTGGAGGGTCAGAGGACTGTGAGAGGCAGAGGCAGAAATGTTGGAGAATACTGTAGGTCAGGTCAGGTATGGGAGCATGTGCCAGAACAGCGTGTCGCTGTGTCCACTTTCCGCCGGTACTCCAGGGGCCTCCATCTAGCCATCCCCCAGGCAGATGCCTGGACCATCCCCATCTCCTTGAGATGCCGATCAACCTGCTGCAACCATGAGGCACGTGGTTGGCCCATTGGCCTCCTCCACTCACGAGACTCCCTCGCTGAGAGAATCTGGTGAGCAGGATCAGCGTCAGGAAAACAAGCCACATGTCCATACAGCCGCAGCTGATGCTCATGGACCATGCAGGTAACAAATCTCGTCTGAGTCTCTCTCAGCAACTGCTCGTTGGACACAAAGTCCGACCAGCGATAGCCAAGGATTCTCCGAAGAGACCTGGTACCAAAGGAATTAAGTCTCCATCTCAGATCCTTGGTCAGAGTCCAAGTCTCGCACCCATAGAGCAAGACTGGAAGCACCAAGGACCTGAAGACTCAGACTTTCGTCCTCCCGCACAGGTACCGGCAGTGCCACACCCCATGATCCAGTGAATCCATGACTCCCCAGGCCCGACCCAGACGTCTATTGACCTCTGACTCACAGCCAGCAGAGACATGAATATCACTGCCAAGGTAAGTGAATCTCTCCACGACCTCAACATCCTCACCACAAACAGGCACAGACAGGACAGCAGCATCTAAGATGTCATTGAAAGCCTAGATCTTAGTTTTGACCCAGGAAACCCATAATCCCAGCGGCTCCGACTCCTCATTCAGCACCTTGAGGGCTCTCAAAAGGATATCTAAAGTCTCGGCAAAGATGACTGCATCATCTGTGAAATCAAGGTCCGAGATCTTGACATTCCCAAACGATGCAATGCAGCTTGATCTCTCTGACATCCTCCCTAGAATCCAGTCCATACAAGTGCTGAAAAGTGTGGGGGCAAGTACACACCCCTGACGAACTCCAGTAACAACTGGAAATAAGTCAGAGATGGTACCACCACATCTCACAGCACTCTCAGTACCAGAGTAGAGTTCAAACATCAGATCGATCAGTTTTGGTGGCACCCCACGAAGACCAAGAATCCTCCAGAGGACATCCCGATTCACTGAATTGAACGCTTTACAGAGATCAACATAGGCTGCAAGCAGCTCCTGCCGAAACTCTCGTCTGCGTTCGGTGAAGACCCGAAGAGCAAGGATACGGTCAATCATTGACCTCTTTGGTGTAAAGCCTGACTGCTCTGGACGCTGGTGCTCAAGCAGATGGTGGCGAACCCTATCGAGAATTATCCGAGCAAAGTCCTTGCCCGGCACTGAGAGCAGCGTCACCCCTCGGTAGTTGTTGCAGTCTTGGCGATCACACTTCCCTTTCCAGAGAGAGGGACAACAAGGTCCCTCTTCCAGTCACTTGGGATGATGCCTGTGTTCCAGGAAGAGCACAGAACTGCATGCAACGGCACGAGTGCAGCATTTCCACCAGCCAGGAGAAGTTCAGCATGGATGCCACAGATCCCTGGAGCTTTGCCCCGTTTCAACTGGTTCACTGCAGCCTGTGTTTCCACAAGCGAAGGTGGACCACAGTTGATTGGAGGGTCAGCAATAGGGACTGTAACACCCCTGACATCCAACTCTACAGCTGGGGGATCAGCCTGGTGCAACTGCTCAAAGTCACCGGCCCAGCGGGCCTTCACTTCGGTCTCCTCTGTCAAGAGCCTACCACTCTCTGCTCGAACTGCAGTACACCGAGGGATGGGCTTGGATGAACGCAATGCGCGAATTCCCCTGTAAGCGGGACGAGAATCACCTGTCCACAGGTGATGCTTCCCCCTCACAGATTCCTCGCACATAGGCCTCCTTGTCCACCCTTAGCGCACGTACAGTTTTACGCCTCAGCTCCCTGAACAGCTCAGCTCTGCCATTCAGCCTGGCCCTGCGACTCTGGTCAATGATATCCAGTCTCCCTTGAGAGACAAAATTCTTCTTTGCCCTGTGGTGAGCTCCAAGACATCCACCGGCAACATCAAGGACGGTGGTCTTGAAGGCGCTCCACAACTAACAAAAATAGATAGAGAAAAAAAAAATTTGCAACTTTTTTTTTCCAACAAAATTGATTTCTTTTTTTTTGCATTTCTACATGTTATAAATGATTTCAACCCCCCCCCCCAAAAAAAAAATGGATAAAAGAACTATAACTGTCAGCACTGTTGACATCATATTTAATGAATAAGATATAAGGTTCACTCGAGTGACCCAGCAGTATTGGCGGCGGAGGTTTTGCACTCTCCCGAGTGCTCCCCCTCTAGTTCAAAAATGTATTGGTCCCGATATGTTCTCGTGGATCAGGCATTACGTGGTGGAGGTATGCGCTCTAGCGAGTGCCCTTCTCGTTAATTTATATTTTCATTTGCGGATGCTTTCCAAAAGTTCTGTGATTTTTCTTGGTGGATAGGCTTTGATGTCAATCAGCACGCAAAATTAGTTTCCCCCATTGTTTTGGGTCGCTCACCTGCATTTATTTATTTTCATTTAGGGATGTTTTCTGACAGTTCTGTGATTTTTCTTGGTGGATCGGCTTCGATGTCAATCAGCACGCAAAATTAGTTTCCCCCATTGTTTTGGGTCGCTCACCTGCATTTATTTATTTTCATTTAGGGATGTTTTCTGACAGTTCTGTGATTTTTCTTGGTGGATCGGCTTCGATGTCCATCATCTCTCAAAGTGTCAGCTTTCTACATCACCCGAAAAGTACCGATCTTTAATATCAGTCAATGAGTCAGTGGTGACTAAAAAAAACTTTATATATTAGAGCCAAGAAAACCTCAACATATCACAAAACTGAAACAAATATAATGTAGTATTCAACCATTTATCTGTTTCAGATCAGAGTACTTTGGGGGCTATATTAAGGGGGGCAGGGGAGAGTTAGTTTACTCATCAGTGGATTGAGTTGTTGAGAACGAGTTCACAGAATGAGATGTCAGATGAACCCTTCAAACTGCGACTTCATTTACCACTTCTTCTCTCATCACAAAAAATAATTTCCCAACCTCATCTCGACACTGTGTACAATAACTAACGACAGACAGGCGGGAGGTTCGTTCCCAACTCAACCCGCTCTGTAAGTGTCCCCTTTCCCTTCAGTATTGCCTCGCTCATTATTGATTTGCGCATTGGCCAGACATGGCTTCCCGCCTCCCCTTTATGCCCCCCCCCCCCCCACGGTTCTCTCCGTTGCAGCCGCTCCTGCTGTCTGCACACAATGCGAATCTCATTAGAAACTACCACCTCCCCTTGGTAGATTGAGCTGCATTGCAACAGACCTGAACAAAGACTTCCCTCCTTGTCTCTCCCCCTCCTTGCCAAAGTGTTTGCCACGGCACAAGGGACTGGTCCAAACGGCCAGGAGGTCAAACCTTTTGGTACTAGACTAACTATCTATCATCTTAATTGCGTTATCTCTCTGTCTCTTTGCCTCCATCGACGTTTGTATGCAACCCACGTGACCATTTCACAATGCTCCTTTTTGGTGGTGGTTGGTGATAATAAAGCAAGCGTGCGCACGCACGCACGCACAAAAAATGACAACAACCTATTATCCTGGTTACAGGCGATGGCAGTGTGGTTTATGGCATCCTGGTAAAGTGATAAACAGCTTGAAGTCAAGGAGTGAATAGGTTTTAACCAGGGAATTGATAATCCACAGAGTGGGCCCATCTTGCCGAGGCAGTATGGTAAAAACAAATGTTGTTTTTAAGATAACAGCATTTGACCGCATTACACTGGCTTGTCCAATTTACCGCATGGTCATTTTTTCTTCTGACATAGCAGATCAGGATTTGATTTGGAGGTCTACGAGTTTGGATAATGTGATCGCTCCATCCCGAGCAGGCCCACAGCCAATGCCCAAGAGCCTCTTAGGCCCAATCATTGTGCGTCAAGTCAAAATGAGTTTGGAGGCATGCTGTCGAACAATGAAGGGCATTTGGGCAATGGGGGATTGCGACGATGACGCTGGGAGGACAAGAAAGCCAGGCAGGCAAGGAGGGCGAGCCACGGGCCCGGCGTCGCCAGCTGCCGGGCCGCGTTGTGCCGCCCATTGCTGGGTGGCCTGGCGTACAAATCGTTACCGCGGAGACGGCGTGGCGATGCCGCATGGGCAGATGGCCTTTTGTGCGACGGGCGGGCGGGACAGGCTGGTGGAGGGATGCAAGGGGAGGAGGTAGAGTGGGAGCGCAAAGAAAGTTTTGCTCATGTGGGAAAATCTTTCAACAGGTCTGTCTTTCTGCCAACCAGGCTAATTCCCTTCACATCTCTTCCACTTCTTTCACCCCAACCACCCTCCTAACCCCTAACATCCCTCCCCCTTTTCAAGAAACTTGAAGTTGATTGTGGAGATGCCTGAACAGAACTGTCTTGTACATGACCCAGACAACTGAGCGTACATGTCTGACTCTGGTATGGTGCACATGACCCAGACAATCGAACATACGTGTCTGACTATGGTATGGTGCACATGACCCAGACAACTGACCATATGTGTCTTTGGTCAGGTGCACATGACGCAGACACCCAAACATACATGTCTATGGTAACATCGTGAAATTATTTTGCAATGTTGTACAGCAAATAAAAAAGTGAATATTGTTGGAGTTCAAAGGGGGGAATTAAGCAGAACGTCAATGAATGAGTTTTTTTTTTAAATGCTATGACAACAACAACAGCAACAGCAATCACCATGACGATAGGTGGACAATTCCATCAATAGGATTTCTCATATGATGGTTGATAAATCTTATGTTAACTGCCGTGTGAAGCAAATTAAAGCTGCTGACGTTTTGGCCATTTGGCCTTCATCGGAGCAAGAGATCACCTCCAACACTGATAACAATGCCTGAACTGCAGAACACATTAAAATGTATATATAAGAAAGTGCAAAGATGAAGGAAGAGGAAAAAAAACTGACAAATGGAGAAATAAATAAGGAAACACTCCAACACTAAATGAAAAAATCCTGTGAAAACTTGAAATCAAGAATCATATGAATCATCTTAATCATATTTATCATATTTATCTCCCCATTTTGTCCAAATTATGTCTCCACTCCACCAACATTGAGAGAAGACGTATTGCTTAAATTCCTGTTTCTTCCTTTCTTCAAACAATTACATTTCAACAAACATTCCTTCATTGCAGAGACAATCCTCTTCAAATTTGGCACGAATATACCTTAATCCAATACACACGGATCTCAAATAAACTTGGAGGTACCTTGAGCTAATGCACCAAGACCCAAATAAATGTGGAAGAACCTCGCTCCAATACACCCAGACACCAAATAGGCTTGGGTACCTCAATCCAATACACCCAGACCCCAAAAAGACATCTAGGTACCGTGAACCAATACACCCAGACCCCAAAAAGTCTTGGAGGTCCCTTGAACCAATATACCCAGACCTCAAATAGGCTTGGGTACCTTGATCCAATACACCCAGACCCCAACTAGGCTTGGGTATCTCAATCCAGTATGCACAGACTCCAAATAGACTTGGAGGAACCTTGAACCAATATACCCAGACCTCAACTAGCTTGGGGGTACCTCGATCCAGTACACAAAGACCCCAAATAGACTTGGAGATACTTTGGGCTAATGCATCTAGACCCCAAATCGATATGAAATATACCTTGGGCTACACACAAAGACCCCAAATAAACTTGGAGGTACCTTGGGCTAATGCACCAAGACCCAAAATAAATGTGGAGGTATCTTGGTCCAATACACCCAGACCCCAAATAGGCTTGGATACCTTGGTCCAATACACCCAAACCCCAAATAGGCTTGAATACCTTGGTCCAATACATCCAGACCCCAAATCGGCTGGGAGGTACATTGAACCAATACACCCAGACCCCAAATAGGCTTGGATACCTTGGTCCAATTCATCCAGACCCCAAATCAGCTGGGAGGTACATTGAACCAATACACCCAGACCCCAAATAGGCTTGGATACCTTGGTCCAATACATCCAGACCCCAAATCGGCTGGGAGGTACATTGAACCAATACACCCAGACCCCAAATAGGCTTGGATACCTTGGTCCAATACACCCAGAACCCAAATAGACTTGGATACCTTGGTCCAATACATCCAGACCCCAAAGAGGCTGGGAATTACATTGAACCAATAGATCCAGACCCTAAAGAGGCTGGGAGGTACATTGAACTAATACACCCAGACCCCAAATAGGCTTGGGGGTATCTCGATCCAGTACGCACAGACCCCAAATAGACTTGGAGATATCTTGAGCCAAAATACCCAGACAACAAATCAGCTTGGAGGTATCTTTATCCAATACACCCAGACCCAAAATAGGCTTGGCGATGCTTTGAAGCAATACACCCAGACTCCAAATAGGCTTGGAGGTATCTTGATCCAATACACCCAGACTCCAAATAGGCTTGGGGGTATCTTGATCCAATACACCCAGACTCAAAATAGACTTGGAGATATCTTGAGCCAAAATACCCAGACAACAAATCAGCTTGGAGGTATCTTTATCCAATACACCCAGACCCAAAATAGGCTTGGCGATGCTTTGAAGCAATACACCCAGACTCCAAATAGGCTTGGAGGTATCTTGATCCAATACACCCAGACTCAAAATAGACTTGGGGGTATCTTGATCCAATACACCCAGACTCCAAATAGGCTTGGGGGTATCTTGATCCAATACACCCAGACTCCAAATAGGCTTGGGGGTATCTTGATCCAATACACCCAGACTCCAAATAGGCTTGGGGGTATCTTGATCCAATACACCCAGACCTCAAATAGTGTCAAAGAGAATGGAGTTGGTGGGGGGGGGGGGGAGGTTGACATATTGCATTCGCTTGCGAATGTCTGTGATTAGAGTTTCTTTTTCTTCAACTCCTCAGCTTCCATTGTGTTGCTGCTCTTTTTGTCATTGGTTTGTGTCTTAAGACTTCACCAAGTTACCTGTATTTTTGGGGGAATGTCAATAAAATAATTTTGAAAGTTCAGGTATGAGGTTAAAAGTCCAATCATCGTTTTCCCCCACTTATGGGATGTGGGAGGCATAGCTTATTGGCAACATTTAATGTCCATGACAGGAAGCCCTGAAGATACCACGGAATGCGCTCTCTATAAATCAAGTGGTTTCTGGTGATGTTTTGCTTATGATAGTCTGTTTTCCTTGTCATATGTTGCGGTGTTTCAGGATTTTTGATTTGTCAAAATTGAAATCTGCGGAGTTTAAGAGAGACGTTTCGCGGCAATCTGTGGACTGATCTGCAGGGTCACACATTTCTTCGGTTTATTCAAACGAGTGATGGTGCATTCATCGGTCTTCTATGATCTTGGAATCGCTTTGGATTCTGCAGCAGTGTCATGGCAGTTAAAAAAAAAAACATCCCATTAGTTGCAAACGATCCATGATCTTGTGATTACCACTTGTCTAACAAGCACTTTCAGAGGCCAAGACTGATTCATGCACAATCATAGCCGACAAGTCGAGTATACTATATGTATATATATATATATATATATATATATATATATATATATATATATATATATATATATATATATATATATATATACACACACACACACACACAGTAGACTAGGCGTAAGTCGTCACCATCGGGACCGAGAAAAAAGTGACGACTTACGCGTATGCGAACATTCATGATGACTGTGGGGTGAAGGATGAAGTTGCGCGTGGCCTGGACACGTACGTGTGAGAGCCGACGATTGTACCAAAAGGAAAACACAATCCTCGGGGCATAGGTGGGGGTGAGTTGGTGAGTTGGAAAGTGATCAAGCAAAGATGGAATTCATGAATCAGTTTATCAAAAGTAAAGATAATGAACAATTCTGTAAGACAACTCGTATACCATCGGTGATGGTATGGTGACAAATTACATGACACACAGTCATCGTGGTGATGATTACCACTCAATGCCTATGTGTAAGTGAGTGCGGTAATGCACAAAACAAGCCAAGATAAAACCATCATCGGACTTCAACACTAAGCTCGATCGATCCTTTACTTCTTCGCGAAGTAATCCGTTATGTTTGACTGCCTCAAACTCTTGGGCATCTGGTGCATGAGAAAGGATTCAAACCGGTCATTGTATTCCATGATGTTGGCTGGGCAATCCTCCACCGAAAGCCAGTATCGGCCGAATATTTGGCCGAATCGGCCGAAACCGAATATTTGGCTGAGCCGACATTTGCCGAAACCAGATGATGAGCGCGTCATCGACATCTTCAAAGGACACACATTTCACGCATTTCACACTTCCCACCGGCCTCACGATCTTCTCCACTTGTCCAAATATCTTGCCCTTATTCTTCAAGATATCGTTCAATGTCTGCTGTTTGATGTCCAACTTCTCAGCTATGTCTGTTTTCTTCATCAGTGGGTTTGCCTCGCAAAACTGGATAATGTCGTATTTTTCTTGGTAGGTTTTAGTTGTAAGCTTACGCTTAGTCGCCATTGTCCTGCCTGCAGTGCGATCAACATGTGTACGCAGTTATAAATAGCCTATCACTGGCGGTGTACACCAATGAGCGAGCATCACGATTCCATGAAATCGGGCTTCTCATGAGGCAGCAGTTCCGTGTGACGAGTTAGGAGTGGTAATTTACTTGAGTTTCCATTACGTGGGAATGGACAACATCTGACGACTTAGACGAAGTGACGACTTAGAGATGACGACTTACAGAGGGATGACCCTTTATTCATAGGGATTTAACATGAGATAAATTCGGGACTTTTTGACGCTGCCGACTTCGGCGAAGTGACAAGTTACACGCTGCCGACTTACACCTAGTCTACTGTATATGTATATATATATATATATATATATATATATATATATATATATATATATATATATATATATATATATACATAATATATGCTGTATATGTATATCAAACTGTATATCAAACGTGGATATCACCGAAACTCCAAAATTTTAAATTATTCATACATAAAGTATATATATACAAGCCGGTAGGCAACATGGGTGGTCGCTACATAATTGCATACTAGTCAAACAGTTTTTGACGGATCGGGCTGAAACTTTTTGACAAACAGGTTGATTATAGTGTGCATAAAAGCGCGGTAGCAGATTTTTTTTATTTTCGAAAAAAAATATATAAATATTTTTCGGATTTTTTTCAAAAATTTCAAAGTCCCGTTGCGATGGACGGTGGCGTCCATAGCAACGGTGCTCAAAAGCGTACAACTAGATCCTGGTACAAACCTACCAGTCAAGTGTCATCAAAATCGCTTGACTCCTCTGGCCTCCAGAGCTGCCCATTACATACAGACAGACGGAAAACCTGAGAATAACGGAAGTCTTGCGACCACCCAATATATATATATATATATATATATATATATATATATATATATATATATATATATATATATATATATATATATATATATATATATATATATATATATATATATATATTTCACAAAAAGAGCAACTCCAACCCTGAATGCAACATGACACTGACGTCATGCACATAAAATGACCAACGCATCACCTCCAAAATAAGATTGCATCCGTGCGTCACTCAGGTCTTTGAAGACCAAGATTTACGGTTACAATTAAAGGAAAGCAGACTCGCCGATTGAGATTTCACCATTATTATGGGCTCGTCAGGAGGACATACTGCCAAATCGTTTATTTGTGACCATGCCAAGTTGGGAAAGTAAATATCTAATCGCCAAAGGTGATGAGGCAAGGCACAGGTCGAGTCGCATCACAGCAAATGCTGCGTGACCTATTAACAAGTGTCGTCTCACACACCAAACCATTGTATCTGCCCGGCTGATCACCAGTTAGGAGGTGATGTTGCACTCAGGAAGGATAAATTAAACAAATGTTGCAACTCCAACCTTAAATGCAACATGATGCTGATGTCATATGCATAAATTACCTAACCTCCCAACTGGTGATGAGAAGGGCAGAGACAATATACATACATACCCACAAACATACATAATCTGGGCTGATGTTGCTCAAAAAACAAAAGATGTGCAGCATATATTTTTGATCACAAGACCTTGGCTACTCTCACCACTCAAAGCCACCTCGTGGTGACGCATCACAGTTACACGTCACAACAAAAATGATACAAGGATGTTAATTCTACCTTTTGGGTCTGTGTTTGGATTTACCATCTCTTCGTCGATTATTTTTCATATCCTCAATAGTATTTGTAAATTTTTTCGAAGACAATGATATTAAAATGTGAAAGAAAGATTATGACAGCTCAGGGGGTTTTAACCTATGCATTTGGGCTTTGTGGTTACAAACCCCCCAAAACCTCACGGGGTACACAAGGTCGGCATTGACATATGACAAACACAACTAAAGTTTTGATTCTTCTTGTCCCATAAATTCCTCATTTCTCCCTGGCTCATCCCTTCAACCTCCTTTCCCATTTTTTCCCTCTCCTACCAAATTCTCTCACCTTCCCTTCTCTCCCACACCCACCCCCCTCTTTTTCACCACTGCATCACCTTACATACATAATGTACAGACCACCCCTATGGAGAAGTGGAAAACAGATAAATAAAGATGTGAAGAAATTTTGCCGCTGTGATGTAATAATACCAACTGAGAATATCAAAGGATGTGTAAGGTGAAGCAGACTGTCTGTGCACGAGATCAAATACAGTACGTAGCAGGTAACATGGTGAAACAGGTTCAACAAACAAGCAGGATGAACCTTCTCCCCCAGATCATTGAAAATGTAAGCACGTCCCTGCATGCACACCGTGCGCCTTACTGTCACTTACAAAAGGAAATAAATCTGCCTTTTCCCACAACCCCAACTATCCCGAGGAGCAGACGATGGCACGCGGTAATGGGCAGTTACACGGTGGGGATGTGCACAACCATTACACCTGGTGCCACCGATCTGACATGATGCAACTCTGAGCTGGTTACAGTTCACTTGCTATTTCCTTCAGTTGATTGGTCAATGTTACAAAATTATAAATCGTTCTGTGTGTATGTGTATGTGTATGTGTATATGGTGTGTGTATATATATATATATGTGTGTGTGTATGTATGTATGTATGTATCTGTGTATGTGTGTGTATATATTTGTATGGTGTATGTATGTGTGTGTATATATGTGTGTATGTATGTATGTATGTATGTATGTATATATGTGTGTATCTGTGTATGTATGTGTGTGTATATATATATGTGTGTATGTATGTATGTATGTGTGTATGTATATATGTATGTATGTATGTATGTATGTATGTGTCTATATTTGTATGGTGTATGTATGTGTGTGTGTGTATATATGTGTGTATGTGTATGTATGTATGTATCTGTGTATGTATGTGTGTATCTATGTATGTATCTGTATGTATGTGTGTATATATATTTGTATGGTGTATGTATGTGTGTGTATATATTTGTATGGTGTATGTATGTGTGTATCTATGTATGTATCTGTGTATGTGTGTGTATATATTTGTATGGTGTATGTATGTGTGTGTATATATTTGTATGGTGTATGTATGTGTGTGTATATATGTATGTGTGTATCTGTGTATGTATGTGTGTGCATATATTTGTATGGTGTATGTATGTGTACATGTGTGTATATATTTGTATGGTGTATGTATGTGTGTATGTGTGCATGTGTGCATGTATGCATGTATGTATGTATGTGTGTATATATATATATATATATATATATATATATATATATATATATATATATATATATATATATATATATATATATATATTTGTATGGTGTATGTATGTGTGCATGTGTGTATGTATGTGTGTATGTGTGCATGTGTGTGTATGTATGTATGTATGTATATATTTGTATAGTGTATGTATGTGTGTATGTATGTATATATGAATGTATGTATGTATGTGTGTATATATATTTGTATGGTGTATGTATGTGTGTATGTGTGTGTATATATTTGAGGCCCCACGAGGAGGAGTGATGTTACGGACACATCGGCCATTTTGGAGTTAATGCCATATAGCACTATTTTAACCCTTCCCCTATCATCCGAGCCTATCATCATCATATCATAAAAAAATGTCGCTTACATCACTCCTCCTTGCGGGGCCTCATATTTGTATGGGGTATGTA
The DNA here is from genome assembly GCF_056783735.1 of Eptatretus burgeri. Classification (NCBI taxonomy): domain Eukaryota; kingdom Metazoa; phylum Chordata; class Myxini; order Myxiniformes; family Myxinidae; genus Eptatretus; species Eptatretus burgeri. The sequence continues at coordinate 62,494,918 of NC_140974.1, forward strand.
TGTGTGTATATGTGTTTGTGTAATGTTTCTGTCTATAGTTGTATAATGTATACGAGGTGTGTTCAAAAAGTATCCAACCTTAATTTTTCGTATAAACAAATGAAGCTCTGGAGGCGTGGTTTGGTGCACGTATGTTGGCGATCCTAATCCGTATGCGTGAATATTTTCACGCCTGCAGAAGCTGTCAGTTGCCGACAGACCGCCGATGAGTGAGGAAGTGTAAGTGAGCGCCGTCGGATTTTCGTTTTTAACAAAATGGTGGAAAAACTTGAACAACGCAACTGCATCAAATTTTGGGTAAACTTGGCGATTCCCAAGTGGAAACGATCCGCAAGATTCAACAGGCCTTCGGGAACGAAGCAATGGGCACCGCACAGATAAAAGAGTGGTACAACCGCTTCAAAGATAGTTGCACATCAGTGGAAAGTTAAGTACGTTCTGGTAGGCCTTCAACATCCCGAAATGAGATAGTCATTGACCAAGTGAGGACCCTGCTGATGCAGGATCGTCGAATCACGATGAGAGAACTTGCAGAAGAGGCGGGCGTCAGCATTGGATCCGTTCATTCCATTGTGACTGAGGATTTAGGCTTCAGGAGAATCTCAGCGAAATTCGTGCCAAAGCTGCGAATGATCGAGAAGAAGCAACTCTGTTTGGAGATCGCACAGGACATGCTGGAGACTGTGAACAGCGATCCCAACTTCTTCCACACAGTGATCCGTCATTTTGTCAAAAACGAAAATCCGACGGCGCTCACTTACACTTCCTCACTCATCGCCGGTCTGTCGGAGACTGACAGCTTCTGCAGGCGGGAAAATATTCACGCATACGGATAAGGATCGCCTACATACGTGCACCAAACCACGCCTCCCTGGCTTCATTTGTTTATACGAAAAATTAAGGTTGGATACTTTTTGAACACACCTCGTATACATACATACATACATTTATCCATGTGAAGAATGTGTGAGAGAGAGAGAGACAGAGACAGAGACAGAGACAGAGACAGAGACAGAGACAGAGACAGAGACAGAGACAGAGACAGAGACAGAGACAGAGACAGAGACAGTGTGTGTGTGTGTGTGTGTGTGTGTGTGTGTGTGTGTGTGTGTGTGTGTATGTATGTGTGTGTATATGTATGTGTGTGTATGTATGTACGTATGTGTGTAGTTGCACACCACATCATTTGTGGGGTTTTAGCCAATTAAGTTGAGAAAAATAAGAGATTGATGGCCACAATATATAAATACCTGTCACATTCAGCAAATGACTGACACACACACACACACACAAATATATACACACATACACCATACAAATATACACACACATACACACAAACATATACACACACACATACATAAACACATACACATACACACACATAGACAATACAAATATATACACACACATTGACCATACAAACAAGCCGGTAGGCGGCCATGGGTCGCTGAGCATCCGATGACCTTTGACCCCTGATCTGAGTTAATCTAGTACCAAGTACTTACGAAATTGCAATCGAATCGGTTAACCCGTGAATGAGAAAGGGGGGCATTGAATGGTCATTTTGCCCGAAAAATGCACTCATTGACCTTTGACCCCTGACATAGCCGAGATAGGTCAATATGTCCTGAAGCAAAGTTGAAGTACCCATTAACTTTCATTCATATCGGTTAACCCATGTAGGAGCAAGGGGGCGTTGAATGGTCATTTTGCCCGAAAAATGCACTTATTGACCTTTGACCCCTGACCCAGCCAAGATAGGTCAATATGTCCTAAAGCAAAGTTGTAGTACTCATTGAGTTCTATGTACCTGTGAACTTTCATTCGTATCGGTTAATCCGTGTAGGAGCCAAGGGTGCCTTGAATGGTAATTTCGCCCAAAAAAATGCACTTATTGACCTTTGACCCCTGACCTACTCGAGATAGGTCATTATGCAAATGAGCAAAGTTGTAGTACTCATTATGGTCGAAAAGCATGTAAAGATTCATTTGATTCAGTTCAACCGTCTTGGAGCTAGTGTACTTTGAATTTTCAGCGGGAATGCTCAATGGCCCTCGGACACCCAAGTTGAGAGGGTTACCATTTGGAAACTATAAGATATAGAAAAAAAAAAGATGTCATATAGCAGATAGAGAATCACCTTAAGATTATGCATACCAAATCTCATGGGGTTCCATCCACTGATAATGACTCGGAATCAATTTGAATGAAAAGTACCGAAAATGTGGTTTGATATCGGAAATCCCCAAAGTTCGAGGGGGTGCTGTGGGTGAACAAAGATCTAAATCGAAAATCCGGCTCGATTGTTTGTGCACAATGCATTCCAGATGATTAGTGTGAATTTTCATGACCATCCGACCATAACCCTAGGAGGAGTAGCATTTGGCGCGAAGGCACCTCCAGCTCTCGCATATTATCGATTTTTGCCATTTGACCCCTGACCTAAGCAATATCGGTCAATATGTCCTGAGGCAAAGTTGTAGTACTCATTGCGTGCTATGAACCTGCAAAGTTTCATTCAGATCGATGCACTCACCTGGTCGCTAGGGGGCCTTCAATTTTTGGGCATACCCCATTTGTAGGGGGTGCTGCGGGAAAACTATTCAATATATCATAAAAACCGGAATATATTTGATAGAGCATGACCCGTAGATCATTCGTGCCAAATTTCATAAGCCTACATGGGATAATGGCTTTCAGAATTGATTTTGCGTGAACGGTACTGATTTTGAAGGTTTTTCCTCTGTTGCTATGGAACCAAAGCGTCCCTAGCAGCCATCACAATTTCCAAAGCACTCGGTCATAAGATGTACCTACCACCCGAGTTTGGTCAAAATCCGCCCAGGTTTACTACCAATTATGATGATGACAAACGAACAAACAGACAGAATTACTGACAATAAGGGTCACCTATTTCGGCGACCCGACATATACACACACATACATATACACACACATACATATACACACACAGACACCATACAAATATATACACACATACACCATACAAATATATACACACACATATAGATAGATATACAAACAACGAAGCATATAAATAACAAATTGGACTTGGTTCTTGTCTCAGGAAAGAACCATTGCTGAATGTCACACTCGGATAATTCATTCCAACGATTGAATCCCAGATCAATGGAAAATGCTGAGACAATGATCCATTCGGATTTCAGACGGATGTACATGTGTGCATCGGAGTGATCCATACATGGTGGTTTGAACCTCTACATTCAGTGTATGTTCATTTACATTATTGGAAGTCATGGTAAGAGTTATAAAATTTTCTTGATATCACAAAATTGTTTGTTGTATCTAATTGGCCTATTTACTGCATTTAATACCTCATGCATCATTACCCCCTCAGTGTAATACACCGTGACGTCATAGCAAATCTGTCATCATCTGGTGTTCACACAAACTGGCAAACAAAATCACTTCTTGGAGCACATTTTAAGTCCCCTATCCCTATTTTCCTCCCCTTCTCTCCCCTCTCACAGACCCAGTGAACCCAAAACCTCGAGGATTCACAGTGTCACGGCTGAACTGACATTGCAGCTTGCCTCATTTGTCAAACAGAGAGAAACAAGGAGGATTCTGTGGTCAGAGAAACAGGCCAAGCATTTGGAATACATGTGTGGGGCTGCTCAAGTTATCATTGCATGTGTCCTGGAAAAGTTCTTCAAAACCAAGTTATTGCTCCTGAGAGTATTTCACTGGAATTACTGTGGAATGAGTTTGATGATATGTCAGTGGATTTAATGTGGAGTGGGGTTGGGGGGGGTGAGGTGGGAGGGTGCAGGGAGGGGTGGTAGGGTGGGAGGGTGTGGGGCGGGAGTGGAGTGTGGGATAGTGGTGGGAATGGAAGCAATAAATTATTAAATAATACTGCATATGTGCACAAGCAAAAAAACAAGGTAAGATTTTGGTTTAATTAACCATTCTTGTGGAAGCCTCGACAATAACTTCTTCATCAACCCCAATCAATCCTACTCTCAGCCTGGTGTTGGTTTAACGGTTCAGGTTGCTGGCTTAATATCTTATGATCCTAAATTTTAGCCCCTGTTGAGCCGTTTAAATAACACCAGGTGGGGTTGACTCAAACGGTCATCCTTCCGAGGTCGGCGAAATGAGTACCAGCTGACTGAAACAGGGAAAACTGCACCAGAGACACAGCCGAGCTTCCAGAAAATGATGCAACCAACAGCTACAAGCTGAATACGAAGCAACAACGATCCTACTGTCTTGCGCCGTCGGCTGTGGGACGTTGTTTGGCCCTAGTCGTTCATAAGCCAGCTTGGTGGGCCTGATATTCGATCGACCAAGGAATAAATGAATTGCACAAATGGAGCTTACAGAATAAAAAACATGCCATGAGCAACGTATGAAATAGTGAAAAGAAGAAAGAGGGCATTGTAACACACACACACACACACACACACACACACACACACACACACACACACACACACACTTGTTGCCATCTTCACTTTTGTGATTATGTCCTAAAAGTTTTGCTATATTCAAACTAATATCACGACTCAAAGCATTTCCACCACCAAAAGTTCATCTGAAGCTCTGCCAGAATATTGAATATAATGTTTGAGTTTGCCCGAGTTGTATGTTTATGGGATCTACAAACATTCTGATGTTGAGTTCGAAGGTTACGCTTCACCGACAGAAGCAGCACCCTCGCGGGGAACTGAACACTTATCGGGGACGGGAAGTCGAATTGCCACGTGAAGGAGGGTGTGCCAGCAAGCTTTTCCTCTTTCCTGTCTCTGTTTTGGGGTTCAACAAAAAGGGACATTTCATTCCCTTTGCAAAGCCTACAGCAGCTCCATCCAAGCCTCACCAACAGAAATGGATAAATGGGAATTGTTGGACAGCCCCCTCCCCTTTCGTTACCACTTAATGGAGCTTTGAATGAGTTAGTGAATGCACAAAGGTAAAATGAAGGAACTGGGTGGCTCCGATGCCTTCACTTACACACAGGCTCCGGTACCGTTCCCCTGCCGACTGACGCATCGACCCCCATTGAGACACGCCGGTTCACCAACGAGGCAGTTGAGAGCTGCAGTCAAGAAGAAGAAAATGAACAGGTCAATTACTTGAATTTTAAATATAATTCAATGTTTTACATCCAATATATTTTTTTTAGGTTACTCATGTGTGACAGGTAACTTCGTGTTAAGATATAAATCACAACAAGACGAGACACCTCAATGACAAAAGAAGAAATCCAT
>NC_140974.1:62505179-62510179 GCF_056783735.1 Eptatretus burgeri
GAAGAAGGGAGGATGACAAAACAGAGAGGTGGGTAGAGTGTGGGAGGAATAGGGAGAGTGTGGGAGGAATAGGGAGAGTGTGGGAGGAATAGGGAGAGTGTGGGAGGAATAGGGAGAGTGTGGGAGGAATGGGGAGAGTGTGGGAGGAAAAAGCAAGAAGAGGAAGGGAAGAGAAAAAGGGGCACATTATGGAGCATGTGAGGGAGGAGGGGGTAGGACGATTCCACCACATCTGCGTACATAATAAATAGATGGTTCCTCATTCATCAAATTCAATTGCGTGGCTCAAGGGAAACACAGCAACCTGCAAGTAATAGGACTGATAGGGTTGATGGGTGTAGAAAAGATCAGGGATAGGTATGGGGGATGACATGGCCTGATTGAAACCCTGGATGGCAGTATTTGTAGAAAAGGTCACTTGTCCTTACGCTTGGGTTGAATTTTGTTTCCCCAAGTGGAAAATATTGGTAAGTTACTAAAGCAACTTTTCCTGAAATTTACGAGTATACACACAATCCGAGCATGGTATTCCAATTCATGGCACTCTAAGTGGTTCTTCCATGTTCAGTTACATTTTGTGTAAAAGTATTATATACTGTACACAACACGTGTCATGATAATGATCCATTGATGGTGATGAACACTCGTAATGTATTCACTACTCAGACAGAACAGAAAGACTTTTGATGCTCACATGTTAAATCACAAACCCGATACCAACAAAGGACGGCACACTGGAAGTACGCAGGTACTTGATCACCTTAACTTGTCTGACAACATATATATATATATATATATATATATATATATATATATATATATATATATATACATACAGATGCATATACACACACACACACACGTGATGTTCCTGTGCCTCCCCAACTCATCTTTGTCCAATTACTACTCCTTCTCTTCCTCCTACTACTACTACCACTCCTACTCCAGTATAAGTTGGTGGACGTCAAAGATCCCACGGTGTCCTTTGCAAAGAGTAGGCGATCGATCTATCACCGGCATCCTCAACAAATTACAAATACCTGCCATCACCCACGGAGGGCATTGCATCAGAGGCACAGCCACACCCTCAGTCAATTATGCTACCCCGCAGCCTTATGCAGCATATGAAAGAGGAATAAGAAAACGACTCTTACTCCTCCTAGTGGTGTTAACTAAATCAATAAACTGATAGATTGAGTTAATGTGGTGTTGTGTTGATAAAGTAAAGCCATGATGGGTCAAATGGCCTCCTCCTGCTCCAAGTCCCTTCTACGTGTTTCTATATCCTCCTATAGCTGAGCATCTTGTAAAATGAGCCATCCTCGATAAAAATGGCACAATGGGTTTGAGGATGGTGTCTCGCTTACTGTAGGGACACTTGATTTGAAGGACTTCTGTCCTTATCCCTCATCTTGTTCCTTCAAACTAGTCTGTTTTAAGCATCACAAACAGGTTCTAAGATCTTTGGATTGACTCACACAGACACCGATGGGAGTTGGAATTTAAAAAAATGAAACACTCGCAATAAATATACAAACATTAATATATATATATATATATATATATATATATATATATATATATATATATATATATATATATATATATAGATATCCTAATTCATTGTCCCTTTCATTTTTTCAACTTACACCCCTCTATCCCCTGAGATTGGTATTTAATGAGCATGAGACATAAGAAACAGGTATGTTCATTCATTGATTTGCGAGCAGCACGTGGCTGCTGGTTGCAGCATTTGTCGGGGTGCAGATGTGCCTCTGATCTGATTGTTTGGGCATGAATTGGGAATTTGCTCAGGGTGCCGGAACACGATGGCCTACCTTGCGAAAGACACCATGGGATCTATGACATCCACCACTGGCAGATCAGACACCGAGTTTAATGTCCCATCCTACAGACCTCATAGTCATTGATGCAAAGCCAAACTTGTGCAGCACGAGGGAGACAGTTTATAGTCAGGTCAGGAATCGAACCTTGACGTGACAGCTTGAAGGCAAGTACAGAGTATTACCCTGTCAGCATGCTGAGGGTATGCTATAACTCCAAGCTTATCCTGTCAGAACAACATGCATGCATTAACATGTCGTCGTTGTTGTTTCGTACGCAGCCTGCGTGGCTGCTGGTTGCATCATTTTCTGGAAACGCGGATGTGCCGCTGATCCAGTAAGCTGGTACTCATTTTGCCGACCTCGGAAGGATGACAGACCGAGTCAACCCACCTTTTGTTATTTCAATGGAACGGCAGGGGCTCAAACTCAAGATCCTAAGATCTTCGAGGCAGCCACCTTAACCGTTAAGCCAACACCAGGCATGATGTGTCATTAAGGGATAATGGAGCAGAAGGGAAATTGCAATATATAAATTAATAAATTATTTATGACCCAACGCACACACACATATACACACACCAGAACCCGGACAAGGGCATTAGGGAACATCCCTCAACTTTTACTTGGAATACAAGGACAATAGCAGATAGCGGATGTTGCAGAGCAGTATAATTAAGGAACCTTGGGATCTTCATGGGAGAAGGACTCAATTTGTAACTCTGGAATAGGCCTTGTACGCCAGAGGGACTATTACGATGGACTTGTACCCAGGATCTAATCACATGATGTCCGGGATGCGAAATCACTTCCTCAAGCACAACACGTAGCCTCCTTCACACCATATTGACAACAGTTCAATCTCAGCAGGTATAGGTGTCTCAATGGCCAAAATCAGTGCAGACCGCTTTATGACGGTGTATTCGACGGCAGACGAAAGGTAATGACTTCCAGGTAGGGGAAAGATACATTGCTAGGCCCACCGAGAGTGTAATCCACAAAATAAATCCAAAATGCCCTCAATATTGACCTTCTGTGCTCATTTCCTTTACTTACAGGCATCAAACGTTGGGAATCTTCAGGGGCAAGGCCCTCACATGATGGAGAGGGAGCTCGCCTACAGATAGGCCCCGAGTCAGTTTGAGATTAGCACCGAGTTTTCCACCCTGGACCACGAGAAGGTTATTTCCTTTGCAAACAAAGCTCGGAAACCGACGTATCATGAGATTATCGAGTGAAATTTGGAATGAATCAGCTATCGAATGAACACATCACAGCCATCTTCAAAACAACCGAAGGTGAACGTTCCAAGCAAGCGGAGCGCAAGGTGGTCATTGGAAAGAGATACGATGTAAAAAAAAAAGTAACCACAGGTCAACAAAACGCCTCCCGGAGTAAAATACTGAACCCACGGAGGGAACACAAGGTCGATTTGAGGTCAAACCCCCGTATTCCATTTTGAGGTCACACGAGGTCTGCGTTGCGCAAAATCAATATCGAACATTCAAAGTCTTCTCTTTCCAGTTCACCAACCAGACAAGTGTATGGCTGCGCATCACGCGGTACGAGAGGGCATTTGTAGCAAGAGGGCATCACAAAGTTTCAGATCAGGATCCAAGTTGACTGAAACACCGTGAATGATGGACCTTCCGACAGGAATGAGATGCAGACAATGATCCAAGTAGACCGGTCCACAATCTGGAGAAGATTGTGCACAAAAACAAGTATGATAAGGAGATTTTATGAATCTCAGTGATGAATATGAGAGACCGTGATTATGATACATGAATCAAAGTCAGTGATGGTGATTGAAACTTTTTCGAGAAGGACTGAGTTACCTGTGATTGAATGGTAAGGGTGATAATGAGTGCCGACTGTGCGCGTTAATAACGAGGTTTGTTGGTAAGTCGGGCTCACACAATGCTTGTTAACAGATGTTATCGCCTGTGCTGTGGGGGCACGACGAGTCGAGGGCGGGCGGAGTGGACCTTCGTTACGGATTCAAAGTCGTGGGAAAACGTGGCAGCTGCAGTGTGAGGCCGAGTCTCCTCCGCAGAATGATAAGCCCCCCCATGTCATCCCCATACCCACCCCTTCGGACCCTTTCTTTTTTCCCTGAATTTCCATGCTCCATCTTCGTCTTATTCCTACTTCTCTGGTCTTTTTTTTGTTCTTGTTGTTGTCCTCCCTCAATTTGGTCTGGGTCCACACCGAATCAACTCCGAGTAGCCGGTCCTGCCGGTTGCTGGAGAAATTAAGCCGGATGTCCTATGTGCCTTCATGATGCAGTTGGACGTCATCGAATAAGTTATAATTATAACCTTAATCTGGCAAAACTCCAGTTTGTCTGAAACGCCGTCCAGCATCACACGTCCGAGTATGTCCGTTCCTCCCTTGGGCTATTGTCAGATTGTCCATGTCACACTCTGTCAAACCTTTCATCCATTTTATGTCTCGTTCACCTCCCTCTTTCTTCTCTAACTTTCATGTTCATTTGCCATGTGGAGACATCCACTCAAACCCCTCCACCTCCCCCATCCCCCCCCAACACTCCAACCCCCCAGCCACTTTCCTTCCCAGCCACATGCACAGACCCCCATACACCGACCCGGCCCTCTTGTTCAAATCCGCCCTTTGTGCGTTCCTGTCCCTTCAAGTTCCGCTCAGGGTCGAGTTTCAATCCGAGGCACGACAGACTGAGGCCTAAAAGGTGTTTGTTCAGAGAAACCCGAGCGTTCACACGCCCTAATGGCTGCACATTACACTGATAGCCAATTAACTAATTAAAAAAAAAAATCAAAGTTCCAGCAACTTCATGGATCACCAAAGAGAAAGTTTCAATCAAGAACACCTCAAATCCACCATCCAACATCCAAAGCTCACGAATCGAGGTGCTCGTGGAGCATCATGATAAAACTACTTGTACAAGTACATTTTATTTAATTATTAAAATTAAAAAGTACCACATCTGCACTTAATGATTAATTAATTGGACCCCCCACACCACCACCACCCCCCCTCTCCCCCACCCCCAGAATGGTCTGCCAGTGCAATAGGAGAGACACCATGAATGAAATGGTTGGATTGATCGAGGAACCGCTCGGGGAATCGAACGGCAAGTTCAACGGTGACTCACTGAGCACAAGGATGAGCACG